>NC_138771.1:190360258-190917758 GCF_965119305.1 Pelophylax lessonae | reverse complement strand
ATACAAAACACAACATGTCAGGTGAGGAGCAGAACGATAACACACAGTGAAGGGCTGGGTGTAGAGGGGGGACATGGCCCCATCCATTACACACATTTCACTCATCACCCCACCAGTAACATTGTTATCTCCATTATCTCACACAGCCGGTGGCCGGGAGGTCATGTGATCCCCCCCGCTCACCCCGTATAGGTTTGTCCTCCTTCTCCTCCTCCTTGGTCTTCCGCTGATCGGCTCCCAAGTAATCCGGCATGATGCTTCTGACTGGCGGAGACACACACCGGACAAATAAAATACACCACAGCGGGATTACACAGCAAACTGCACACCGCTTCCGGAAATCACAGGAAGTAGGAAGTACGTCATCGGAAACGTCCGACACTAGAGATCGCGCAGTGCGGTGTCAGCTGTGTCTTCTGTACAGGAGCCATATTAGAGGAGACCACTATAGTAGTACCTACAATAGAGGAGAGACGTTTATAGCTTAATCGCTGAGTACCGAGGGTTTCATGGCTGCCTGCTTATCCTGGGTCAAAGCTTTTCACACCTGAGTGTATCGTTTTACTTCAGGCGACAAAACACTCATATGTAAACTAGGGATCGACCGATTATCGGCAAAGCTGATATATCGGGGGCTGATATGCACTTTCCCGATATATCAGAATCGGCCCCCCGAGGCTACCGATATTGCCGATATTTCAAGAAAGTGCTTGTACCGGAGTGATGCCTGCAGCTGGAGGCATCGCCCCCATAGCCGACGGTCTGCTGTCTTGAAATGACAACCAAAGCGGCTGAGAAGCCGCTCGGCTGTCATTACAAGGAGCGGGAGGGGAGGGGACGCCCCCCCCCCTCCCTTCCACCAGCCTGCACGGCCGCCGAAGACCTGATCAAAGCCGCATTCTGCACTGATCGGGTCTCCAAGCAAAAACCCTGAAGTGATGTCATGACATCACTTCCGGGTACTGGCGCCAAATTAAAAAAAAATAACAGCATTCAAAACAGCCTAACTTGGGGTTTTTAATGCTTTTAAGTGTAGATGAGGGGCTTGGGACCCCCCAGATCCCTCCACAAATGTACCTGTGAAAAAAAAAAGTTAAATGTTGAAAATATCGGCCAATACCGATACGCGATGACCAAAATATCGGTATCGGCAATAACGAAAACTATATCGGTCAATCACTAATGTGAACAGGGGCCAGTGGCGGCTGGTGCTCAAAATTTTTGGGGGGGTGCTAATAGAAAAATGTAATAGGCATTGCTTTGCGGCAGAAAACGCTGTAAAAAATTGCGTGACTTTGAGGTCACAAAAGTGTGAAAGGGGCCTTCAGTAATCAAGGTATAGTGTGCCCCCTTCAATGCAGAGTGACCAGCATGCCCCCTTTCAATGCAGAGAGACCAGTGTGCCCCCTTTCAATGCAGAATGACCAGCGTGCCCCCTTTCAATGCAGAAAGACCAGCGTGCCCCCTTTCAATGCAAAGAGACCAGTGTGCCCCCTTTCAATGCAGAATGACCAGCGTGCCCCCTTTCAATGCAGAGAGACCAGCGTGCACCCTTTCAATGCAGAGAGACCAGCGTGCCCCCTTTCAATGCAGAATGACCAGCCTGCCCCCTTTCAATGCAGAATGACCAGCGTGCCCCCTTTCAATGCAGAGAGACCAGCGTGCCCCCTTTCAATGCGGAATGACCAACGTGCCCCCTTTCAATGCAGAATGACCAGTGTGCCCCCTTTCAATGCAGAGAGACCAGTGTGCCCCCTTTCAATGCAGAGAGACCAGCGTGCCCCCTTTCAATACAGAATGACCAGCGTGCCCCCTTTCAATGCAGAATGACCAGTGAGCCCCCTTTCAATGCAGAATGACCAGCATGCCCCCATTCAATGCAGAGAGGTCAATGTGCCCCCATTCAATGCAGAGAGATCAGCATGCCCCCTTCAATGCAGAGAGATCAGTGTGCCCCCATTCAATGCAGAGAGATCAGTGTGCCCCCATTTAATGCAGAGAGATCAGTGTGCCCCCATTCAATGCAGAGAGATCAGTGTGCCCCTTTCAATGCACAGAGATCAGTGTGCCCCCTTAAATGCAGAGAGATCAGTGTGCCCCCTTCAATGCAGAGAGATCAGTGTGCCCCTTTCAATGCAGAGAGATCAGTTTTCCCCCCTTCAATGCAGAGAGATCAGTGTGCCCCTTTCAATGCAGAGAGATCAGTGTGCCCCCTTCAATGCAGAGAGATCAGTGTGCCCCTTTCAATGCAGAGAGATCAGTGTGGCCCCTTTCAATGCAAAGAGATCAGCGTGCCCCCTTCAATGCAGACAGATCAGTGTGCCCCCATTCAATGCAGAGAGATCAGTGTGCCCCCTTCAAAGTAGAGAGATCATCGTGCCCCTTTTCAATGCAAAGTGACCAGCGAAAAGTTCTTTCCTATTGTAGTGCTTACCCCAGAAGGAGCGGATGTTACCCGGGTTCTCTGCAGTGTTGCCAACCTCCCGAAATGAAATTGACTGATAGGACACCAAAAGCATACTGATAACGCCCATTTTTTACTGACACAACACATTCAATGTATTGACAAAGCCAAAAACTTCAAAAAAATCACATTAAATGACAGTTTTCAGTGCAAATATCAATATTTAAGATACAAACGTGGCTAGTGCTATGACCAATGTGTTTAACAACTTACCCATTGGGCACTTATACCCCCTTCCTAACGACCAATTTTTAGCTTTCAGTGCTCTCACATTTTGAATGACAATTACTCATACAACACTGTACCCATATGAAATTTCCATCCTTTTTTTTTCACACAAATATACAGTATCTCACAAAAGTGAGAACACCCCTCACATTTTTGTAAATATTTTATTATATCTTTTCATGTGACAACACTGAAGAAATTACACTTTGCTACAATGTAAAGTAGTGAGTGCACAGCTTGTATAACAGTTTAAATTTGCTGTCCCCTCAAAATAACTCAACACATAGCCATTAATGTCTAAACTGCTGGCAATAAAAGTGAGTACACCCCTAAGTGAAAATGTCCAAATAGTGTCAACATTTTGTGTGGCCACTATTATTTTCCAGCACTGCCTTAACCCTCTTGGGCATGGAGTTCACCAGAGCTTCACAGGTTGCCACTGGAGTCCTCTTCCACTCCTTCATGACGACATCATGGAGCTGGTGGCTGTTAGAGACATTGTGCTCCTCCACCTTCAATTTGAAGGGTTTAGGTCTGGAGACATGCTTGGCCAGTCCATCACCTTTACCCTCAGCTTCTTTAGCAAGGCAGCGGTTGTCTTGGAGGTGTGTTTGGTGTCGTTATCATGACTGCCGCCCAGTTTCTGAAGGGAAGGGACCATGCTCTGCTTTAGTATGTCACAGTACATGTTGACATTTATGGTTCCCTCAATGAACTGTAGGTCCCCAGTGCCGGCAGCACTCATGCAGCCCCAGGCCATGACACTCCCACCACCATGCTTGACTGTAGGCAAGACACACTTGTCTTTGTACTCCTCACCTGGTTGCCTCCACACACACTTGACACCATCTGAACCAAATAAGTTTATCTTGATCTCATCAGACCACAGGACATGGTTCCAGTAATCCATGTCCTTAGTCTGCTTGTCTTCAGCAAACTGTTTGCGGGCTTTCCTGTGCATCATGTTTAGAAGAGGCTTCCTTCTGGGATGACAGTAATGCAGACCAATTTAATGCAGTGAGCAGCGTATGGTCTGAGCACTGACAGGCTGACCCACCACCTCTTCAGCCTCTGCAGCAATGCTGGCAGCACTCATATGTCTATTTCCCAAAGATAACCTCTGGATATGACGCTGAGCACGTGCACTCAACTGATTTGGTCGAACATGGCGAGACCTGTTCTGAGTGGAACCTGCCCAGTTAAACCGCTGTGTGGTCTTGGCCACCATGCTGCAGCTCAGTTTCAGAGTCTAGGCCATCTTTATGTAGAGCAACAATTTTTTTTTTTTTAGATCCTCAGAGAGTTCTTTGCCATGAGGTGCCATGTTGAACTTCCAGTGACCAGTATGAAAGAGTGAGGGCGATAACACCAAATTTAACACACCTGCTCACCATTCACACCTGAGACCTTGTAACACTAACGAGTCACATGACACCGGGGAGGGAAAATGGCTAATTTGGCCCAATTTGGACATTTTCACTTAGGGGTGTACTCACTTTTGTTGCCAGTGGTTTAGACATTAATGGCTGTGTGTAGAGTTATTTTGAGGGGACAGCAAATTTACACTGTTATACAAGCTGTACACTCACTACTTTACATTGTGGCAAACAGTGGCGGCTGGTACATAGGAGGCACATGGGGACATGCTGTAGTAACTCTGCATTGAAGGGGGCACACTATACTTTGATTACTGAAGGCCCCTTTCACACTTTTGTGACCTCAAAGTCATGCAATTTTTTTGCCGCAAAGCAAGGCCTATTATATTTTTTTTCTGTTTGCGCCCCCCCACCCCACTGGTGGCAAAGTGTCATTTCTTCAGTGTTGTCACATGAAAAGATAGAATAAAATATTTACAAAAATGTGAGAGCTGTACTCACTTTTGTGAGATACTGTAGCTTTCTTTTGGGGGTATTTAATCATCACTGGGTTTTTTATTTTATGCGTTAGAAATGAAAAAAAATTGAACATTTTGTAAAAAAAAAAAAAAATTCATTTTTCTTCAGTTCCATTTTAAAATTTAGCGAATTGAGAAATTTTTCTTCAAAAATTTTGACCAAAAGGTAAACTGCTACTTATCTTTGGTAAAAAATAACCCAAATAAGTATATATTTGGTCTTTATGAAGGTTATAGAGTCTACAAGCTACGGTGCCAATCATTGAAAATTGATTTCACCTGATGTACTGCCGGCCTACCTCATGTCTTGAAACACTAACAAGCCACAAAAGTACAAATACCCCCAAAATGACCCCTTTTTGGAAAGTAGACATTCCAAGGTATTTAGTAAGATGCATGATGAGTTTTTTTGAAGTTGTAATTTTTTCACACAATTCTTTGTAAAAATGAAAATAATTTTTTTTCACAAAATGTTGCTATTACTTCTCACACATACTGTATAGGCATACTTGCTACTACACCAAAAAATACATTCTGCTACTCCTCCTCAGTATGGATACCACATGTGTGAGACTTTTACACAGCCTGGTCACATACAGAGACCCAACATCCAATTAGCACCTCCAGGCGTTCTAGGAGCATAAATGACACCTATAATTTCCTGAAAACTTTGAAGGCCCTGAAACAATATGAAAATGGAAACGCTCAAAAAAATGACACCATTTTGGAAAGCAAACACCCCAACATATAATCTATGAAGCAATATGAATCTTTTGAACATGTCATTTTTTTCTACAAGTTAGATATTTCTAACACATAGCATGTACATAGCAAAAATGACACCCCAAAATACATTCTGCTACTCCTCCTGAGTATGGAGATACCACATGTCTGAGACTTTTACAGAGCCTAGCCACATACAGAGGTCCAACATTCAGGGAGCACCTTCATTTCTTGACTAGCATGGATGTGGCACAGATGAGCACTGACGTGGCACAGATGAACACTGATGTGGCACGGATGAGCCACGGATGAGCACTGAGGTGGCATCGGTGGGCACAGATGAAGCATGGATGGGCACAGAAAAGGCATGGATGGGCATGAATGAGGCATGATTGAGGCACAGGTGGGCATGATTGAGGCATAGATGAACATGACTGAGGCATAGATTGGCATGATTGAGGCATGGATGGACATGATCTAGGCATGGATAAGCATGATTGAGGCACAGATGGGCATGATTGAGGCATGGATGAGCATGATTGAGGCATAGATGGGCATAATTGAGGCATGGATGAGCATGATTAAGGCATGGATGGGCATGACTGAGGCACGGATGGGCATGACTGAGGTATGATTAAGACATGACAGGTATGATTGAGGCACAATTGAGGCTTGAATGAAGCATTGAGGAGGTAGGGGTGAGCAGTGCTGCGGTCTCTCTCCACTCCTTGGACGCTGTACCGATCGCTGTACAGCGTGCAAGAATAGGAGAGAGCTGAACCATGCGCCGGTTTGTTGACAACTGATCGCTCCATCATTGGACGGAGCAATCACATGGTAAAGGGCCGCTGTCATTGGCCCTTTACTACAATCCGTGATGCGCCGAGCCCCATGAACCCGACGAGCACAGACACTTCTGTGTGCGTGTCCCAGGGAGTGTGTGGGAAGCGCGATTCTGGGAGGACGTCATTGTACGCTCTCTCAGAATAAGCTGACCACGCTGTAGCTGTCATTTGGCTATGGTCCGGTCTGCAAGTGGTCAAGGTATAACAAACAGAAAATAATATGTTTTTCTCCTTTTAAATATGAAGGTCAGGGTAATTTAACCCAGCACAGAATTCCCCCTTACATCAGACTTTGCTGAGTTTCCCTTTATAGTGCAAGGGGGAACTCTGCAGACCCTGATGTAAAAGGGAACTCTGATGTAAGGGGGTCTCTGGTCACCAGAGCCCTCTCCTTACACAAGAGTCCTTAGAGTTCCCCCCTTACATCTGACTCCAGATTTTCCCTTTACATTATAATCCACAAAGTTCTCCCTTATATCAGTAGCCAAAGAGTTCCCCTTTACATCAGAGTCTACAGGGTTCCCCCTTACAGTGTAAGAAGGAACTCTGCCAACCCTGATGTACAGGGGAACAATGTGGACCCTGATATAAAGTGTAACTCTGATATAAGGGGGTCACCAGAGTCCCCCTTCTTACACACGATTCCAAAGAGTTCCCCCTTACATTGCATTACAGTGCAAGGGCGAACTCTGCCGACCCTGATCTAAAAAAGGAACTCTGATGTAAAGGGGAATGCTGTGGACTCTGGTGTAAAGGGGAACTCTGAAGTAATGGGGTCCCTGGTCACCAGAGCCCCCCTTATATCAGAGTCCGCAGCATTCCCCTTCACATCAGAGTCTGCAGCGCTCCTCCAGTTGGTTCGCTCCTTCTATGTTTTCAGTCATCACCACGTTTGATCTGTACTCTGTCATCTTCACCTCCATTCTGTGGTCATATTTTCACAGGCCACACACAGGCTGGAGGTGTTTCATTTCCTCACAGGACACGTTTGTTCTCTCCTCCCATTCATACAGAGAGACACAGAGCTGACACAGGAACTTCCTATCTACATCCGGAGCAGCCCCGACACATAAGACTCTGTGTCTTCTTCATCATGAAAACATCCCCCTCTGTCTCCTCAATTTCTTCTTCCACGGACCTTGCTGGAGGACAGGCAAGCCTGGGAAGAGAACCAACTGATGCAGCAATTGAGAGAAGATGCTGACCTCCAGTCCTCTCTGGCTCCTTTCTCATTTGTAAAAGGCGCCAACTGATGCCATGACATCACTGTATGCCTGTCCCGCCCGGCAAAATGAAAGATTGCTCCTGCCTTTTTTCTTCTTGAACCTTAGATACAAGTTTAGGGGCTTCAGGCCTGAAATTCCATGTGACGGACCGCTTGGCACCACTGTATCTGTCAAGAGAGAGCTTCCTCCACATTGGAAGCAGGAATTAAGTATTATAGCTGAGCATTGCACCCAAGAACTAGACGATACTAGATTAGGTGCAAATTGGAACTCACTTTATTGTAAATTCACACAGAATATATACCACACAAAATCAGGTAAGAGCTTGATCACAATATCATAAACAATGAAAACTGTAAACAGTATTATTATCAGTCCATCTAATGAACATAAACAGTAAGCTTATTATCAACTAGTCACCTATACAAGCCTAGGTGACTCAGATCAGTGCCCACTTATACCCATGCAAAACTTCTGAGATGTGCCTGCTTTATTGTTGCCTCCTTTGTGCTGTCAGAGCCGTAAGATTGTCAAGAAGGGTGTAGTTCAACTTCTTAGACTGCAGATCCTCTTGCAGGTGATTGGGATTGTTGCTGACTTCTGAACACCCAAAAGGTTGAGAATTTGAATGAAAAGATGGCTCTCAAAGTCTCTGCCCTGATCAGAGTGGATTCTCTGGGCAGCTCAGAGTGGATGAGAACCTTGATACTAAGAACTTGGCCACTGTAAAATTCCTGTGCCGCTCCAGGTGAACTTATCAAGATCGCCTTCAATGCAAGCAGGTGCCGAGGGTGCTAAAAACAGTCCGTCTGTTAATACATGCAATGCAGAAAGTCTGAATATCTTTATTAAAAATGTCACATGCACATTACAAACAGTGCGGGGACAATACCAGTTAACGTGTTTCACGCTATGTACAGCGCTTACGCTCATTACATATTGCAAAACGCGTTAACTGTTAGGCCCCTTTCACACAAATGCGGACCTTTTGTCTGTCTTTCATCCATCCAGATGAAAAATGGACATCAACGCATCACTATGGAAAAACATATGTAAAGGGATGATCATCCACTCTTCTGTCAATATCCGTTTTTTGGAGCCGGTCAAAGCTCTATTTATAACACTCACCAGCGCACATGTCTAGGCGCATTGGCACCAGACGGCCTATTTAAAGGAGACCCTGATGGATGCTACTAGCTACTGGATGTTCTTCAGGTTCCCCTGATCTGTGTTCCTGTGTTCTTACCTGTGCCGACTACATAGTTGCCAACATTTAAAAAAAATTTCAAGGGACACTTCGCGGCACAGCTATCAATTACCACACCCACTTCCCTAAAGCTCCGCCCACTCTGCATAATTAATCTCGCCTATTTATCAGATTATAGAGCCTACTCAATAAAGAGAGAATTACAGGAAATTAAAAAGGGAATTTCAAACTTAAGGCCACAGTTGGAATAATTCTCCCATTCAGCTGCACTACTTCTGCGTAACATTTATGGGCAGCCCGATTAACAGGCACTTCCAGGGACAATATAAATTACCTGGGACAGGCTCCTATTTCCAGGGACTGTCCCTTGAAAAAAGGGACAGTTGGCAAGTATGCGACTAATATTCCGTTGCTGACGCGGCTTGTTCATAACCTCGCTCTGTGGATACTGACCTCGGCTTGCCTCTGACTATTCTCTGCCTGATCTCCTGGGTGAACATCGGTAGAGGGAGAGCACATCCGGGAGATCTTCAAGGAGAAGTCAGCCAAGAGGGCTGGTGAGTCAGAAGTCTGGCAGGACTGTGTGAAGTAGCCGGGTGGGCTAGTGAGAGAAGCAGCTGCAGCCAGGCGGGCTGGCAGTGCCTGAAGAGGTGGTGCTGGGATCAGTAGTCACAGGGATGGAAGCTGGACACTGATTTTTCTACACAACGAAGGGGCCTGCGGTCCCTGCCTATAAAGGGCTTTTGTTTTATCTGGCTGAGTGCCTCATCAAATCCATCAGACAGCTGGGTCTGTGTGATTTTTTTGCAAGCAAGTGATGTGCTGGAGGAGGCAGAGGAGTGTATATAAAGACTGCATATAGTTGAATTGTCCCTGAATAAGTTAGTTTATACCCCTAATAAACAAAAAACAAAGCTGCTGGACTGTTTCCTGACTTTAGTGTGCCTGTGGAATTCAGAGTGTCTAGCTGTGCGATCCCATTCACCAATGGCTCCTATGTGGGCTACACTATTGTACAGTAGTTGTTGCACAAAATACAATTCTGTGTTCCAACACATTCCAAGTAGTAGAAATATGCATACACCACAGATGCACACGCTACTTATCCTTCCTAGCTAATGAGCAAAAACAATGGTCTGTATACGCTAGGGATACACTAAAAATGTATTTAGCTTGGGTTGTAATTTGTGATTTCTGTAAAAAAACAGAACTCCAGACTACTTAAGCAATTGCAAAAAATCAGGTTCTCTTGTAGTGTAGATTTAGTGTCATCCCCAAGTGAAATCTCATCTTTGGTTTTGTGAAGTCTCCTCTGGCATAGACCTTTCTTGGTGGTATGGAGTCCCTCAACCCCCTTAAGGGTCTCACTTAATATAGAGCTCATCAGAGATTTACTTGGAGTAGTACTGATTGGTGGGCCTATCTAGGGATGGGCCAAACACCACCCTGTTTGGTTCGCACCAGAACATCTTGAATATGGAAAAAGTTCTAGAGGACATACAAACTCTATTAAAGTCTATTGGACACAAACATGAAAAATCAAAAGTCTTCATTTTAAAGGCCTATATGCAAGTTATTGCCATAAAAAGTGTATGGGAACCTGGGTACTGTATCAATGCAAACATTTTTTTTTAAAAACAATCTTTTTACAGAAGCCCTGATTTTAATATTGCTTAAAATGAAACAATAAAAATAAAAAATTCCTTTAAATAGCGTGCCTAGGGGGTCCCCTTAATGTGCCTGTAAAGTGGCGCATCTGTACAATGTATAGAGCCTGCTGCAGCAATACTGACTTTCTAAAGGAAAAAATGTAATTTAAACTTGCTTGCGGCTGTAATGTATTGTCGGCTCCGGGCAATACAGATAAAGAAAATGAAAAAATGGCGTGGGTGTCCCCCCCAAAATCTATACCAGACTCTTACCTGAGCATGCAGCCTGGCAGGTCAGGAAAGGGGGAGTGCGAGTGAGCGCCCCCCCCTCCTGAACCATATGAGGCCAAATGCCCTCAACAACGGAGGTGGGTGCTTTGGGACCGGAGGGGTTCTGCCCCCCACCCCAAAGCACCTTGTCCCCATGTTGATGGGGGCAAGGGCCTCTTCCTGACAACCCTGGGCTGTGGTTGTCGGGGTCTGTGAGTGTGAGCTTATCGGAATCTGGAAGCCCCCTTTAACAAGAGGGCTCCTAGATCTCGCTCCCCATGTTAATGGGTATCGGATCATCCCCCCCCCCACCCGCAGACCCCCACAACCACATCCCAGGGTTGTCGGGAAGAGACCCTTGTCCTTATCAACATGGGTACAAGGTGCTTTGGGGGGCACCCCAAAGTACCCTCCCCATGTTGAGGGCAAGCGACCTGTTATGGTTCAGGTATCTTTTTATGTGACAACACTGAGGAAATTACACTTTGCTACAATGTAAAGTAGTGAGTGTACAGCTTGTAGAACAGTGTAAATTTGCTGTCCCCTCAAAATAACTCAACGCACAGCCATTAATGTCTAAACCGCTGGTAACAAAAGTGTGTACACCCCTAAGGGAAAATGTCCAAATTGGGCCAAATTAGCCACCCCCCCCCCACCCCCATGCCATGGAAATAGTTAGTATTACAAGGTCTCAGGTGTGAATGGGTAGCAGGTGTGTTAAATTTGGTGTTATCGCTCTTACTCTCTCATACTGGTCACTGGAAGTTCAACATGGCACCTCATGACAAAGAACTCTCTGAGCATCTGAAAAAATGAAATGTTACTCTACATAAAGATGGCCTAGGCTATAAGAAGATTGCCAAGACCCTGAAACTGAGCTGCAGCATGGTGGCCAAGACCATATAGCGATTTAACAGGACAGGTTCCACTCAGAACAGGCCTCGCCATGGTCGACCAAAGAAGACGAGTGCACATGCTCAGCATCATATCCAGAGGTTGTCTTTGGGAAATAGCCATATGATTGCTGCCAGCATTGCTGCAGAGGTTGAAGGGGTGGGGGTCAGCCTGTCAGTGCTCAGACCATACGCCGCACACTGCATCAAATTGGTCTGCATGGCTGTCGTCCCAGAAGGAAGCCTCTTCTAAAGATGATGCACAAGAAAGCCCACAAACAGTTTGCTGAAGACAAGCAGACTAAGGACATGGATTACTGGGACTATGTCCTGTGGTCTGATGACAAGATAAACGTATTTGGTTCAGCCTGTGCGGTGGCAACCAGATGAGGAATACAGATGGTGTCAAGCGTGTGCGGTGGCAACCAGATGAGGAATACAAAGACAAGAGTGTCTTGCCCACAGTCAAGCATGGTGGTGGGAGTGTCATGATCTGGGGGTGCATGAGTGCTGCCGGCACTGGGGAGCTACAGTTCATTGAGGGAACCATGAATGGCAACAAGTACTGTGACATACTGAAGCAGAGCATGATCCCCTCCCTTCAGAGACTTGACCACAGGGCAGTATTCCAACAAGGTAACAACCCCAAACCCATCCCCAAGACAGCCACTGCCTTGCTAAAGAAGCTGAGGCTAAAGGTGATGGACTGGCCAAGCATGTCTCCAGATCTAAACCTGATTGAGCATCTGTGGGGCATCTTCAAACGGAAGGTGGAGGAGCGCAAGGTCTCTAACATCCACCAGCTTCGTGATGTCAACATGGAGGAGTGGAAGAGAACTCCAGTGGCAACCTGTGAAGCTCTGGTGAACTCCATGCCCAAGAGGGTTAATAAGGCAGTGCTGGAAAATAATGGTGGCCACACAGAATATTCACACTTTGGGCCCAAATTGGACATTTTCACTTAGGGGTGTACTCACTTTTGTTGCCAGCGGTTTAGACATTAATGGCTGTGTGTTGAGTTATTTTGAGGGGACAGCAAATTTAAACTGTTATACAAGCTGTACACTCACTACTTTACATTGTAGCAAAGTGTCATTTCTTCAGTGTTGTCACATGAAAAGATATAATAAAGTATTTACAAAAATGTGAGGGGTGTACTCACTTTTGTGAGATACTGTATATACAGTGCCTTGCGAAAGTATTCGGCCCCCTTGAACTTTGCAACCTTTTGCCACATTTCAGGCTTCAAACATAAAGATCTAAAACTGTAATTTTTTGTAAGGAATCAACAACAAGTGGGACACAATCATGAAGTGGATCGGAATTTATTGAATATTTAAAACTTTGTTAACAAATAAAAAACTGAAAACTTGGGCGTGCAAAATTATTCAGCCCCTTTACTTTCAGTGCAGCAAACTCTCTCCAGAAGTTCAGTGAGGATCTCTAAATGATCCAATGTTGACCTAAATGACTAATGATGATAAATAGAATCCACCTGTGTGTAATCAAGTCTCCGTATAAATGCACCTGCACTATGATAGTCTCAGAGGTCCGTTTAACCACTTAAGCCCCGGAAGATTCTACCCCCTTCCTGACCAGGGCCTATTTTGCGATTCGGCACTGCGCGACTTTAACGGACAATTGCGCGGTCATGTGACGCTGTACCTAAACAAATTTGGTGTCCTTTTTTTCCCACAAACAGAGCTTTCAGGTGGTATTTGATCACCTGTGCGATTTTTTGATCATGCGCTATAAACAAAAAAAGAGCATCAATTTTGCAAAAATAACAATATTTTTCACATTTTTTTATATGAAATTCCCCAAAAAAATGTAAAAATCTAATTTTTTTTTACCATATGCTTGGTAAAAAAAATCGCAAAAAGCGTATTTTGATTGGTTTGCGCAAAAGTTATTGCGTTTACTAACTAAGGGAAAGATTTTTGTCATTTTTTTTAGCGCGTAATGGCGGCGATCTGCAATTTTTTTTGCGGGACTGCGACATTGGGGTGGACAGATCGGACCCTTGACTGACATTTTTGACACTTTTGGGGTTACCAGTGACATTACTACAGTAATCAGTGCTATATATATGCACTGTTACTGTAAAAATGACACTGGCAGTGAAGGAGTTAACTGTATTGGAGAGGGAGGGGTTAAGTGTGTCCTAGGGGCGTGCTTCTAACTGTGATTGGCTGTGGCTTGATGTGTAAGAACAGTGATCAACGGTCCTACATAGTAGAACCGTTTGATCATCATTCTTACACAGGGAGAACTGACAGGCGGCTTTGTTTACACTAGCCGCCTGCCTTTCTCCCGCTGTCACGGACGATCGCGAGTGCCTGGCGCGCTCGCTCCCAAAACCCTCACAGGCTAGCGACGTAGCCCTACGTTACTCTGCCTGTGAGGGGCTGACTGCAGACGTAAATAGTCGTGCGGCAGTCGGCAAGTGGTTAAAGCGCAGAGAGCATCATGAAGAACAAGGAACACACCAGGCAGGTCCGAGATACTGTTGTGGAGAAGTTTAAAGCCGGATTTGGATACAAAAAGATTTCCCAAGCTTTAAAAATCCCAAGGGGCACTGTGCAAATGGAAGAAGTATCAGACCACTGCAAATCTATGAAGACCTGGCCGTCCCTCTAAACTTTCAGCTCATACAAGGAGAAGTTATAAAAATGAACGTTCAGTCACTCAACCAACAGCACCATCACCCCTGGACTGAAAGTGCAAAAAATTAGTTAAAAAACTAGTAATTGGGGCTATAGCGGTGCTGTATGCCCCCGTCCCTGGAGACAAAGGATAGCAAGACAATATTATTATAAAAAAAATAGCTTTATTTCAAATTACAAATATTAAAATGACAACTAACATATAAACATAAATGCAACCCCCAACACATATCAACCAGACCATAAGTGTGGGCCTCTGTAGGTCACCTTACTCACACCCAGCTCCACATATAGATAGAGCTTGCCTATAGTGGTGCAGGGTACGGGTTACCAATGCATTTCGCCTAAAATGGCTTCTTCAGGGCAAAATAGGTGCCAGAGACTCGCAGAGGTTCATGGGGCTGTTAGTACTGATATGCAACAAAAAACATAAAAAAGAAGAAAATCAATATATTATAGATAATGTACTTTTTGTCTTGCATTTACAAAATCTTTTTGCAATACATGCATCTATCAAATCAGTCGTAAATATGATTTCTATTATGTAAAAAATAATTCCACATGTTTATATATCCAAGCATTCACCCAGAATTTACAAAAATATATAAATACTCACAAATCAACTCAAAATGTTGTCACACAGATGCAAGGGCCAGTGGGGCATCCAAAAACGGTTGTAGATTGAATCATCCACAGATGGAGTCCAATTACCTCAGAAGGATTTAATGTATGTTGCCAGAATTATAGTAAATTTGAATCCATGACTGCCCAAAACAGCAAGGGGAAATATAGAGAGATGGCCGGGGTTAGTTAGGTCAAAATGAATTGATCCACAAATAAGGCAGAACCCCAATCCTTCTGAGGACAACAATGTCACTGGAAGGTCCCTGCAAGTTTGAAAAAAGAGAACATTAAGTGCAATACTGCTATTGGCCACATGGTGCCAGCAGAGGCTGCTCGTTTAATATTGTGTAAAAAAGGTATAGCCTACCAGTTCAGACTATCATAGGGTAATGGGATTGCTAGTGTGGATAGGAATGTCCCATGTAACAAGTCATTCCAGCCAGTCCAATAACCAACGACACATAAGAGTTCTAAAAGGAGATAATGTTAGGGAAGCACATTAGTTAAACGTGCCCACTCTCACCTCTGAATAATCCATTCAGGAGGGCAGAGGAAGCCCTACATAGATGTACTCACTTTAAAGCCCGTCTGGTCCGCTTGCACAGCAATCTCGCTGTGCTCACAGATCCTCAGGCTATTTGAATGACTGGGTTTGGCGCCAAAACGGCAGCCGCCACCAGCCTTCTCTCATTTACCCCTGATTGCTGACATCTCCGGCCAGAAGCCAGGAGAACGTCAGACAGGAGGATGCTACCGCGCATGCGCGAAAAAGCCGCACATGCGCAGTAATGGCGGGACGTGCGATATGCCATCCACTCCATAAAAACTCCCCGTTGGTGAGAGGGAGGGAGAGTGAAGGGAAAGAGCAATCGCCACGTCCCACCACAAGATGCATGGGAGTACTGTCGGCCAACTGAGATGCCCCCAATAGGGGCTAAATCACCCAAATTGATTTACATCTCAGTATTCACTAAACCGGAAGTACCTACTAATAGTGCCAGGGGACATACATCATTGGTCTCCAGCGGTCCCTTGTGGTCAAATAAAGCTATAGCATGCATAAAAGGGCACAGATACTTCCTTATCATATCATCAATAGACTATATATTTTAGATAAAGATGGAAGTCCTAAAATTATGCTTGATGCCGAGTTTATGGCCCAGGTGACTAGACAGAAAGTCCCATTTTATCTTACACCCTCAAAATTTGGGCAGTCATAGAGATTTTTCTTATTTGGGTTAATATATAAATAAATCATTAATTCTGAGAGCATATAATAAAAATCAAAAATGAATAGCAGACAGCTTCAGACGCATATATCACCGTCTACATATTATATCTCTAAGATAGCTTACAGCGTAATTTTTGTCAAAAGTCCCTTGGATGTGTGACCCAAACATTGACTCGTGATAACAAGGTATACTAGTCCCCTATTAATACATATATATTTCTTTAAAAAAATATATATATTTTTTTTTTTTTTATATATCCATGTGGCATTATTAAGAGCACATTACTGTGAATACCCTCACTGAAAAGCAAAAATCCTAATAAACATACTTTGGATAATAGGTTGGGATAGCAAACAACAAAAGTGGGTTAGACAGGACAGAATCCAGAAAAACAAGTTCTATAGAAAACATTTGTAACTGATATATTCGTTTAACCCAGATGACCTTGTCGCATCAAGCAAGAAGATCCACTGTGTTTCCAACTGTAACAGTCTCCTGTCTATGTCACCCCCTCTTGGTGATTCCTTAACATGTTCAAGGGCAAAAAAGCTCATACAATCCAAGTTGTAACCATGATAGAGGCCAACATGCCTACTAATGGCCGACACCAGTTTACCCGTATTGACCTCATATACATAGTCTCGTATCCGATTGTGAAAGGGTCTTTTAGTTTTCCCTATGTAGAAAGCTCTACATAGGGAACATTTCATATAATAAACCACCCCTACTGTGCGGCAGTTTATTAATTCTCGTGGAGACCATTTCTGGCCATTAGGCAACCGAATGCTCTCTCCAACCCAGATCCATCTGCAAAAATTGCAATCTCCACATCTGGTATTGCCTCTGGGGTTCCCATTCCCCTCGGCGATTGCCACTGGCCAAAGATGGCTATGGGTGAGATGGTCCCTCAGTGACCTAGCTCTACGATACGTGATCTGTGGTCTCTCACCTATATATTTAGCCACAATGGAGTCGTCCCTTAGCAGGTGCCAATGCTGTGCCAATATTTGTTCAACCTGTTTGTATCTGCTCGAGTAGCGCGTGATGATACAGGTGGGTTCCTTTTTAGTTTGTTTTCTTTGATCATATAAGAGGGAATCTCGTGATCTAAGTTTGGTTTTATTGAATGCTTTTTCAAGCATTTTTTGCTATACCCTCTTTCCAAAAAGCGCTGCTGCAATAATTTAGCTTGGCGATAATAGTCCTCCTCTTTACTGCAATTTCTCTTGAGTCTGAGATATTGCCCATAAGGTATACTCTTTTTCAGACTATGTGGATGTGCACTCGAGGAATGTAAAACCGTATTTGCTGCTGACAATTTGCGAAACAAATCGGTGCTCAAATTGCCCCCAGTGTCCTTCATGATTGATATATCCAGGAAATTGACTTTAGATTGACTACACTCCATAGTAAATTTCAGATTATAGGTATTCTCTCCCAGTCTTTCCATAAAGGAATCCAATTCCTCCTTGGTGCCCGTCCATATGAGTAGGATGTCGTCTATGTACCTGTGCCACGCAAGAATGTGGCACAGGTACATAGACGAGTCCCCTCCATAGAAGACAGCACGCTCCCACCCCCCCAGGTACAGGTTTGCGTACGATGGGGCACATTTCGTCCCCATCGCCACTCCCTGCACCTGGAGGTAGTGGGAGTCGTTGAATATGAAGACATTCCTAGACAGGATATATTCCAGAATTTCGAGAATAAATGTGTTGTATTTCCAGGTCGATCGATCCCTTTCTCTCAGGAATTCTGCTATTGTTGCAACCCCCCTCGAGTGGGGTATGGAACAATACAGGGCTTCCACATCAATGGTTACCAACCATGCGTTTTCAGGTATATTTTTGTCCTCTAATATTCTTAGGAGATCTCTAGTATCCTGTATGTGGGAGGGTAGGGATTTAACAAAGGGCCTGAGATAATCATCAATTATTTTGCTGGCCTGTTCAGAGATACAACCAATCCCTGACACAATGGGGCGGCCCGGTGGTTTCTTAATGCATTTATGCACTTTAGGCAAAGAATAGAATGTAGGCGTGACCGGATTCTTTACATTCAGAAATTCATAAGTACTTTTCGTTATTATGGCATTATTAAATGCTCTAAAGATGATTTCTCTATATTTCTGGTGAAACTTAGATATTGTCTCCTCTGGGATACGCCTATACCACGCTTTGTTGTTCAGAATGTCTAAACACATGTTAACATAGTCTTCCCTTCCCATCACTACAACGTTACCCCCTTTATCAGACGGCTTTATAATTATTTCTTTGTTATTTTTCAATTTATTGAGGGCCATTGTTTGTTGGGGGGATAGATTACCATCTAGATGTATATTTTCTGGTAACTGTCTCAAATCATACATGGCCTTTTGAACAAATGACCAAACATGCAGGTTACGTTGCAGTGATGGAAAATTGGAAGACTTGTTTCTATACTCTGGGATAAGATCTCTAATTACTTCCATAGATGTGTTCTCAAGCTCATCTAAAGCCGCATTTTCCCCTGTATTACCCTCCTCCCAAAGTTGCATCAGGTCTTTCAGTGCTTTGAAATCCCTAATTGTGAATTCCTTCCATAGTTCCATATCCTTGGCTTTTTGTGCTTGAGGAGTGGGGGTTTTGTCATAAATGGTGTGTAATGTCAGCTTCCTGGCAAAGAGTATAATATCCTTTGCTACCTCAAATTTATCCAATGGTGGCGAGGGGCAAAAATTCAAACCTAACCCCAGAACAGTGATTTCGTCCTTTGTAAGTTTATAGGATGAGAGATTAACAATTTTCAAATCACTGTTACATTCTTTCATTTCTTGACCAGATGGGGTTCTAGACTCCCTTGTTTCTTGGCTATCGCTCCTAAAGGGGATGGGTTAGGTTGATTAACAGTCACATTAGGGTTTCTCTGGGTGCTTTCAATTGCCCTTCCTTCCTGATGTTCTGCCCCCTGTCCTAATCCCAGATTGAGGGTTTTGGGGGCATTCTTGCCTCCAAATGAAAAACCTGATGACGACGGTAGATGTAACTGTGAAAAAGAAAAGGATGGAGGCGAGGGATGAGACATACCAAGATTGCTACCTTGATTACTATTGTTCTCCACCAAATTAAATCCTCCCTTGTTCATATTTGGTCTTTTATTGCGTTGGTTGCTGGTCCCCCTCCCAGCACTCTTGGATTTCTTGTTACGGAATCTCATCGGAGAGTTTGATATAACGGATTCCGTTTGCCTAGAGGATCTGGATGATGAGGAGACAGACGATGATCGGTCGGTCTCGTCACCCCCCTCCCGTTCCACCTCCTGTGATTGTTTGAAGGCCTGAGGGGGCGTCCCGGTCTTCCCCCCTGACTCGGTTGCCACCGATATGCTTTGCCAGTATCATAAGCTAATCTGTCCCTAAGGAATTTTTTGTTTTTATTCATGACTAATTTTTTATTGTGTTGTTCCATTAAGTCATTTAGTTCACTTTGTTTGGGCCCATAGCTTGGATCGGATATGATGTCTTGATGTACTGTACTTAGTGCTTGTATCTGTGCATCTATCTCCGTGATTTTATTCTGATAGTGATTTCTAAGAATCCTCATCATTTGCGTAGAGCATTGATGGAGATTATTTTCCCATATATTTTTCATTTCTTCACTCACTGTTGGAATTGTTGGGAAAATTTGAATTCTCAATCCAAAAGGGACAATACAAGGAGAAGACTGATCAGAGATGCAGCCAAGAGGCCCATGATGACTCTTGATGAACTGCAGAGATCTACAGCTGAGGTGGGAGACTCTGTCCATAGGACAACAATCAGTCGTATACTGCACAAATCTGGCCTTTATGGAAGAGTGGCAAGAAGAAAGCCATTTCTTAAAGATATCTATAAAAAGTGTCGTTTAAAGTTTGCCACAAGCCACCTGGGAGACACACACCAAACATGTAGAAGAAGGTGCTCTGGTCAGATAAAACCAAAATCAAACTTTTTGGCAACAATGCAAAACGTTATGTTTGGCGTAAAAGCAACACAGCTCATCTCGCTGAACACACCATCCCCACTGTCAAACATGGTGGTGGCAGCATCATGGTTTGGGCCTGCTTTTCTTCAGCAGGGACAGGGAAGATGGTTAAAATTGATGGGAAAATGGATGGAGCCAAATACAGGACCATTCTGGAAGAAAACCTGATGGAGTCTGCAAAAGACCTGAGACTGGGACGGAGATTTGTCTTCCAACAAGACAATGATCCAAAACATAAAGCAAAATCTACAATGGAATGGTTCACAAATAAACATATCCAGGTGTTAGAATGGCCAAGTCAAAGTCCAGACCTGAATCCAATTGAGAATCTGTGGAAAGAACTGAAAACTGCTGTTCACAAACGCTCTCCATCCAAGCTCACTGAGCTCGAGCTGTTTTGCAAGGAGGAATGGGCAAAAATTTCAGTCTCTCGATGTGCAAAACTGATAGAGACATACCCCAAGCGACTTACAGCTGTAATTGCAGCAAAAGGTGGCGCAACAAAGTATTAATTTAAGGGGGCTGAATAATTTTGCACGCCCAATTTTTCAGTTTTTTATTTGTTAAAAAAGTTTGAAAAATCCAATAAATTTCGTTCCACTTCATGATTGTGGCCCACTTGTTGTTGATTCTTCATAAAATATTACAGTTTTATATCTTTATGTTTGAAGCCTGAAATGTGCCAAAAGATCGCAAAGTTCAAGGGGGCTGAATACTTTCGCAAGGCACTGTAATATTGTATTGATATGACCCTTAAGAACGACGGCCTGTGTGCCGATGAAACCGGTCGGGAGCATTGGAACGCAATCACCCTGCTATTACTGCCATTTCCGGGACCGATTGTCACGGACCAGTTAACGCGGAAGCGGTACCGCCTGTGTCTAATTCGGATCCTGAGCTGAATGCCCGTTTATCTGTCTTTGATGTAAGTGTGTCCACTTTATTTTTAATAAACTGCTTGAACATACTTCACTATCCTGGCCATTCCTTTATTCACATATCGCTGAGGAGCGTAAGGTGGCGGAGGAGTGTGAAGCTCTTTGGTATACAGGCGTTTGTGGAATGGATACCCTTGGAGGGCCTGGTCTTTCACTTTGGAGTCTGGTCCCATTGAACCATGCATTGACCCCCTGTAATTAAGGGGTCGGTGCTTTCTGGTAAGCATATTAATGCACTGGGTGCCTATGTGGTGAAGGGAGTGAAGACCTGTGTTTATGAGGAAGAATTATCCCTTGGAGATTGCACTATTTCATCTGTTTATTTATTTGCTGATATTTGGGACTATTCTCATGAATTATTCATTCACTGACTTTTGATGCACTTTACTATATGCACTTTTTTAAGGAACTTTTGTCACTATTTTTATATTTATCTCTGTGTATCAATTTTCACAAAATAAGTTCTACTTATATTTGATGAGTTTTACCATTTATGCACTTTTTTTGAGAATTTTATTATTTATTGCACAATTGCACTTTTCAGGTGAGCGCAGCTTAGTACACCCTAGGTGTATCATCTACCACTGTAATATTGTAGCAGGTTTTCCAGACATTGGGCCTGATATGGGTCTGCCATTGTTACCGGTTACCTTTCCAGCCCATGTGAGCTGCGACCCTGGGTGTGAGCACTGAGACATTGACAACTCCAGCATCTTTGTTTTTTTTTTTATTTGGATTTGAAGGGATGGGAGAAGGGAATAAGTGGGATACTCCTTTAGGCTTAACTAAGGATAACTTTGGGACTTTCTCAGAAAAATGTCTGTTAACGCTGTCTTGACGCCAGCCGACGCTAGCCAACGCTCACTGACGCTTAGAACAGTCCGTCTGTTCTTTAGTCCTCAGCAGCACCCAGGGCTGTTAGGTTTAAGCAACTATTGGCAGCGTCTCCATCATATGGTGCATGATTATCTAGGCGCAAGAGCAGATTTGGAGACCTTTCCAGCTGAGCATCCACTGGGTTACTTGAGGATGGACCACTGGCCAGAACTTGCTCAATATGCAATGGAGCTACTGGCCTGTCCTGCTTCCAGCGTGCAGCATCTCCATCATATGGTGCATGATTATCTAGGCGCAAGAGCAGACTTGGAGACCTTTCCAGCTGAGCATCCACTGGGTTACTTGAGGATGGACCACTGGCCAGAACTTGCTCAATATGCAATGGAGCTACTGGCCTGTCCTGCTTCCAGTGTGCTTTCCGAATGGACGGTCAGTGCTGCTGGTGGTTTTGTGACGGGCAAAAGAGTGCGTCTGTCCACAGACTTTGTTGACCAGCTGACTTTTATCAAAATGAATCAGTCCTGGATCAACAACAGCTATCAAGCCCCTGATGCTGATGTAACTGATTGAATTTGCTAGGGGTCTGCCATCCCTTAAAGACTGCGTATGCTGCCTATCCTATTGATCAAACTTGATTCTGCTAGCTTCCAACAATGTTTTTGGTCTACGTATACTATCCCCCAAGGCCCAATTTTTCTGCACTTGTATGACAGGTGCATACAATTTAGATTTCTTATGTAATTTTTAACAGCAGACCTGTCCCTGTGCCCTGTGCCCAGCAAGAGAAACTGTGAGGGGTTACGGTGTTCAGGCACCACCACAAAGGCCCAATTTTTGGAACCTGTATGACAAGTAGATGCAATTTCAAATTTGTATGGAATTCCTACCAGCAGGTCCCGTTCCTGCGCCCAGCAAGAGTAACTGTGAGTGGTTGGTTACGGTGTTCAGGCACCACCAATAGCAAAGGCCCAATTTTTGGCACCTATATGACAAGTACATGCAATTTCAAATTTGTATGGAATTCTTACCAGCCGGTTGCATTCCTGCACCCAGCAAGAATAACTGTGAGGGATTGGTTACAGTGTTCAGGTACCAGCAACACCAAAGACCCAATTTTTGGCACCTGTATGACAAGTACATGCGATTTCAAATTTGTATGGAATTCTTACCAGCAGGTCCCGTTCCTATGCCCAGCAAGAGTAACTGTGAGGGGTTGGTTACGGCGTTCAGGCACCACCAATAGCAAAGGCCCAATTTTTGGCACCTATATGACAAGTACATGCGATTTCAAATTTGTATGGAATTCTTACCAGCAGGTTGCGTTCCTGCACCCAGCAAGAGTAACTGTGAGGGGTTGGTTACAGTGTTCAGGTACCAGCAACACCAAAGACCAAATTTTTGGCACCTGTATGACAAGTACATGCGATTTCAAATTTGTATGGAATTCTTACCAGCAGGTCCCTTTCCTATGCCCAGCAAGAGTAACTGTGAGGGGTTGGTTACGGCGTTCAGGCACCACCAACAGCAAAGGCCCAATTTTTGGCACCTGTTTGACAAGTACATGCGATTTCAAATTCCATTTGTATGGAATTCTTACCTGCAGGTCCCGTTCCTGCTCCCAGAAAGAGTAACTGTGAGGTGTTGGTTACGGTGTCCAGGCAACAGCAATACCAAAGGCCCAATTTTTGCCACCTGTAAGACAAGTACATGTGATTTTAAATTTGTATGGAATTCTTACCAGCAGGTCCTGTTCCTACGCCCAGCAAGAGTAACTGTGAGGGTTCGTTACAGCGTTCAGGCACCACCAACAGCAAAGGCCCAATTTTTGGCACCTGTATGACAAGTACATGCGATTTCAGATTTGTATGGAATTCTTACCAGCAGGTTCTATTCCTGAGCCCAGCAAGAGTAACTGTGAGGGGTTGGTTACGGTGTTCAGGCACCACCAACAGCAAAGGCCCAATTTTTGGCACCTGTATGACAAGTACATGCGATTTCAAATTTGTATGACAAGTACGTGCGATTTCCTATCCAAGTTCTCCAAAGAAAACATAAAAACAAATCCCCTAGACTGATCATTATATATAACGAGCGGAAGAGTATGTGCACCTGGTTGTGTGAAAATACCCTGGAAGTGGCTGTGGATTAATCAGTGGGCGATCCTGCGGGGGTAGCGCTACATTAAAATTGTATTTGCGGTTTCCGCCAAATTGCAGGGGTTTCTGCAAACAATTATTAGTTAGATAATAAGGAAAAAATCTGCGAATGACTGAGGCCGTGAACTCTGAACCGTGACTTTGCCGGGGTTGACAGTAACTGTTTTCCCTTTGATATGTTATCTGAAACTCCTCAGTCAGGCCCAAAGGAATCTTACCATGCTTGAAACTTAGGCTCCATTCACACCTGGGCAATTCCAGAATCGCAGAAAAACGCGGGACCTGTTTGCAATGCCATTACTTCTTAATGGTAACCCAAGTCCGGTGTGATTTTTGAGTGATAAATCGCGCTACAATCATGGCAAAATTGCAACGCGTGTCTCTCAAAAAGGAGCAGGCGTTTCTTTTGTGCAATGATCGCAGCAAAATCGCACAGCACTTGGGCTGCCATTAAGAAGTAATGGCATTGCAAATGTGTCCTGCATTTTGCCCGTGTTTCCGGAAAACAATCAGGTGTGAATGGAGCCTTAGAACTCTAACTTGCACCATGTAAACTTTACTCTGTCAACATATGCCATCTAAAAAACACACCTTCCTTCATTTAAATCCTGACTTAGAACTCCATACAGTAGTTCACACCTCTTATTTCAGCCAAATTGGATAGGTTAGATTCCTCTTCTAACCAACATCCTTTGCATTCATATTGATACAGAGGCGTAACTAGAACCTTCAGGGCCCTGGTGCAAGAAACTATGAAGGGCTCCCAGACCCCTGGCTGGGGCCCTTTCCTTCAAGCCTGGGGCTCTTCCCACTGATCCTGGGGCCCTTTACTCTCGTTGCGGGGCCCTTTACTAAGGTCCCGCAGCGGGACCCTTTCACAAGTTCTGCAGGGGGCCCCCTTCCTGCCATCTTGGGGCCTCCCCACGGTGTTGGAATGCCAGGGCCCCGTTGCAAGTGTGACCTTTGCGATCCTGGAAGTTCACCCACTGGAGTCAGTAGTTTTTATTTTTTGGTATTTTAATTATAATATTTTTATCATTTTATTTTTTTCCAATGTCACTGACTATGACTCTGTCCATTCATAAAAGGAAGGAGCTGGTAAATTACATATTTACTGATCCCTCCCTGTTTCTCTATTGTTACATATGCCCTGCAGCAGCCAGCAGGAGAGGGGAGGGAGCACAGGGAGGGGGGGGGCAGCACAGTAGGGGGGGGGGGCAGGGAGCACACAGGGGCCCAGAGACAGCAGAAAACAAGTGAACTGGATAGGAGGAGTTGTGGGGGCACCATACAGAGGAACCCATCTCCTCCATTTTCTGCCCCCGCCGCCCCTCCTATCCAGGTGTACAGGGGAGCTGCAAAGGCCCCCTGGAGCATGGGGCCCGGTTGCAATTGCAACCCCTGTAGTTAAGCCCCTGTATAGATAATTGTGTTGACAAATGATTGGAAATATTTAAGTATATTTTGTGAATACTGTCTATACTCAACTCTTCTTGCTGTTGCATTAGGATTAAATAGTCAAAAAGCAAAGGAAAGTTTATATTGTCAGTAGCCTTTGGCAACCCCATTCTGCTCCTGATGACGTCACTCTGAAGAAAAGCATAGGGCGGAGTCTAGAGCATCATTGCGTCACTTCCGGTTCCAAATACTCTGGTTCGTGAAACGCAGGGCATCCTGGACACATTGGCTGATTACACTGATTTGATACTTTGGAGCTTTGTAAGTGCGGTTTTTAGCTTTTATTTATTAAACGTTTATTTATTTATTTTTTTAACAAAATAAATAAACATTTATTTAACTGACTTACACTATGAGATGCCATCTACCTCTCTATGAGTGTCCCCATTGACCAGACCTGGCGAGGAGGAGACATAGGATTGAATAACAACTTATTTGTGGTGCCCTGTAGGGGTTCAGTCACTTTGCAATTGGGATCACTTATATGGACTTATGAACTTTTTTGATGTCACCTTTGGAAATATTTGTTGATTGATTTCACTTATTTATATTGGTTTCCATATATACATTTTTTTTGCACATTTTGCATTTAGAGAACTTTTTAGTATTATAATATTGTCTGCTTACATCTGCAGCCATACGATCTGATCCTGTGTGCAAAATCCAGACAGATGGTGGTCCTATTTTCCATCCGTTTGGCAGATGATAGAATCGGATAAAAATGAACAGGTGGTCTGTTTTCACCCAATCTTCCCATAGAGAAGAGCAGGACTGTGTCCATCTCTGCTCTGCACAGTGAGCGGAGATGGATTTGTCATCCGCCTGCTCAGCAGGAATCAGCAGAGCGATCCCCCGCTGAACAAGTGGAGTCTGCCAAGCAGGGGAGCTCATGTTATAGGGGCCTTAAAGCTGGATGTTTTTTTTCTTTATTTCTTACCCTGCAAGGTAAAGGCATAATGTGCTAATATGCATCGCATACTAGCTCATTATGTTAAACTTACTTTAAAACAAAGCTCTTCCAGCACTGAGATGTCAGAGCTGCAGGCGCTCCCATCTTCACCCTTCTTGCTTCCGGGTTTGCCAACTCCGGCTCTGTGACTGGCCGGAGCCATGATGATGTCACGCCCTTTATGGCACAGGACTCTGAATGAACGGCACAAGTGGCCGTTCTTTCAGAGCGCATGTGCTAGTGATGTCACTGGCTGCATGTAACGTAAATATCTCCTTAAGTGTGCCCCTTTAGGAGATATTTACACTACCTATAGGTAAGCCTTATTATAGGCTTACGTATAGATACACGTTAATGATGGAAGTTTACATACATTTTATTAAGCTTTTATGAGCAATTTTAAGATGGGAACGAGGGACACCTATTCGCAAAAATGGGATTTTTGACTTATCGTAATATCCATTTCTGTGATGTTCATTGACGGACACAGCTCCTATCATTCTTGACTATTGGGTTATACTGCCCCCTACAGAAGTAGGACACTAGGCAGAAAAAACGTCTGGCTACACCCATTGGGCGGTCCCAGGGGGTATACTCCCTCTCCCTGCTATAGTCACTCAGTTTTATTACAAGCAGTGTCAGGAAAATTATAACTCCACAGAGGGGTGGGTGCTGTGTCCGTCAATGAACATCAGAGAAATGGATTTACGGTAAGTCAAAAATCCAATTTTCTCTTTCGTTCATTGACGGACACAGCTCCTGTCATTCTTGACCATTGGGATGTCCCAAAGCAGTGTTAATTACGCGGGGTGAGAAACAGCAAAAAATTCCCAAGGCTAAATATAAGCCAACCAGGCAACAGGGACTCAACCAAAACAACTGGAGCCCACCTGAAAAAAAAAAAATACACCCTCAAAGAGGATCAGGTCCTCTTTAAACAGCAGCCTGCAAAACCATGCGGCCAAAAGAAGCATCCGCAGATGCCAACACATCCACTTTATAAAACTTTGTAAAAGTGTGCACCGACAACCAAATGGCAGCCTTGAAAACCTCTGTTACTGATGACGGAAGGCCCAGGAGGAACTAAGCGCCCTAGTAGAGTGCGCCCTGACAGGGAAAGGAGGGACCTGACCCCTAAGGGAATAGGCCTGAACCACCATCTGTCTGATCAATCTGGAAATGGTTGCAGAGGAAGCGGACAACCCTTTGCGAGGTCCATCCGTGAGCACAAAGAAAGAGTCTGACTTTCTGAAAGACTCCGTAGCTGCCAGGTACACCCTAATTGCCCGGACCACATGCAAGGCATGCAAGGCTATTTCCTTCGGATGTTTAGGCCTGGGACAAAGGGAAGGCAACACAATGTCTTCATTCAAATGAACATCAGAGACCACCTTAAGAAGGAATGACGGACAGGGGTGAAGCACCACCTTATATGTGTGAATCACCAGATAAGGTGAACGATAGGATAACGCCGCCAGTTTGGATACCCTGCGCGCAGAGGTGATAGCCACCAAAAAAAGCCTCCTTCTGGGACAGCAGGGGAATCTTTCGAATATTTTCAAAGGGAGGCTTTTATATAGCTAAAAGCACCAAATTAAGATCCCAAGGCGGCAACAGAGTCCGCACTGGAGGAACCAAATCTCGGACACCCTGAAGAAAAGTGTGTGGGTGGCCAAAGGTCATTGGAAAAAGACCACCAAGGCTGATACCTGGCCCTTGATGGTACTCAAAGCCATTTTCCGTTCAACCCCTCGTTGAAGGAAGGTTAAGATCTGAGCCACCGAGAAGGAGCAAGGATGAACCCCAAGCAACTCACACCACGCAATGTACGTCTTCCACGTACGATGGTAGATCTTCCTCAAAGTAGATTTCCTAGCTTTTAATAATGTAGTAATCACAGACTCAGACAAACCTCTATCCTTTAGCACCTGGCGTTCAATAGGCAAGCCGTCAGAGCCAGCAACTGTAAAGCAGGATGGAAGATCGGTCCTTGGGACAGCAGCTTCCAAGGAACGTCGGCAACAAGCCCCACAAGATCAGCGTACCAAGCCTGGCAAGGCAAGTTTGGGGCCACTAAGATGACCAGAACCCCTACTGCCTCGATCCTGCGTAGGAGTCTTGGCAGAAGCTTAAGAGGAGGGAAGGCGTGGATCAGACGGTACTGACCCCATGGGGCCACCAGCGCATCTGTGGCGTCCGCCAGTAGATCCCTTGACCGAGCCACAAACCTCTGGACCTTTCTGTTGAGCCAAGATGCCAACAGATCCACCTCGGGCGTGCCCCACCTGAGACACAGCTGATGAAACACCTCCGGATGAAGGGATCACTCCCCGTGGTCCAACGCCTGCCGACGGAGGTAATCCACCTGCCAATTTTTCACCCTGGGAATGTGTGCGGTGGAGAGGGCTGGAACGAACCCTTCTGCCCATCTTAGATGCCGGCTACCTCCAGATCCGCGAGAGCACTTCTTGTGCCCCCTTGGTAATTGACATAAGCCACGGCCATGGCATTGTCCAATCTAATGTGCACTGGGCATCCCTGAAGACGATCCGTCAAAAGGTCCAGACACAGTCTGATCTCTCTGAGTTCCAGGACAATGATCGGTAGTCTGTACTCTTCAAGCATCCAGATCCCCTGAGCAGAATGCTTGCCGAGGACGCCCCCCCAACTGAACAGGCTTGCATCCATGGTGACCACTGTCCAATACAAGGGGAGGAAGTATTTTCCCAGCCGAAGTGTCGGAGAGCGAAGCCGCCATATTAGGGACTCCTTTGTTCTCCGACTCAGCCAGATCTGAAATTCCAGAGACTGCAGAGTCTTGTCACACTTGGGCAGAATCTCCCTTTGCAGGGACCTTGTATGGAACTGTGCAAACTGAACCGCCTCGAAGGTAGACACCATCAGTCCCAGCACCCGCATACAAGTCCGGAGGGATGATCATTTGTTGGACAGCAGGAGGTGAATTGCAGTCTGCAATTTCTGGAGTTTGTCCAGAGGAAGAAGCACTCTGGCCATGGCCCAGTCCAGAGTCAGGCCCAAATAGTCCAGCTTTGTGGACGGAACCAGGGCAGACTTTTGAAAATTTAGAATCCAGCTGAACTCCCGCAGAGTTCGTATTGTGAGCTTCAGGTTCTCCACCAGAGCAGAGGTAGACTGAGCTCGCAGAAGGAGATCTTCCAAGTAGCCCGTAGCAAGGCTAGCACCGGAGCCAACACTTTTGCGAAGACCCGAGGAGCAGGGAGACTAAAGGGTAACACTACAAACTGATAATACTTTTCTCCCACAGCAAAGCGGAGAAAACGCTGGTGACTGGCACATATTGGAATGTGAAGATAGGCATCCTTGATATCTATAGAGGCGAGGAAATCCCCCTGACGCAGGGATGCCACCACCGTTCGAATGGACTCCATTCTGTAATTCTGTACCCATACAAAGCAGTTTAGCGCCTTGAGGTCCAGGATCAGACGCGCTTTGCCTTCCTTCCTGGGGACTATGAACAGGTTTGAGTAAAAATCCTGAAAACGTTCCAAAGTTGGAACCGGGACAAACACCCCTTGAAGGAATAGGTCTTGTACAGCCCCAAACAGACCCTGTAACCGGCACGGGGACAGGCGCAGGTTGGAAGGAAAAAACCTTGCCGGGGGACAAGAGCGAAACTCGATCTTGTACCCAGACCGAATGACTTTGTGGACCCACTTGTCTTGTATCAAGAAACACAATGGGTCCAGAAACCAGTGAAGACGTCCCCGCACCCCAGATACAGCTGGGGGCGCACATTCATGCAGAAGGAGCCTTGTCTGCAGGTCTGGAAAAGCCCGCTCTCGGTTTGCCAGACCAGGTTCATTTGGATCCACCAGAGGAGGCCCTGAAAGGCTTCCAGCCCTTGTCAGTCGATCCTGAGGGACGAAAAAACTTCTTATGAGCCGAGAAGGAAGGTCCACGTCTACCTTGAGGTTCCTTGCCCTTAATAGCCTGTGGAAGAAAGGTACTCTTGCCCCCGTGAGACCTTTAATGATGTCATCCAGGGTAGTTCCTATCAGGCGATCTCATTGAAAGGGAAGATCAGTCAAGGCCTTTTTATAAGTTTGGTCCGCAGACCAGCATTTGAGCCAAAAGACATGCCGAAGGACCACCGTCAAAACAGAGAGGCGAGCCATCAGAGGGGCCGAATCCAAAGAAGCCTCACAGATAAACTGCAAACCTTGGACCAGCTGGTCCGCCAGCTCAGCAAAGGCAGGGGAAGCTGTTCTCCCTCCAGGTCACGGCGTAGGAGCTTAGCCCACTCGGTCAGAGTTTGCAACACCAGGGCAATGGTAAATACCGGCCTCATTTCCGGACCAGCCAAGGTGTACATAGTGCGGGCCACAGCCTCCGCCTTCCGGTCAGCCAGGTCCCTAAAGGCCGAGGACTCTTCAACCGGAATCATGGTTGCCTTGTTTAATCTGGAAACCGGAGGGTCCACCACCAGTGGGACAGTCCACTTCTTAATAAGGGACTCCTCGTAGGGGTAACACCTAGTAAAGTTCTTAGGAACCCCATGGGGACGCTTTGGTCGTTCCCACTCTTTAGCAAAAAATTCTGTCAAAATAAGCAGGGAAAGGAAACACCTTTGCCGTTCTAGATGGCTTGTGAATGCCAAAGGGTACCTGCGCCTCCGTGGCAGCTCCAGCTGTGTCCTCCATCTTCAGGGTCTCACGCACAGATACAATCAGTGCATCCACCAGCGCCTTCGGAGGATTTGGCCTTGGAATCAGGTTCAGGATCTGATGAGACACATGAGGCAGAGGAAGGCGGGGGGGCACTTTCTGCTAGCCGTTGCCCCAAAGCTGCTTCCACCCAGGACACAAGGGACTCCAGGACCGCCGCTAGTGCATGGATGGTTGGTTGGAACTCAGAGGGTCCCGCAGCCTCAGAGAGGGGATCAGGTGGGGAAATGTGCTCCAAAGACTCCATGAGTCACTAGGCGGATCCCACAAAAAAGTGTAACACGCTGCTTGCTAAGGGACAACCCCCACCAAGCTTGCAGCACCAGCCAGTCGCCAAGCACAAGGCGATCTTCAGCAGAGAGGGAGAGGACCCCCACCAGACTCACCACCCACCAACACAGGCACCTGCAACCACCAGGAGAATCTGAACTACACTTGCGGCGATCAGGAAGCTAAATAATCCAGGAGTAAGCACCAGGGGATAGGGAGGGGTTCCCACCGCCACCCACAGGGCTCCACTGTCATGGCCGTCGCTATTTGCAATGCAAACTCAAAAAAAAACGGCTGGACTACACAAACATGACCACCACATATAGGAATACACATGCTACAACAAAGTGGTGGCGTCATGAGGTATACAGAGACCCAGAATTGGGCTAGGCCTCAAGGACAGATCCAGGCAGGACGGGGGGCCCTGTCAGGAGCCCCTACCAGGTACAACCCCCCCGCACAGTGGATCATCCGATCGTCCCGGCCCCATCGCTAGTTAGCGCCCTGCCCCCATCCCAGGCCAGTGACCAGACCACCCAAACAGCCCCAGTGTATGAGGAGGGGGGGCAGGCTGAGGGACTCAGCAAAAAACAGGGGGGGGTGCCTGCGGGAAGGAGGGGAACCCAGGAGTCTGACCGTCCCAAGGAGGGGCCCATGTCCGACCTAAAACCCTCCAGGGGCAGAGGGGGAGAGCTACTCACCCTAACAGGAACCAGGTGGGCACTGCTCCAGACAGATCTCTCAGGAAAAATCCAGGAGGAAAACATTTTCTATTAAAGAATTTTTGCCAAGACCAAAGATCCCAGCAAGGAACTAGGTTCCTACTCCTGACTAGGCAGAAAAAAAACTAAGTGACTATAGCAGAGAGAGGGAGTGTACCCGCTGTTGCAGAAATGGAATTTAATTTGGACCCGAACTTTCAGGAATCTAACCTTTTTATTCGCTAGCGATAAATGACTTGGCCCGGCTCATGCCCATTTGCTAAATGGGCTAAGGAAGCGTGTACATCACATATACAGTGGGTACGGAAAGTATTCAGACCCCCTTAAATTTTTCACTCTTTATATATTATATTGCAGCCATTTGCTAAAATCATTTAAGTTCATTCTTCTTCCTCATGAATGTACACATAGCACCCCATACTGACAGAAAAACACAGAATTGTTGACATTGTTGCAGATTTATTAAAAAAGAAAAACTGAAATATCACATGGTCCTAAGTATTAAGACCCTTTGCTGTGACACTCATATATTTAACGCAGGTGCTTTCCATTTCTTCTGATCATCCTTGAGATGGTTCTACACCTTCATTTGAGTCCAGCTGTGTTTGATTATACTGATTGGACTTGATTAGGAAAGCCACACACCTGTCTATATAAGACCTTCCAGATCACAATGCATGTCAGAGCAAATGAGAATCATGAGGTCAAAGGAACTGCCTGAAGAGCTCAGAGACAGAATTGTGGCAAGGCACAGATCTGGCTAAGGTTACAAAAAGATTTCTGCTGCACTTAAGGTTCCTAAGAGCACAGTGGCCTCCATAATCCTCAAATGGAAGATGTTTAGGACGACCAGAACCCTTCCTAGAGCTGGCCGTCTGGCCAAACTGAGCTCTCGGGGGAGAAGAGCCTTGGTGAGAGAGGTAAAGAAGAACCCAAAGATCACTGTGGCTGAGCTCCAGAGATGCAGTCAGGAGATGGGAGAAAGTTGTAGAAAGTCAACCATCACTGCAGCCCTCCACCAGTCGGGGCTTTATGGCAGAGTGGCCCGACGGAAGCCTCTCCTCAGTGTAAGACACATGAAAGCCCGCATGGAGTTTGCTAAAAAACACCTGAAGGACTCCAAGATGGTGAGAAATAAGATTCTCTGGTCTGATGAGACCAAAATAGAACTTTATGGCCCTAATTCTAAGCGGTATGTGTGGAGAAAACCAGGCACTGCTCTTCACCTGTCCAATACAGTCCCAACAGTGAAGCATGGTGGTGGCAGCATCATGCTGTGGGGGTGTTTTTCAGCTGCAGGGACAGGACGACTGGTTGCAATCGAGGGAAAGATGAATGCGGCCAGGTACAGGGATATCCTGGACAAAAACCTTCTCCAGAGTGCTCTGGACCTCAGACTGGGCCGAAGGTTTACCTTCCAACAAGACAATGACCCTAAGCACACAGCTAAAATAACGAAGGAGTGGCTTCACAACAACTCCGTGACTGTTCTTGAATGGCCCAGCCAGAGCCCTGACTTAAACCCAATTGAGCATCTCTGGAGAGACCTAAAAATGGCTGTCCACCAACGTTTACCATCCAACCTGACAGAACTGGAGAGGATCTGCAAGGAGGAATGGCAGAGGATCCCCAAATCCAGGTGTGAAAGACTTGTTGCATCTTTCCCAAAACGACTCCTGGCTGTATTAGATCAAAAGGGGGCTTCTACTAAATACTGAGCAAAGGGTCTGAATACTTAGGACCATGTGATATTTCAGTTTTTCTTTTCTAATAAATCTGCAACAATGTCAACAATTCTGTGTTTTTCTGTCAGTATGGGGTGCTATGTGTACATTCATGAGGAAGAAGAATGAACTTAAATGATTTTAGCAAATGGCTGCAATATAACAAAGAGTGAAAAATTTAAGGGGGTCTGAATACTTTCCGTACCCACTGTATATAAAACAACAGTTACGTCACAGATACATATTTCCCTAACTAGCTTGGCAAGCAGTACATATCCTTCTCCTACAGATGTTGCCTGTAACATTAGTCTATGGCAATTAACATTCCTGGCTTCACGCATATCTGTATTCTCGTTAGTAACAGGAGAACAGAGAGGGAGTGATAGCGAGGAAGGAGAGGGGCTAAAATGTGCAGCTTGACTGTCCTGGTCTTAGTAGTACCACAGAATCGACCATTTTTGTTTTGCTAATTATCAACCATTTTAGAAGGCTTTCCAGGTGATGCCACACCCCCTGGTACTGCACATGGGTGTTGCCAGAAGTGTTTTCTACCTATTATCCTACTCCTGTAGGGGGCTGCATAACCCATTGGGCTGTGTCCGTCAATGAATGAAAGAGAAAGTATGTAGGCATAGTACACTCACCCACGCTGCCTTAAAGGAGAATTATATTTAAAAAAAATTATTAGTTAAACCCACAAGTTCCTTTTTTTATACCACTATTATTACTTTATACTGGCTTTGAACATTTACAAATGCAGCAATTTAGAAATTGGATGAAAGGTTTAGCACTGGGAAACGCTTTTTAAAAGATAAAACGTATGTTTTAAATACAACTCTATAGATCAGACCAAAATGCGGGACATATGAGGAGGAAAGAGGGACAGAGGGACTTTGTTCCAAATCAGGGACAGTCCCTTGAAATCAGGAACAGTTGGGAACTATGTATTGTCAGGTTTTACACAATTTTTTTTTTTTGGATTGCAAATTCTTTATTTAATGTTGTTTAACATTTTTATTTACTTACACAAGTATATACATCCTTGTGAAATAATAAAATTGGTCTGTCTGGGTATAGAATATTACTTTCAACAAAATTTGTGGAACTGGGTTTTGTGCCTGAGTGCCATCTGCTCCAGGCAAAGGAGGTTTTTGCCTGGAAGGTTTTCTGGACCCCTATGAGAAGCCTATACATGCCAAGACACTTGCCAATGAGACATGACCAAGTATACTATCATCAGTCACATTTCTGTATGCTACATGAGTGCTGTATACAGAGTTCAGTGAATCTACTCCTAAGAGTGTTCCTGCCAAGAGGCCTTTTTTTTTTCTTTCTTTTTTTTTTTTATTTAATGAGAGCTGTACAACTGAATTTGCCTTAATGTCATTAACCTCAAAACCCTCAGGCATTATAATTGATGAAAAAATGGTAAATAAAACTGCGCTAACTCAAAAAACATATCTCAGTGTTGAAACAAAGTGGAATAGCTGCTAACACTCCAACCGACAGTGATGGTAACCAAATGATATATATACAGTATATAGTGCAGCGCTAAAGTGAATGAATTGTGCACAACTAAATATACACATATATGCATGAATAATCAAAAATGATTGTTCAAAAAAGAACATAAAAAATCCAATAAGTCCATAAAGGTGAAAATTGTGACTTAAAAAGGAATAAGTCCCACACAGGAAAAAGATGGCTTGAACAGGTGATAAATCCCACACCAACAGAATAGATATGCTCACTAGATGGTATGGACCCAAAATACTGTACAGCAAATGGGTCATACGGGCTGAATGTATAGATGTCCTCGGTACCAGATGATGGGAACCTCTACAGCGTCAGAGGCTCTAAGGAAGTGGCACTGTCTCGAAACACGTTAGCCATTTACCTCAATAAGACATTGGACTCCAACATCATGGACGTTGTTTGATGGAGTTGATATGCTGGTTTACATCGCTTGTTTTGGGGATTCCTAGGCATTTACGTGTGGTGCAGTCCGAGGACATTTACCAACATCTGTGATCCAGAGACGCTGTAGAGGTTCCCATCATCTGGTACCGAGGACATCTATACATTCAGCCCGTATGACCCATTTGCTGTACAGTATTTTGGGTCATTTTTATCACCTGTTCAAGCCATCTTTTTCCTGTGTGGGCCTTTTTCCTTTTTAATTGTGCAAACCCCTACTGAGGAAGTCGTGTCGCGAAAGCGTAAGACGCCACGTGTATAGGGGGAGGAGACCTGGACGGACGAGCAGCGACCCACCAGCACGGCTCCCGACAGCTACTGTTTTTGGTGTGTACGGTCCGCACAAGCCCATTGTGCCGATTCATGTGAGTGCAATTCTACTTTGAATGTGAATCAATTAAAGGATAATAGCAGTGTACACTTAGATGCCTCATTATCTTTATTCACATATCATGTCCATGGGATGGTGAGAGATCGATTCAGGAAGTGGCATTCCTTATACTGGTCATATTGAGGATTCAATGCTGGTTTAATGCTTCAGTGAGGTGAGAGGCCATCTGGTGGCTAAACGGTGGTGGTGTCACTTGCACTTTTATATGAAACATCTATCAAGCACTTTATTGAATTTTAATCCACGGTTATATTTATATTTTAGTGGACTCTTATGCACTTTATTTTGAATGCACCTTATGGACATTATTTATTGCACTTAAGAGGAATATACAGTATATTGCACTTTATGCGATTTTTTTGATTTATATGATGCACATTGTCACTTTATTTGATTTTTTTATATAGCGCTGTATACATATCTGTTTAAAATTATTATTCCTTTTTAAGTCACAATTTTCACCTTTATGGACTTATTGGATTTTTTATGTTCTTTTTTGAACAATCATTTTTGATTATTCATGCATATATATGTGTATATTTAGTTGTGCACAATTCATTCACTTTAGCTCTGCACTATATATATATATATATATATATATATATCATTATAATTGATGTCAAAGCAGTCCGGAATCTGACTTTGAACACAAAATACATCCTATGGGAAAACATTTCTCCAAAACATGCATTTTGGGGATTGGACAAAACATTCATGAGACGTTTTTGAGATGTTTATTTGCCTAGTGTAAAAAAAAAAAAAAAAGGGTGACAAAAAGTTCCTTGCATTGACTTAGTGATGGCAGATACACCTATAGTCATCATGCAGTGCCTCACCTACTCCCAGAACCACTTCTAGGAATTAAGCAGACTCCTGTGGATAGTGGTTTAGCTGTCAAAGTCTTAGCACGGTAAGATAGTAAAAACAAACTGCTGATAGGTATATAGAATTTAATAAACATGGGGGGGGGGGGCTATACACCTTTCCTAGCCATTGTCATGTCCTACCATATTACAATGTATGACTTTTTTGTATAATACTGCATGCAGACACAAGCATTAAGCTGACAAAGCAGAGCTTTGCCACAAAACCGGACCAGAAATGTAGTGATGACACTGGAAAACATTACAAACAAATGGGTCTCAGATATACTTTGTGTAGGCAGGGGCCAAAATCAAAGTTATCTGAACATCATTTCACAAATGATTGTACCACTAGATAACCAAGGGGCTCCTAATACAGTACTTTCAGAAGGATAGCAGATGCCCTAAATAATGTGGCTCTAGAAATAAACCACTTCTCGATTGTAAGCTCTAACGAGCAGGGCCCTCAAGTTCCTCCTGTTTTGAATTGTATTGTAACTGTATTGTCTTCCCTCACATTGTAAAGCGCTGCGCAAACTGTTGGCGCTATATAAATCCTGTACAATAATAATAATATTCTGAAAGGTTCGTCCATTAACACTGTTTTTCTTTTTTGTTTCATAACTGTTTATTGAAGAAGAAAAATGGAAAATATAAAGTACAAACAAGGCACATTACAACCAGGACTGAAAACAATTCAGTCGGTAACATCCTTTGTATAACAGAAAACTTTTAGCAAGGACATGGGAAATAACAACCAATAGTTGTGCCACACGTGCAGATAAGAAAAGGGGGGTAATAAAGCAGAGTGGAAGGGGGATGGGAAGGAAGGAGGGTGTGGGGGCCCCATCCAGGAAGCATCACATATACGACGTTCATGTAGGATGCAACGAGAAGGCTCAGTCGTACATGGCCCTATGACTACATTAGAGTTAAGAAGGAGTACCGGAGGTACTAGACATAACTTCAGCGTATTTTGAGGAATAGGTAAAGGCGAGCCAGCAGGCCCATCTCTCAGAGTAGATCTGGGCTTGGTCTTTCAAATCAAAGGAAAGGTTTTCCATGCGAGCAAGGTGAGCAACTTGTTTCAACCACATTTGTATGGTGGGAATGGCGGTTTGTTTCCAAAATTTGGGGATTAAGGATTTCGCCGTATTGAGCAGGTGGTAGGGGGTGATAGATTTTTTGTATCGGCCTACTGGCTCGCCCGTGCAATGGAATAGTACAGCCCAAGGGTCGTCTGGCACCACACAGCCCTGGATAATGTTGATCCAATGTAGAACCGAGGACCAGTATGGACGAAGAAGTGGACATGACCACCAGAGATGTGCATGGGAAGCATTCTCTCCATAACCCCCCCAGCATAGAGCAGGATAATTCGGGAAAACTGAGTGCAGTTGAAGTGAAGAATAATGCCATCTGGATAAAAGTTTATAATTGAGTTCTGAGATTTTCGTCGAGATGGAGGAGGTGTGCGTTAACTGGAGGATCCGGGTACGTTGAGAGTCTGATAGGGGGTGACCAAAGTCTTGTTCCCATTTTGCTAGAATCGTGATATTTAAGGTAGTATCCATGGATATCAGAGCTTTGTACATGAGGGATAGCCCGCCTCAGGGATGGGGAGGAAGAGCCAAAACAGATTCCACAGGATTGAGGTGTGCCAGAGAACGTAAAGATTTAGGCCAGTTAGTTGTTGGTATTGCCATTGGATCATCGTTGTGGCAGGGGTGTTTTGAAGCAGGGTGGATAAGGGCAGGAGCCCTCCAGCAGAGGAAGTTTGGTGTAGCAAGGGTGGAGATGAGGGGAACCACTTGCCAAAAGCAGGGTCCAGTTCTCCTGGGAGGAAATATGAGGTGGCCCAGCAAATGCATCAGATTGGAATTATAAACCCAGTGGTTGTGTTGTGCAAAGAGTCCCAAATAGCAAAGATGGAGGTGGTAAGGGGAGATGTACATGCAGATTGCGATCTGAAGTGGTTAGGTATTCATATTTGAGGGTATAAAGTGGAGCGATGCAGTTCAGATTCCAATTGGACCCAAAGTTTAGAGACTCTGTGGTGTTTCCAATCCAATAGGCCTAGAAGAGCAGAGGCCGTATAATATTTTGTAAAGTCAGGGAAGGCTAGGCCGCCCTCGCTTTTTAGGTCTGCTGAGCAGGTGTCTAGCGATGCGGGGGCGTTTCCGGTGCCATTCACAACAGTTTTTCATCACAAAAAAAAAAAAGTAATTCAAATAAAGTATAGTAAGAATTTTATAGGCGGTCAGATATCTGGCAGAGTCACATTGTGATCTTCATCCGTTTCAACACCCACTTCTTCATAGAACTGTTTCTTGCTTTTGGGATAGCCTTCAAGGATAGCATCGACTATGTCCATAGCCATTCTTTTTCTTTTTTTCCATTCTTTACAGAACTGCTTGCGCTCATTGTACACCTTCTCCTTCTGTTCTGGTGTCACGTGATTGGTTGAAGATTTGATCTTCAGTAATTTTTCCTGATACCTGCTACATTCCTCCTTCAGCTCCTTAATTTCTTTTAGCATCTCCTCATTTGTCAGTGAGCTATTCAAATCTTTTAGCTCTGATTCCAGCTGCCTACAGCTCTGCTGGGTGTCCTGCAGTGTGGTAGACAGTTGTGAGGTTTGGGCATCCAGATTTCTGAGCTCAGAGTCACTCACACTGGGAAACTGCTCCTGGTCTGCAAAGTAGATTTTCTGCTTGCCATAAACTTTTTCCTTGATCTTACCCTGCTGAGCCAACTGTTCCATTGCTTTAACAACCCCAGCTTTGTTCAGGCCATGCTCTCTCTGCAGGTTACTGAAAACATCCTGAGTGCTGTATGGTCTATTCTGATCATTGAGGTATTTCAGAATGATTCCAGTGGCCCCACCGTCCTTAGATTTACTCATCTCTGTTTCTCTAGTCGGCCACCTTACACAAATGTTACACTGGGCTTTGGCAGCAGCACGCTGCACAGCGGATGTGAAATCTAGCGCTATAGAGCAGGATGGGACGGTGATGAAGGGCGGACAGGATTAGATGGGTCGGTGGATTCCGGCGGAAGGGATTAGGTGTGACACACTCTGCTGACCTGGAAGTGCTCGCTCTTCCTCCATGCGGCTTTGTGGGTGAGTGTCGGGAGAAGAAGCTCAGTCTCCCGCTGTCTGCTGTCCTCAGGCCGGAGTCATGTTACTGGAAGCTAGGCCCGAGCTTAGCACCGGAGTCACCCGGCCCCTGTGTGCAGGTGAGTGGGCCCGGGGAGGGGTGTACACGGGGGTATGGACACAGTGTGAGCTCTATGTATGTCTGTGTTCTCATACAGCAATGGCAGCTCTGCAGAGGAAGCAGAAACATGACTGTGTGACTGCGGGGGGATCCTCTCTTACAGGGGTGTCCAAACTATGGCCCTCCAGCTGTTCAGGAACTACAATTCCCATCATGCCTAGTCATGTCTGTGAATGGCAGAGATTTACAATGCCTCATGGGACGTGTAGTTCCACAACAGCTGGAGGGCTGTAGTTTGCAAATCCCTGTTTAATGTACGCTTCATTGTCTGTCATTGGACCCTCTTCTGGGGGCTCTGAGATTGGGCTTTATTCAGTCTGTCATTGGACCCTCTTCTGGGGGCTCTGAGATTGGGCTCCATTCAGTCTGTCATTGGACCCTCTTCAGGGGGCTCTGAGATTGGGCTTCATTCAGTCTGTCATTGGACTCTCTTTAGGGGGGCTCTGAGATTGGGCTTCATTCAGTCTGTCATTGGACCCTCTTCTGGGGGCTCTGAGATTGGGCTTTATTCAGTCTGTCATTGGACCCTCTTCTGGGGGCTCTGAGATTGGGCTCCATTCAGTCTGTCATTGGACCCTCTTCAGGGGGCTCTGAGATTGGGCTTCATTCAGTCTGTCATTGGACTCTCTTTAGGGGGGCTCTGAGATTGGGCTTCATTCAGTCTGTCATTGGACCCTCTTCAGGGGGCTCTGAGATTGGGCTTCATTCAGTCTGTCATTGGACCCTCTTCAGGGGGCTCTGAGATTGGGCTTCATTCAGTCTGTCATTGGACTCTCTTTAGGGGGGCTCTGAGATTGGGCTTCATTCAGTCTGTCATTGGACCCTCTTCTGGGGGCTCTGAGATTGGGCTTCATTCAGTCTGTCATTGGACCCTCTTCAGGGGGCTCTGAGATTGGGCTTCATTCAGTCTGTCATTGGACCCTCTTCTGGGGGCTCTGAGATTGGGCTTCATTCAGTCTGTCATTGGACCCTCTTCAGGGGGCTCTGAGATTGGACTTCATCCAGTCTGTCATTGGTCCCTCTTCTGGGGGCTCTGAGATTGGGCTTCATTCAGTCTGTCATTGGACCCTCTTCTGTGGGCTCTGAGATTGGGCTTCATTCAGTCTGTCATTGGACCATCTTCTGGGGGCTCTGAGATTGGGCTTCATTCAGTCTGTCATTGGACCCTCTTCTGTGGGCTCTGAGATTGGGCTTCATTCAGTCTGTCATTGGACCCTCTTCAGGGGGCTCTGAGATTGGGCTTCATTTGTCTGTCATTGGACCCTCTTCAGGGGGCTCTGAGATTGGGCTTCATTTGTCTGTCATTGGACCCTCTTCAGGGGGCTCGGAGATTGGGCTTCATTTGTCTGTCATTGGACCCTCTTCAGGGGGCTCTGAGATTGGGCTTCATTCAGTCTGTCATTGGAACCTCTTCAGGGGGCTCTGAGATTGGGCTTCATTCACACCAATGTAGGTAACACAGTGCACACTCATTCTCAATTGCACAAAAGAAGCACAGGTATTTAAAAAAAAAAAAAAATCACAACGCTCTACAAACCACGTCAGTAAGTTGCTGTGCGTTTCAATGTGATTAATTACTTCAGTACTGGGCACTTTTACCTTCCTTCCTGCCCGGCCCAATTTTCAGCTTTCAGTGCTATTGTTCAACACTGTAACCAAATAAAATTGTTATTTTTTTTCACACAAAGCTTTCTTTTGGTGGTATTTAAAGCGGAGTCCCCCCCCCCCCCCTTAAAAAAATGAAAAGTCAGCAGCTACACATACTGTAGCTGCTGACTTTTAAATAGTAGAACTTACCTGTCCAGGGAGCCTGTGATGTCGGCACCTGAAGCCGATTTACGCATCGTGCCGCCGCCATCCAGAGTAAGGCCCCTTTCACACATGTGAGTCCATCGGAAGACTCCGTTTTTCTCAGTGGGGGATCGATCCGCTAAGCAGGCGAATGGCCGCTTTGTCTCCGCGATGTGTGCGGAGATACAGCTGTCAGGTCCCCACTGTTATCTATGGGGGAATCGGATGGGAACGGACCGTCTGTCCTTTCTCATCCGATCCCATCCGATCCGCTGGACGGATGGAAAATAGGGTTTCCATACGTCCAGATTTGACGGATCGGATCCGATGTCAGTGGACATGTCTCCGTTGACATCCTATGCCCCATAGAGATGCATGGGGCATCTGTTAAGATCCGCCTGAAAAACTGACAGGCGGATCTGAACGATCCACCTGTGTGAAAGGGCCTAAGGGAACCCGGCTTCACTGCTTGTTCCCTACTGCGCATGCGCAAAGCACGCTGCGCTTTGTAATTGGCCCAGCGGTGGAGGAAAAAAGGAGGGGGCCGAACTTCCGAGGGACGGCGCCGCGGCTCTGTCTCCCAGGAAGCTGGGAAGGGTACCTGCCAAAAATCGGTACCCCCCCAACCCCCCCCCCCCCCCCTGAAAGATGCCAAATGGGGCACCGGAGGGGGGAGGAAGCAGAGTTCCACTTTTTGCTAAAAAATCATAAGACTGAAAATTTTGAAAATAAAAGTTTTTTTTCTTAGTTTTTGTCTGAAAATGCTGTAAATAAGTAATTTTTCTCCTGCACTGGTAGGTGGTATTAAAATGCAGCGCTGTTGGGCACTGAAAGGCAGCACAGATTGGCCTCACTGATGGGCACAGACTGGCATCACTGCTGGGCACTGTTAGGGCTGCACTGATGATTAGTGCCCTAATTATCTGTGCAGGTCTCTCCTGAGGAAATGCCCATGATCGGCAATCCTCTCCTCACACTCCTGTCAGTGTGAGAGAGGAAAAGCCGATAACCCGCATTTCCTTGTTTACATATGATCAGCTGTGATTGGACACAGCTGATCACATGGGTAGCAATCTGCGTACCGAGATTGGGGTTGCACCTTGTTCCAGTGACACGGTGCACCCCTTCCGGGTGTGCAATCGCGGTGAGACTGTGGCGACAGGACGTCGTCCCAGAACAACAAAGCATCCCGCCCGCCATCATTTGTTTATACGGCAGGAGGTAGTTAAAGTGGGGGTTACAACCCCCAGTAAAGTGACAGACCTCTGTGATACGCAGAGATAAAACACGCCTCCTATGTAGGCTGTACCTGTTTATCTGCAGTCTTCTCTTCGCTACAGCCATTCAGAGTGCAGAATTTATAAAGCTTGTCTGAGCGGTCAGAAAACGGGGCAGAGAGCTGAAGTTACACCACAGAGCTCAGTGAGGAGAGCTCTGGGAGCAGATTGGAGGAAGAGACCCCCCCTCCCTTCACACAGGAACAGAGCCGAGGATGTCCCTCTCCTGTCACCATTTTTCTCCTGGTGTCAGGAACAATTGTCAGAAGTGACTCGTGCTGATAGCAGAGGAAGGAAATAGCAGACACACTAAGGCCCCTTTCACACATGTCCGTTTTTTTGGTGGATCTGAACGGACACCCCATGCATCCCTATGGGGCATCGGATGTCAGTGGAGACATGTCCGCTGACATCCGATCCGTCAAAACTGGACGGATGAAAACCCTATTTTCCATCCGTCTGGCAGATCGGATGAGAACGGACAGACGGTCTGTTCCCATCTGATTCCCCCATAGAGATGAATGGGGACCTGACAGCTGTGTCTCCGCACACAGTGTGGCGACACAGCTGGCATCTGCCCGCTCAGCGGGGGATCGACGGATCAATCCCCGCTGAGAAAAACGGAGTCCGCCTGGCGTACTCCGTGTGTGAAAGAGCCCTTAAAGTGTTCTGGATTAAGACAAGTACATGTCTCAATCATGTCTGATGTTTACAACTCCTTGGTTTACTCACACCAGGTGTGGTGGGTCTGTGTTGGGCGGCTATTCTAGCACATCTCCACCACAAGATGTCTCCGGTGCTACCAGTTCACACCAATGTGTTGTAGTGGTGTGTGGGCAGTATGCACTGAAAAATGTGCGTTCAGTGCTTTTTTTCCAAAGCAGCATCGGTCACTGCCCACCACCACCAGCCAATAGAATTCTAAGAATGAAAGGTGACAATTCCATTAAGTTTGTTTAAAAAAAAAAAAAGTAAACCATGCAATGCCCCGGTATCGGTGCATCAACACTGCACTGGTCCAGCCAGACCGCATGCCAGCTGCAGCATCACAATGCCTTACCATACTTCATCTGATTATACCTTCTCTTTGCTCCCTAAGACCTCCATGGAAAACCTTTTCATGCACTGCACTGATTGTGGCTAACAAGCCTAAACTGGCTGTATAACATTTGGGGTGTGTCAGATTATATCTGACTTCTGGCAGCAAATGGTTCTTGTGCTCACCACTTTACTGCGACTTTTCTGTACACCAGATAGCTGTTTATTTATTTTTTGGATACTCCGAGGGGCATTCAAGTAAAATAAGGAATTTCAATCTTAGAGGTATAAATAGGGATGCGTGGCGGTGTTCTATCAGATTCTGCAACCGGAAGTGACGGTTGGACTAGAACAACTTACTGCACATGCGCCATGCGTTCCAACATGGCCGCTATGCGTTCCAATAGGTGGTGCTCTCAATCAAACTGAAGCCATCGAAATTGCTGGTGTCATACCTGATCACGTGTGCAGCACCATGGCGACTACAGATCGAAGTGGAGAAAAGTAGTTTTGATGAGAGAAGGTACACTTGGTTTGTGGGGTGACCTCCCCAACCTTGCAGTTACAACTGTCTCACTTAGTAAGGCTTCTTCCAGACTTGAGGTACTGCTTGCCACCCTCTGAAAAGCAATCTACAGCGGATCATTTGGGGGGCAGTATAGCAGTTTCTGACAGGCATTCAGGAGATACTACTGCTGCCTTCTAAATGCATGTGGTGTGTGGTATTATTTTTTTTTTTGGTTGAAGGAATTTACTGCACTATATTTCACTTCCCTGTCATTCGAGAAATACGAAGGCTGCCATTGCTTGACTATTATGGTGGCTTACTGGATTTAGTACTTTATGGTGCATTTATAAATGATTTCAAATTTTTTTCTAACTAGGTTTCATTAAAAAAATGCGTGAAAGCTCTGTAAATCTAGGGTGAAAACATTTTCAAATATATCATTGCAAGTCATATTTAGGGCCTGGTGGCCTGGTCCACCGCCTAGGGTGGGGGCAGGGTGCTGTGTTGATGGGGGGGGGGGGAGGGAGTGTCCCCTCTTAAGAAGTGAACTGTTCCTTAAGAAGTGAACTGTTCCACTGGTGGTAGACCCTCCGGTTTACAGATTAAACAAGGCGACCATGATTCCGGTTGAAGAGTTTCTGGCCTTTAAAGCGGTAGTATCCCGCTTTTTGACACTTTTACCTACAGGTAAGCCTATAATAAGGCTTACCTGTAGGTACAAATAATATCTCCTAAACCGGCATGGTTTAGGAGATATTTACAGTGCATGCAGCCGCTCCCGCGAGCGGCGCATGCGCTCCGAAGATCCGGGGGGACCTTCAATTAATTTGCCGGGAGCTTGCCGGAAAATCACGGGAGTGACGTCATCGCGGCTCCGGCCAATCATCGCGCCAGAGCCGTCTCTTCCTGCCAATCACCGCGCCGGAGCCGCCGAACCCGGAAGAGACGGCGAGGGATCATGGCAGCGCCCGCAGCGATGTCTGGGGGTCCGTGTGGGGGCTTTCTTTCTAAGGTAAGTTACACATAATGGGCTAGTATGCGATGCATACTAGCCCATTATGCCTTTGTCTTGCAGGTTTTTTTTTTCCTTGGGTTTACAACCACTTTAAGGACCCAGCTGACAGGAAGGTGGAGGCTGTGGCCCGCAATATGTACACCCTGGCTGGTTCGGCACTGAGGCCAATATTCTCTATTGCCCTGGTGTCGCAGACTCTGACCGAATGGGCTAGGCTTTTGCGCTGTGACCTGGAGGGGGAGTAGCTCCCCCTGCCTTTGCTGAGCTGGCGGACCAGGTTGTCCAGAGACTTCAGTTTATCTGTGATGCCTCTTTGGATGCAGCTCCCCTAGTGGCTCGACTCTCTTTTTAGGCAGTGGTCCTTCGACGTTTCTTTGGCTCAAATGCTGGTCTGTGGACCAGATTTCTAAAAAGGCCTTGACTGATTTTCCCTTTTAAGGAGATCTTTTGTTTGGTGCTACTCTGGTTGACATCATTAAAGGTCTCCCAGGGGGGAAGAGTACCTTTCTTCCGCAGGCTACGAAGGGCAAGGACACTCATCGTAGATGTGGTTGTGGACCCCCCCTCTTCGGCTCATAAGCAGTTTTTTTGTCCCTCAGGGTCGACTGACAAGGGATCGGAGCCCTTCTCCTCTGGAGGATATAAGTGAACTTGGTCTGGTAAGTCAAGAGCAGGTTTCTCCAGACCTGCGGACAAGGCTCCTTTAGCATAAAGGTGGGCCCTCATCTGTGTCTGGGGTAGGGAGATATCTTCACTGGTTCCCAGACCTGTGGACTCCCCTGGTACAAGTCAGGTGGGTCCATGGGGTCATTCGGTCCGGCTACAAGATCAAGTTGCATTCTTACCCTCCGGTAAGGTTCTTCCTTCCAATGTGCAACTGTCCCTGGTCCGCTTACTTTACTTTAAATGGTGATGGTCCCGGTTCTGACTTAAGAATGTTTTCAGGGGTTTTACTTAACTCTGTTTACAGTCCCCAGGAAGGAAGGCAAGGTGTGTCCAAATTCTGGACCTCAAGGCGCTGAACTGCTTTCTGCAGGTGCAGAAGTTCAGAATGGGGTCCATTCGCACGGTGGTGACTTCCCTGCATCAGGGGGATTTTTCTTGCTTCCATCAACATCAAGGACGCTTACCTTCTCATTCCAATATATGTCAGTCTCGAGCGCTTCCTCCGCTTTGCCATGGGAGAGGCCAATTATCAATTTGTGGCCTTACCCTTTGGTCTCGCTTCTGCTCCTCGGGTCTACACGAAACTGTTGGCCCCGGTGCCAGCATTGTTACGCCAATTGGGGGATTGCGGTACTGGGCTACTTGGATGACCTTCTTCTGTGATCGGAGTCTCCTACTGCTCTGATGGAAAACCTGGAAATCACCATAGGAGCTTAAGGGTGTATGGCTTGATTCTGAATTTTCAGAAGTCTGCTCTGGGTCCGTCCACAAAGCTGGACTATCTGGGTCGGACTCTGTACTCGGCCTTAGCTAGGGTGCTCCTTCCTCTGGACAAACTGCAGGCTGTAATTCTTCTCCTGCTGTCCAGCAGATGGTAAATCCTCCGGACTTGCATGCAGGTGCTGGACCTGACGGTGTCTACCTTCAAAGCGGTCCCAGTCTCTAGACAATCGGATCCAGCTGAGCCGGGGAATGAAAGAGTCCCTGATATGGTGGCTTCATTCTTTGGTGCTTCGGCTGAGCAAATCCTTCCTCCCCTTGTATTGGAAAGTGGTCACTACGGATGCCAGCCTGTCCGACTAGGGAGGCATCCTCGGCAGAATTTCTGCTCAGGGGGTCTGGACACTGGAAGAGTCCAGACTACCGATTAATGTCTTGGTACTCTGAGTGATCAGACAGAACATTGGACAGATCGTCCTCAGGGATATCCAGTGCGCATTCAATCTGACAATGCCGCGGCCGTGACTTATGTCAATCACCAGGGGGCACAAGAAGTGGATCTGTTGCCGTCCCGGCTCAACAGGTGCAGAGGTTTATGGTCCGGATACGGGATCTTCTGGTGGACGCCATGAATGGGCTGGTGGCCCCGTGGGGTCAGTATCATCTAATTTACGCCTTCCCTCCTCTCAAGCTTCTGTCAAGACTTCTACGCAGGATCGAGGAAGAAGAGATTCCGGTCATCTTAGTAGCCCCGGACTGGCCTCGCCAGGCTTGGTACGCTGATCGAATGTGGCTGGTCGCCGACCTTCCTTGGAAGCTTCCTATGGGGGAGGATCTGCTGTTCCAAGGACCAATCTTTCATCCTGCTTTACAGTCCCTGGCTTTGGCGGCTTGGCTGGTGAACACTAGGTGCTGATGGATAGAGGTTTGTCTGAGTTGATTTCCAACGCTGTTAAAAGCTAAGAAATCTACTTCTAGGAAGATCTCTCATCGTACGGGAAAGATGTATATTGTGTGGTGTGAGTCTCTTGGGGTTCATCCTCGCTGTTTTTTTTTCGGTGGCTCAGATGTTGACCTTCCTTCAACAGGGGTAGAGCAGAAACTGGCCTTGAGTACTATCAAGGGTCAGGTGTCGGCCTTAGCCACTTACTCTTTGGTGTGTACTCTTCTTCAGGGAATTAGGCACTTGACCCCTCCAGTGCGGTCTCTGTTGCTGCCTTGGGACCTTAATTTTTTGACCTCTGTCCTCCAGAAGCCTCCTTTTGAGAGTCTTCGTGAGACTCCCCTGCTTACACTGTCCTAGAAGGTGGCATTTTTGGGGGCTTTCACCTCTGCACGCAGGGTGTTGGAATTGGTGGCGTTACCCTGTCTTTCACCTTACTTGGTGGTTCATAATGATAAGGTGGTTCTTTGCCCCTGTCCGTCACTTCCTCAGGTTGTCTCTTATTTTCATTTAAAAGAAGACATTGTGTTGCCTTCCCTGTGTCCCAGGCCAAAACATCTGAAGGAAATTTAAAGGGGTTGGTGAGGTAAATGGCGCTGCCTTTCAACAGGGTTTTAGAAGGCAATATATGTAAACGTTCAAGGTGGAATATTTCAACACAGAGTGTTCCAAAGTACATGTAAACGTATCAACTTTTTCTACACCACAATGATTGCAAACAATACATATGAAATGCGTTTGGAAGTATACCGCTTACAAGAAAGTTGCGGTCCCTATACCAGTGTATGCACGTTTACCTGTTTGCTATAATGTGAGTACCTCTATTATTTCAATAAAATCAGATTCTTTTACAATACTTCACTATATGAGGCTCTTCTTCTTATGTATGATCTGGAAATTGCTGCAACCATTTGATGGGACGATGAGGTTATATTGAATATACTAAGCATATAAGAGCGATGATCCAGTGGAGCCACTGAAGCCACCAGTGTTTGGGCCTTGCCTTCCAGGAAGGAATCCCCTATAACATCTTGCTGGTTACCCCTGTAGGGGTATTGAGCTCCGGTGAGTGCTGGCAGAATTGAGAGGGGAGCACTAGTTTCCTCACCCGGCACGTTCCACTTGGATCACCCCGAGATTCACCCATCATTTTTTCTCTGGAATTTTTTCACCAATTAACCACTTTGATGGACTTGTATTGCTGAATTTATTGAATCACTTCTGTTCACCTACTGCTGGCCACCTTGTAGAGCAGGGCTCTGCAAATACAGTTGGTCAAGCCGCACCAAGTCACTTTATATTTAATTAATTTGCGGTTCTCTATATATTTGCCTTTTTTATATATAATTGATAAGAAACAATTACCACTACGTCACTTTATTAGTTATTTATTGATCAAGTTAGTAGTTGTGCCACATTACCAGCTTTGGATTTATCTATTTTTTTATATCTACTGGTACATTCACTGACCACTTGCCGAGATATTTGGGATATATATATATATATATATATATATATATAATCTATCCGTCACTTTCCACAGAGCACCTTATATTTATTTATATTTATATCCATTGGCATTAGAATATATTTATTAACCAATAATTTATTGTTCACATCACAATACAGCACTTTTTATTTGTTCATATGTATTGTTTGCAATCATTGTGGCGTAGAAAAAGTTGATACGTTTACATGTACTTTGGAACACTCTGTGTTGAAATATTCCACCTTGAACGTTTACATAGAGTGCCTTCTAAACACCTGTTGAAAGGCAGCGCCATTTACCTCACCAACCCCTTTAAATACTACTGAATACAATCCATTGGATCGTATTTTGAGGTAGGCTGCAGCCTTTAGCCATTCCAAAGCGTGGAATTCCCAAACCCCTTGAATCTGAAGGAAATTGCTTTGCATGCCTTGGATGTGGTCCAGGAGATTAGGGTGTACCTGGCAGCTACAGAGTATTTTAGGAAATCACTCACTAGTTGTGCTCACGGATTGGCTTCGTAAAAGGGTTGTCCACTTCCTCTGCAACCATTTCTAGATGGATCAGACAGACGGTGGCTCAGGTCTATTCCATCAGGGGTCAATTACCTCCTTTCCCTGTGAAGGGGCACCCTACTCGGGCGCTCAGTGCCTCCTGGGCCTTCTGTCATCAAGCGTCAGTGATGCAGATTGCAAGGCGGCCACCTGGTTGTCGATGTACACTTTCACAAAGTTCTATAAAGTGGATGTGTTGGCATCTGGGGATGCTTCCTTTGGCCGCAAAGGTTTTGCAGGCTACTGTTTAGGGCAGTGGTCCTCAACTCCGGTCCTCAGGGCCCACTAACAGGCCAGATTTTAAGTATAACCTTGGGGAGATGCAGACTAGAGTACTGCAGTCACTGAGCAGCAAATGATATCACCTGGGATGTATTTCAGTTATCTTGCAAATCTGGCCTGTTAGTGGGCCCTGTATGCCAGGGTTGAGGACCACTGGTTTAGAGGATCTGGTCCTCCTTGAGGGTGTATTGTTTTTTCATGTGAGCTCCAGTTGTTTTTGGTTGAGCTCCTGTTTACCTGGTTGGCTATAGTTAGCCTTGGTAATTTTATTTTTCGCTGTTCCCACCCCTTGTGTTTAACACTGCTTTGGGACGTCCCAATGGTTAACAAGATCAGAAGCTGGGTCCGTCAATTAACGAAAGAGAAAATTGGATTTTTGACTTACCGTAAAATCCATTTCTCTGATATTCATTGAGGGACACAGCACCAACCCCTCTGTGGAGTTGTAATTCTTCTGACACTGCTTGTAACAAAACTGAGTACCTATAGCAGAGAGAGGGAGTATACACCCTGGGACTGCCCATATGCGTAGGCCAGGGCTTGACAAATTTGCCTGAAATCTAGGAGCCAGCTAAAAAAGTTAGGAGCCAGTTTTTTTTTTTTTAAACTAACAACCAAGCTTTATTTAATAAAACGGATAGAACCCCCCTCTCCTCTATAGCGCAATTGGATGGAAACAGACTGTCTGTCTCTTTCCATCCGATGCCATCTGATCCGATCCACGGGATGGATAGAAAATAGAACCACCATCCGTCTGCTTTTGGCGGACAGGATCAGATGGCGGCAGATTACTGCTCCATAGAGGAGAATGAAGGGTCCGATCAGGTCTGCCTGAAAAACTGACAGGCGGACCTGTTCAGACAGCCCGTGTGAAAGGGGCCTTCGGCTGTGGCACGGCGATGAGGGGAAAAAAAAAAAAAAAAGATTTATATTTATATATATATATATATAATTTTTTTTAATAAGAATTGAAGGAAAAAAAAAAAAGAAAACCATTTTTTATTTTTTTAATAATTAAAAAAAAAAGAAAAAAAAATATTATTTTTTTTTAAATTTAAAAAATAAATTAATAATAACCCTACTCCCTGTCCACTTACCTTTAAGCAAAGGTAACTGGACAGAGAGATGAAGCCTGCAAAAACTTCCCTCTCCTCTCCTGTTTGGAAGGAGATGGAAAGAGAACATGCATTACTCCCGGCCACCACAAGAGGGCGCCAGTTCCCCAGCCTCTCTCATCTCACAGAAGAAGGCCGAAAAGCCGGGGCCTCAATTTTTGGACGGCACGGAAGTTCGTGCACTCGGGGAAGGAGGTGGGGGCGCAAAAGGGACAGGACACCTCCTGCAGGGCACCCCAGGCGCCAGGTCGCTAATTCTAGTTGCAAATGCGACCTGGCGCCCGGGGATTGTCGAGCCCTGGCGTAGGCAGACTTTTTTTCTGCCTAGTGTCCTACTCCTGTAGGGGGCAGTATAACCCAATGGTTAAGAAGATCAGGAGCTGTGTCCGTCAATGAACATCAGAGAAATGGATTTTACGGTAAGTTAAAAATCCAATTTCACTTCTGTGTTTTTCTTTCAGATATCTCTCACAGCAGCAGGAGAGTTGTGCAAATAGTGATTAAAGCTCCAAAAGTCACACTATGGCCAGCTGACTAAGGCTGGATTTCCCCGCATTCAATTCACATTACATGCTCAATAGAGCCGGTTTACACAGGTCCGGGGCGGCCGTGGAGCGGATTGCAAAAGGGTCCTGTGCGTGTTTGGGTCCTGTTCAGGTGTGAATTTAGGCAAAAATTTGGACCTGAATTGCACCTAAACTGGTGATGGGACATGCACTGGTCCCCAGGCACGAACCTGCGGGTGCGCACACGTGTACCCAGCCTCACACTTTAGGTACCACACTTCTGTTTAAAATGCTAGTTGCTGGGCTGCCATGCTACACCTTTTGAGTTTAACGCTTTGGATCACTGACCCAGTTTTTAGCACCTGAAGTCAGAACTCCTAATATAATGTTTGTGGGTCAATGACTGAAAGTTTTTTGAAGCCGGTTGATCATTATGACAATCAGGTAATTAGCACTGTCAGAAATAATGCTGTACAGAATGATATGGCATTCAAGGGAAAATTGATGGTAAAAGAACAAACATAGCATACATTTTCCTATAAGTGTAAGTTGCACTTGTGCCTCGCAACTGTTCTTAGTGTAAACCACACTTGTACCGTGCCAAAAAGCTATATGCCTCTGTGCACAAATATACCAAAAAAAATAATTGTGAAAACTCCCCAGCCCCCCCCCCCCCCCTATAAAAATAGTGCTGTTGCCCCTTTAAAAATAAACTATACCAAACCAGTGTCTGAAACTGTAACCAAAATATACAGATATTAAGCAGCACTGCACATCCCCATAACTCTAGTGATTCAAACGGAATAAATGTATAAAAATTCTAAATAATCGCAATTAACAACGACACACGAAAAAAAAAAAAGTGCTCGTGACAACCACTACCATTGTGCAGAATCAGTGAATCACTAGAGATCAATGCCTCACATCCAAGTTGATCTGCATGAAAAACTCAAATGGTTGATAATAATGACTCCAGACGTATCTTACGGTACTCTTGCTCCAGGATATCTTCTAAGAGACACTCCATCCAATAGTCACCCATAAAAAAGAAAGGCCAGCAATAGTACAGTATCAATATACATTCAAATGTTATTTAAGCCATATAAATGACTCACAAACGCATCATAAAATTACGCCTAAACTAAAAAACCAGCTATCAGTGTGCCTGCTTTCCCTGCATGAGCCAGATTACCGGCATCTCACCACCTCAACATCCCTACCAAGTTAGCGCTCTTGCATCACTTCTGGTCCTGCGTGCATTAATGCCCTAATATGCGTTTCTTCCATGCAGACTTTCTCATAGGGCCAACCGCATTGAGTAGATGGGTGTGGTTTGGCCCTATGAGGAAGTCTACACTGATGGAATGCGCGTCAGGGCATTACCACACCCAGGGCCAGAAGTGATGAAAACACGCTAGCTTGTTAATGACATTGAGGTGGTGAGATGCTGGTAATTATCAACCATTCGAGGTTTCCATGCCAACCATCTTGGATGTGAGGCATTGATTACTGGTGATTCATTGAATCTTCTCAGTGGGAGTGATGGTCACGAGCACTGCATGAAGACCTATATATATATATATATATATATATATATATATATATATATATATATAATCTTTCAATAGATAGATATGTCTTTAAATGTGGTTCTTTTACATTTTTTACACATTTACTCAGTTTGAATCACTACAGGTATGGGGATGTGCAGCCCTACCTAATGTCTGTGTATTTTGGTAATAGTTTCAGACACTAGTTTGGTATGGCATACATTTGCACATTTCTTTTATCTGAAGATTATGCTGTGAAAAAATTTAATCTTTAGAGAAGAGTAGCAGTTGGTTGGTAAAATCCTGTTTCGGCGAATGATTACTCTCCCCAACTGTTGGCATCACTGTTATTAGAAAACGGCTTAAAAACTGCCAGTAAAGATAGCTTGTACGTATGTAGAATGAATTTCACTTTACAATGAAAAACTGCTTTTAATTCGGGATGCAGGAATATTTTCGATTTTAATGTTGGTCTTTTATCATGGCAGCCTCACTGCTCTGTCAAGTTGAACCTGTGGGTCGATGGTTTGAAGCCTTCATCAAACGTAGGAATAGAAATGTGTCCGCATCATTTCAGGAGCTGGAAGATGAAAAGGAATCCTCTGAAGAGTCAGAGGATGAAGAGTTTCAGCTGGAGGAATTTGCACTACTGAAATCGCTTGATCCCAAGGACTGGAAGGTTTGTACCCTTTTACATGAGTGCTTTGCAATTTATTTCAGGTTCTTGTATAGCGCTGTCAATTTACGCAGAGCTTTACATATACATTACACATTCACATCAGTCCCTGCCCTCAAGGAGCGTACAACCTAAGGTCCCTATGTCGCATTCATACATAGATAGTAGGGCCAATTTTATACAGGATCCAATTAACCTACCAGCGTGTCTTTGGAGTGTGGGAGGAAACCGGAGTACCCGGAGGAAACCCACGCAGGCACAGGGAGAACATGCAAACTCCAGGCAGGTAGTGTCGTGGTTGGGATTCGAACCAGTGACCCTCTTGCTGCTAGGTGAAAGTGCTATCTCAAAGAGAATATTCAGTGATGGCTTAATTCTTCTCCCGTCACAGCATTGTTACATATTTGCGGTGGTGGGTTGGAGATACAAACTGTTGTATGGAAATTTCGCCACTGGATTCTCCCAAAGATATAGGTAGTCAGGGAGAGTCTGCCTACCAGTTGGCACAAACAATGGTAAAGGCACATTGGTGTTGAATCAGACTTTACATTATTCATTCAGATCATGTTGGATAAGTAAGGACTCATGGTAGTGGTCCTGTACATCTGATTGTGACATAATAGTAAAGCTTTGTACTTTTTTTAATTATATCTGAATAGAACCAGGATCACTATGCCGTGCTTGGATTGGCAAAGCTGAGGTACAAGGCCACACAGAAACAGATCAAAGCTGCACGTAAGTTCCTTTAAAATATATATTTTATATAGCTTAAGGCAATCCTTTCCAAACTGTAACAATGTCTGTAAATCTGCAACAGCAATGTAAAGAAGGGGGCCCTCCTCTTCCAGCGCATACCTTTTCATTCTCATATGTATTGCGTGTTTACAGATTTGTTTTGTGTAGAAAGTGAAATCCATTGTGTAAGGGCTCTTTCACATGGGCGGTCCGATCAGATCCGCCTGTCAGTTTTTTTTAGGCGGATCTGATCGGATGCCCCATTCAGCCCTATGGAGCAGCGGATGTCAGCGGTGACATACCCGCTGCCATCCACATCCGATCCTGTCCGTGAAATCCGGACGGATGGAAACCCTATTTTCCATCTGTCCTGGGGATCGGATCGGATGGGATCGGATGAGAGCGGACAGGCGGTCCGCTCTCATCCGATTCCCCATAGAGAGCAGTGGGGCCTGTGACACCCCCTCTCCTCACTGCAAGCGGAGACGGAGCTCCCGCTGAGCAGCACGGATCCTCCTACGGAGGCGGACCATGTGAAAGAGCCCTAAGTACACTTTCGTTTTGGGTCTCCATGATTATTTGTTTATCTTTACAGCATGGTCATGCAGATACAATGTATATTCCTGTTTTAGATTACTTCAGTGGTCTTTAACCACTTCCATACCGGGCGATTTCTGGCAACTCCGCTCCTACATGTAAAAATCATCATTTTTTTGCTAGAAAATTACTCAGAACCCCCAAACATTATATATATTTTTTTTTTTTAGCAGAGACCCTAGGGAATAAAATGGCGGTCATTGCAACTTTTTTAGTGACACGGTATTTGCGCAGAAATTTTTCAAACAAGTTTTTTTTTTTGGGGGGGAAAAAACTTTTGTAAATTTAAAAAAAACAAAACACTAAAGTTAGCTCAATTTTTTGTATAATGTGAAAAATTATGTTACACCGAGTAAATAGATACCTTAACATGTCACGCTTTAAAATTGCGCACACTCGTTGAATGACGCCAAACTTCGGTACCTAAAAATCTCTATAGGCCACACTTTAAAAATTTTTACAGGTTACCAGTTTAGAGTTACAATAAAGGTCTTGGGCTAGAATTGTTGCTCTCTCTCTAACGTCCGCAGTGATACCTCACATGTATGGATTGAACGTTGTTTACATATGTGGTCGTGACGTATGCATGCGGGGCACTTTACATTTTTTTTTTTCTTTTTTTTGTTTGTTTTATTTTTACACTTTCCCCCCTTTTTTTTTTTTTTATCACTTTTATTCCTATTACAAGGAATGTAAACATCCCTTGTAATAGGAATAGTGAATGACAGGTCCTCTTTATGGAGAGATCTGGGGTCAATAAGACCTCAGATCTCTCCTACAGGCTTTTTTTTTTTTTTTTTAGGCCATCTCAGCTAAATGCCGAGATCAGTGCAGTATTGAAACTGTCAGGCCAGGCGTGATGTCATCACGTCGCGCCCAGGCCTCCGAGAATCATAGAGACTGCCGGGAACCATCTGGTCCTCGCAGTCTCTATGGTACACTTCCACCAGCGGCGATTCCTTCTCCAGCTCGCCGATCGCACGGGCGAGCCGGTAGAAGCACCAGAGGGCGGCGGGAGGGGGGGATGTCCCCTCCCACCGCCTGTAAGAACGATCAAGCGGCTGGGCAGCAGCTATGATTGTTCTTATGGTGAAGGAATTGCCAGAGAAAAATAACTGCAGGCATCATTCAGATATCCCAAATTAAAGCCCAGGACGTCATATGACGTCCACCTAAGGGGAATTGGTTAATAGGTAATCCCTTTTTAAATTCAGCCACTAAAACAGTCACTGCATTTTCACAGACCTTTGTTTGTTTTTTTAACTACTAGATAAAGCAATGGTTCTGAAACATCATCCTGACAAGAGAAAAGCTGCTGGAGAACAGATAGTTGAAGGCGACAATGACTATTTTACCTGTATAACTAAAGGTAAGAAAAATGTTGCAACTTGCAGTGATAATAAAGGTTTTTTTTTTTTTGGTTTACTAACAAACATCATATTTATCTGCTCTGTGCAATGGTTTTGCTCAGAGCAGCCCGGATCATCTTCTTCTCGACTGCAAATGTGACGCATTTTTAAATACTCTTCTTCAGGAGTGCAAGTCAATAGAATCAATATGGTGGAACCCAAATTGCTTATTCTTAAAATGCACACCGACAGGCAATATCAGCTAGAATCACTATCAAGTGGAGTACTGTATCTCTATCACAACATGTGCTGCCTTTTGACAATTTTTGGAGAGTACACAAGTGTTGAAAAAGTGTGCCCCACTTCTCCACGTTGGCCTCTCACCCTATGTTAGAGAGATACTCCACTTGATGGCGATTCTAGCTGATATTGCCTGTTGTGTGTTTTTTTTCGGAATAGGCAATTTGGTTTCCACCATATTGATCCCATTCACATGCACTCCTGAAAAAGTGTGTCCCACTTCTCCACGTTGGCCTCTCACCCTATGCGATAGATACTCCACTTGATGGTGATTCTAACTGATATTGCCTGTTGTGTTTTTAAAAATAAACGACGTGACCTTTTTTGTGCCCTGCAGTATCTTCTGTGTTTTTAACCTCTATTTGACCGAGCTATAGCCGAAACATGGCTACAGCATGGCCGTACATTGCTGGGAGGACATCTATTGACATCCTTCCGTGATGCGCTTCTCACGCGCCCCCTGCGGCATGCATTGGCAAGCATCTGTGATCGCTGCATACTTGGGATACAGCTGATCACAGATCAGGGGAAAAGAGCCAATCACAGCACCTCTTTACCACGCAATCAGCTGTGTCCAGTCACAGCTGATCACAGCGTAAACAGGATTTACAGGTTATCAGCATTCCTCTCCTCGCACTGACCAGCACGTGAGGAGAGCCGATAACCGGCAAATCCAAACGGGGATCATCTACACTGATGATCAGTGTGCAGGCCCAACAGTGCCACATATCAGTGCAGTCATCAGTGCCCATCAGTGCAGCCTCAGCTCTATCTGTCTCAAAAAAATGATAAATTTGTTTGGGTACAGTGTTGCATGAATGCGCAATTATCATTCAGAGTGCGACCGCACTGAAAGCTGAAAATTGGCCTGGCAGGAAGGGGGTAAAAGTGCCCATTAGGTAAGTGGTTAGTCTGTTATAATAAAATGTATTGATTTTATACCAGCATTATTGATTTTTCTAACTATCATTGTTTAATTGTTACAAAGAATATAACCGAATATGTAAAAAGGAAATCAAGGACGCAAAAATTCAAAATGAACGACAGATTGCAAAAAATAGGACAAACCTTTAGGTATAATAGCTTGTGATTATTTGCCTGCTCCTGATGATCAGCTGAATATCAGTCCACATAATAGATATTCACCTGTAGTGTCTGCAGCGTACATGTTGACAAGATGCTCTGCCTTGCAGTAGACAGATAATGGCTATGCATTGCCCAAACCTAGCACAAATGTTGATCAGGTGAAGATTGTGCTGTACAGGGCCTTGCGAGGAGGTAATAAAGATTGCATTCAACCATTGGAAGTTCTTGGTATTTTTCCAGTTTGTTCTGAGTGAAGGAGGTGTTCACATACATGCATACATATGGCGCTTTTCCACTGCATGGAACAGAACGGTTCGGTTCGCTTTTGTGCTTTTCCACTGCATGGTACCGCATGGTATGGTGTAGGAACGGTTCGGTACGGCGGCGCTTTTCCACTGCATGGAACCGAACGGTACGGCTCTCAATAACAGTGCCACCTCGATTGTGGTTCCAATAGGTACCATACCCGGTACCATATCCCACAATCCTTTGCATGCAGTCACTACTAGCCACTGATTGGTCAGAGAATCCCACCCACCCCGTTGTTATCCCACCCACTTAACTTTAGTACTACTTTAGTGGAAAAGCAAACCATACCGTACAGTACCGAACCGTTCCAACACCGTACCATGCGGTACCAGCAGTGGAAAAGTAAACCGGGCCGAGTAGAGCCGAGCCGGTACTTGCAGTGGAAAAGTGCCTATATATTTACCTTGCAGTTGTGGTGCAGGATACATTGCTGCAAGTCTTGGCAGCTTGGCTCCATGTCAGACAGATGCCTTTGCTCATTGGTCTCTGAGAGACATCGGCCTGTTAGTACGTACTCCAAGCATGGAATGGCAATGCTAAAAGATGAATGGAAGGATAGAAGCACTGCACTGTTGAGTGCATTAGAGGAACAATTCAAGATTATAATTATGGGAGCTGACCTGATTTTGAAGGTGCGGGTTCTGGTGGTATCAGTCTTTTCCTTTCTTATGTTTATTCCTTGGTAAGTTATTGACCAGGTTTTTCTATGCATATTTTGGGTGTCTGGACAGCTTCCCTATACTAACAGTTCATCAAACCATACTGCCCAGACATCCAGCGGTAACCCTTGTGAGAGGTGGGTAAATGGCTTTACAATGGTACTGTACAAAGTCAAGCAATGGAAAAAAAAAACACGCACAAAGCAGTCGATTCTGAAGCATATTTTACTGAAGCTCCATATCGGCAAAAGACCTGTGCACATGTGTTTTGAGACCACAATAGCCATCTTTTTGAAGATGACTCACAAAAATCTTCCAGATACCCGGTAACGGAAGAATTTGGGAAATAGGAAAGATAACTGGAAGGGAAGGCAAGAATACAAAAAAAATATTGTTTAAGCAATTTCAATAAGCAGAACTCTTTTATATTGAGTAACCAGGACAAAATTGTGCTTTATTTGCTGATGGCTTCATACAGTCAAACTTCAAGTTTTGGTCAAGGTCAAGCTGTCCAGATGGGCAGCACAACAGTTATTACAATTTATAGTGACAGAACTGTTTTTTGTTATGTTTTAGCATGTGAAATTTTATCTGACCCTGTGAAGAGAAGAGCATTTAACAGTGTTGATCCTACCTTTGACAATTCAGTACCTTCAAAGGGTGAGGGAAAAGACAACTTCTTTGATGTATTTTCTCCTGTGTTTGAAAGAAATAGCAGGTAAGATATTCCTTTGTAATATGCTTCAAGTATTAGGTCCCCAGGTCTTTTCCCTGTAAATTATGAATGTGTAAACATAAAATTCTGATGCAAGAAAATGTTTAACTACTTGTCGCCTGCCCACCGTCAAATGACAAGGGAGCGGTGCAGCTCTTGTTCTGGGAGGAAATCATATGACGGCGCCCCAGAACGGCCCCTCTCGCGCACCATTGGCAGCCGCACTGTGTTCCTAGGACATAGCGCGACCCCGATCTTAGTAATGACGTGGCTCTTTACCCATGTGATCAGCTGTGTCCAATCACAGCCGGTTACATGTAAATGAGGAAGTGCCGTTTATCAGCGCTCCTCGCCTCACACTGTCAGTGTGTGGCGAGGAGAGACGATCAGCGGCGCCTCCTTAAAGGGGAGTCCAGGACAGGTAATCGGGGCACTGATCATCAGTGCCCTGATTACAGTAAACTAAAGAAGTGCCCATCGGTGACGCCAGTCAGTGCCCATCAGTGACGCCAGTCATTGCCTGCTGATCTGTGCTGCCCATCATTAGTGCCGCCTATCAGTGTCCATGAGTGCCACCTCATCAGTACCGCCTATCAGTGCCGCTTCATCAGCGCACATCAGTGAAGGAGAAAAATTACCTATTTACCAAATTTACTGATCGAAATTAAGAAAAACCTTTTTTTCTTTCAAAATTTTCTCCTTTTTTTTTTAGTAAAAAATAAAAAACTCATTGGTGATTAAATACCACCAAAAGAAAGCTCTATTTGTGTGGAAAAAAATGATAAAATTTTCATTTGTGTACGTACAGCATTGCATGACAACGCAATTTGTTCAAAATGTGACAGCGCTGAAAGCTGAAAATGGACCTGGGCAGGAAGGGGGTTAAAGTGCCCAGTATTGAAATAGTTCATTTTATCCTTTTCACCGCCAATTACATAAAACCTTACATTATTTTTATAAACTGTGCCAGTTTCAGTCTCACTACAGTGTGTTAGTTTCATTGTGTTACAAAGAGTCCTTTAATACAGGCATACCCCACTTTTAAGTATACAATGGGACCAGAGCATGTATGTAAAACGAAAATGTACTTAAAGTGAAGCAATACCTTTTTTCATTTCTCAATGCATGTATATACACTAGCTCCATAGGAAATCTTGGTCAGCTTGACATGGCATTGCTTCCAAACCATGTGACAAGGACACCAAGCTTGGGGAGCATGTTAAGGGGATCCAGGACTATGACATAGTAGATTACCTAGGCAAGCTGGCCAGCCACAAACAGGATATGTTGCAGTCCTGGGTCCCCTCTCAGTGCTCCCTAAGTTTGGTATCCCTGTCACTTATGGTTTGGGAGCAGTGCCATGTCAAGCTGACCAAGATTTCCTATAGACGCCAATGTTAAAAACCGGGAGCAGTGTCATGCCAAGCTGAACAAGCTGTGTCCTTACTCGCGAGTGTACTTAAAGTGAGTGTACTTAAAGCGGGGTATGCCTGTAAATCATAAAGATATCAGGATTCTCTTGAAAGTACTTTGACCTTGTACTTGGTCTGCAGCCATGTGTATTTATATGTTGAACTCTTATGTTTATAAATTACAGTAAGAAGTATGTATATATATATATATATATATATATATATATATATATATATATATATATATATATATATATATATATATATATATATATATTAATTACTTTTGAATACTGGTAATACAGTTGATGTTTTGCATTATTTATTTCAATTGATGTTTTACTGAGCCATTTCTCCATTTTAGGTGGTCAAATAAGAAAAATGTTGCCAAACTTGGTGACATGAACACATCAATTGAAGATGTAGATGCATTTTATTCCTTCTGGTAGGTTTAATTTTACTCATATCAAAGTGTATTTTTGTTTCTACTGTTTTTTATTTGGGATATAAAAAAAAATTAAAACCCATTGCATTAGATTATACTTGTTTTGTCTTCAAGGTACAACTTTGATTCATGGAGAGAATTTTCTTATTTGGATGAAGAAGAAAAAGAAAAGGCTGAATGGTAATGTTTTTTCCTCTATGAGGTTTCTTTTATACAGTTTATTAATTCTTGGTTTAACCTGAGCTGGCCTAAATAGTGCCCATTGTAAAGATAGTACTGAAATACAAGACCTTCCCTTAAAGTGGATGTAAACCCTCACATATACCCAGTGAAGTGGACAGCCTCAGATGGTACACAGAAATGAAACAAACCCTCCGACATATGTTTTACTTGTATATGTGCAGTCTTTAGTTTTCTACACTGTTTACAAAGTTGTTTGAATTGTCTCTTCCTGATTCACCCATGGGTTGGAAGTTTGGCTATACACTGGGAGACAGCTGATTGGAGGAAAGGCACACACCCCCTCTCCACAAAGGCTGAAAAAGGAAGAGGTGTGCTGTGAATAGACCAACTCTCTGATAATCCATTTATTGCACCCACCTTGACACAAAATTCAGCCTGGTTTTTATCTCAGTTGATGGAGAACTTGTCAGAAGTTATCATGCTGATAACAGAAGAAGGGAGCAGGAGAAAGCCAGGGGACTAAAGGCTTTCAAGATAGATAGGTTAACACTACAGATATTCACTTTCTGACTCTTGATCATTTTAAACCATCTTGGGTGCTACTTCCCATCTTAATCTCCGACTAATAATGTTTTCTTTATGGTAGTGCTATCCCACCATGCCCTCATTTTGTTTTTCTAAGGCAAATGAGAGTGATTTAAATAGGCCTGATTGTGTACCTTGAAACAACGAGTTCAGGTCTATCTGTCTAGAGTTTAAAAAATTAACTCCTTCCATAGCTGCAGTGTTGGATCACCAAAAATTATAAGTACACTGTGATGAAAAATTAAAATGTAAAATCAAAAAAACTCTGCACTATGAAACTATAACAAACAAAATTGTATTATTTTGTGTGCTACTAAATTACACTACTGCCACCATAAATGTGTGCAGTTAGTGGTCCCTCTCCCTTTATATGGAAAACTCACCGGCTGCAAATGCCTCCCATTCTCATGGTTGGCAAGACAGCTTTTTGATTGAAATCATTGGCAATCCATTTGTCCGTCTCTTCAATTAACCCCTAAGTGGCCTAATCAAATACTACATCACGGGATCTTAGATAATCATGTGGACTGATTTATGTGGGTCGCACAAAACGTCCCCTGAAAGTCAGGTTGGGGGAACATATAGCGAATATCATTAAGGGATACAAACATCATAGTATATCAGAACACTAACTGCACATGAGGTGGTGTTTGGAAGTGGAGATTTATAAAGGAGGACCACACTGATTATATGTTAGAGCAGTGGCTCATTGAACTATTAGCACGAAGAACAGCACTGGGTGTTTTTACATTATATGGACTTATTTGTAGATTGAATTTTTGTTTGCATTTATCACAGCGCAACCTGTTAAAGTGATACACTGTAACTTTTTTTGCGTTTGCATTTATATACATTTATGGTGGCAACAGTGTAATGTAATTTACTAGCACACATATTGATCCAGTTTTGTTTGTTCTAGTTTCATAGTGCAGAGTTTTTTTGATTTTTCATCATTCATGGTGTACTTAAAATTTTTGGTGATTTAACACTGCAGCTTATGAAAGTAGTTAATTTTTTAAACCCTAGACCAAGGTACACAATCTGGCCAATTAAATCAGGATCGGGAAAGCCTATTTAATGCACTTTCATTTGCCTTAGGAAAACAAAATGGGCATAAAAAGGGCATAGTGGGATATCACTACCATAGAGAATGTTTGTTTTTTTTTTGTTTTTTTGAATCAAGAAAAGTATTTATTGAGAAAACGCACAGACAATACATGTTACTGTAGGCACAACCATGGTAATAGTACAATATACATAAGAGAAGAAAAAAAAAAAGGAGAAATTGTTACAAAGCACAGTCAAGGAATAAAAGTACTGCAACAGACCAGGGTCCACCGCAAACGGCAGGGCTTCACCGAACCAGTCAACAAGGCAAACAGGTAAAAATAGTACAGTAAAATAAGGCAACATTAGACAGAGAAATAACAGGTATAATCAGTGCCTCCCCCAACCATGAGAGCTAAACCACGGAGAACCCCATTCGGTTAAAGCAGGAGTCGGTCCAAGACTAATTCCGTGGGGGCCATACCTGGAGAGCTCAGCCACACTCCCCAAACTTTATGAAACTTAGCCGTAGACCCTCTATGCTGGTATATAGTTTTCTCCATGCGGAGAGTTATGATAGAGAATGTATTTGAAAGAAAACCTTATTAATCTGAGATTAAGATGGGAAGTAGCACCCCAAGATGGCTGGTTCAAACACTACAGACAGATGTGCCCAGGTCAAATTTCATGAATCATCCACTTTAAGCGTTAGGCCATATCACAATCCTGTACCAGTAACTGGTTTTAACTGGGAAGTAAAATCATTATGCTCAAATTTTGCTTGTTGTGAAAAAATCGCTGATCTGACATACACATTGTGCGTAATGGAATGCTTAGCTCAAGGACCGAAAAATATGAGATGCGCAGTGTCTAATATAATGCTTAATTTAAAGGCGGAGTTCACTTGGAACATGTTACATACTACACCCATATATAGGCACTGTGACATAAAATTTGACGCCGTGTGATTAATTTACAGAAATGTGAATGAACAAACTATATGCCCTGTCTGCCACCACGGCTGATGGACTTGTAGTTCTCAGTGGACCATGTGTATGGTTATCAGTGCACCTGAAAGCCTGTACAGAGGTACAGGCAGAGAGCTGCAGGAGCCTGACATTACAGCCACCATCCACTGATTGCAGGTGCAGTGCTTTGCCAGGCTCCTGTGGAGGAAAAAATTTCTTGCAGAAATGTGTGCATTTATTTATTTTTTTCTTAAAGGTGAACTTAGCCATTAAGGACTACAGTTATGACATGCACTCTGTACATACTGGAATGTTTAGTTCAAGGAGCTAAGCTTAAAGAATGCTTAACTTAAAGAGGATCTTTAGTCCCTGTTCGGTCCAGTTCTTTGCCGGTGTTCAGATCCCCGACTCTGCCATGTCTAGTGTGTGACTCCTTTACAGCCCGCTTCCCAAGGTGATCCGAAAGGAAGTGGGAGCGGTACCTATCAAAACCAGGTACCCACTTCCACCAAAAAAGATGCCCAAAAATAAGGGGGGAGGAGGTGGAAATGCAGAACCTCCCCTTTTGGCTGATTTCCGCTTTAAAGATCACTGATATTATCTGTCTACTGTGCCAACTGAAATGCTTAGTTCAAGGACACACTTTTGTCATACACATTGTGCCAACTGAAATGCTTATGAACAAAACACGGAACATAAACATGTTTCTAGTGTTAATTTGGTCTCATTGTGTTACATGAAATACTCCTTGTTAAGCCATTATCGATAAACCTGTACTATTTGTTAAACTGTTTTATATTGTTTGCGGGTACCAGTAATTTCTTCTAACCGCTAACATCACTTTTTCTTTCTTAAATTGTTCTCAGCCGTGATGAGAGGAGGTGGATTGAAAAACAAAATCGAGCTGCTCGAGCCCAGAGGAAGAAAGAAGAAATGATTAGGATAAGAACATTAGTTGGTAGCTACCTTTCTTTCAAATATGTTTACATTTTTTCAAGGAAACGGTGTAGTTTTGCAGTTCTGGCATATTTAGCGTAAAGGTTTGTTTTTTTTTCCCGTATATTTCTTGTAGTTGACCACAAATAAAAAAGAAAATAACCTTCGGTATGAGCTCAACAGGCCACTTAAGTTAATAACATACATGAAAAAACGTGTTCTTAAAGATATTCATTTTTTTTTTTTTTTTGTGTTGTAATAGATAAGCTGTCACTTGAATATGGATGTGTTTCTATAACAGCTGGTCTTTAATGTCCATAGATAATGCATATAGTGGTGATCCTAGAATAAAGAAGTTCAAAGAGGAAGAAAAGGCAAGGAAAGAAGCAGAGAAGAAAGCTAAAGTCGATGCCAGGAGAAGAGAACAGGAAGAAAAGGAAAAGGTATATTTGGATTGTATAAACTCAAGCTGAAAAGTATTTTTCTCTTTTGTTCATTGATGGACACAGCACCTGATTATCTTAACCATTGGGTTAAACTGCCCCCTACAGAAGTAGGACACTAGCCAGAATAAAGTGGCTACGAATATGGGCAGTCCCAGGCTGTGTGCTCCCTCTCTCCGCTATCGGTACTATAGGTTTTTTTCTGCCTAGTCAGCAGTAAGGACCTTGTTCCTTGCTGGGATCTCTGGTCCTGGCAATTCTTTTTTTTTTTTTTTTAGATAGATTCTATTTCTCCTGTGTTTTTTTTTTTTTTTTCCTGTGAGAGATCTACAATCAACTGCTGGACTGGTCAACGGGCTGGATAATCTAGATCCAGTGGTCACCCCAGTCTGGTTAACGAGCATGTGCAGACCTCGGCTCCGCACTAGGTCGGCCACGACATAGCCCCACCTGACGGGGGCTGACCTGCAAATTAAACGCCCCGCGAGGTCTCATACGACCGGGTCTCGGCCCGAGTCGCAGCATTCCTCCTGGCTGACACCCCCCCCCCTTTCTAATTTCAATGGCAAGGAGTTCTGTCTGGAGCAGTGCCCGCTTGGTTCCTGGAATGGTGAGTAGCTGTCCCCCCCTCTCCCCCTGGAGGGTTTTGGGGTGGACGTGGGCTCCTACACGGACGGTCGGACCACTGGGTTCCCCTCCTTCCCGACAAGCATCCCCCTTCATCTATCCCCCCCCCCCTCCACTTATGTTGGGTGGTCTCGTCCACCTCCTGGGGTCGGGGCAGGGCGCTATGCTGGGGGGTGGGTTGCGCCACCGGCGATTGGGCGATCGGCTGTGTGAGGGGGGAGCTCCTGCTAGGGCCCCTCCTCCTGCCTGGGCCTGTCCTTGAGGCCTAGGAATCCCTCCTGGGAGCCTCGCGGGCCGCCATTTTGTTATAGCCTTGTGCTGCATGATTGTGTAGCCGGTGGCCATTTTGCGGTGGTTTCCCATAGAAAACAGCGGCGGCCATTTCTGTGGAGCCTTCTGGGCAGGGAGCCCCTCCTTATTCCCTGGTGCTGACTCCTGGATCCTTTTGTTTCCTGATCGCCGCTCCTGCAGTGCCGATTCTCCTGGTGGCTGCAGTGCCTGGTTTCTGCGGGGTGGTGGGTCTGCTGAGGATCGATTGGTGCTCTGTGACTGGCAACCAGGTGGTGCTGCCAGATCGGTGGGGGTTGTCCCTTAGCAGTGTTATACACTTTTTTGTGGGGTCCCCGTGGTGACTCTTGGAGTCTTTGGAGCTCATCTCCCCATCTTATCCCCTCTCTGGGGCTGCAGTGCCCTCCGGGTCCTATCCATCCATCCATTGATGCACTGACAGCGGTCCTGGAGTCCTTTGTGTCCTGAGTGGAGGTGGCTTTTTGGCGACGGGCTGGCATAAAGCGCCCCCTGCCTCATCTGTCCGGTGAGATCCTGAATCTGATTTGGCCGCCTCAGACGTGGGTCACCCTGCTGGGTCTGCAACCACGCGCCCTGAATCCTCAGATAGTAAGGAGGATTCCTCTACTTTTGCAACTGCACACGAAAAGGCACTGGTGGATGCACTGATTGTAGCTGTGAGTGAGGCCTTAAAGATGGCAGATGCAGCTGGGACGGGGGCGCAGGTTCCCTTTGGCGCTCACAAGCCATACAGAGCAGAAAAGGTGTTCCCTTTCCCCTCTGATTTTGACAGAATTGTCACTAAAGAGTGGGGATGACCAAAGCGTCCCCTTGGGGTCCCTAAGCGATTTTTAAGGCGATACCCCTATGAGGAGTCCCTTCTTAAGAAGTGGATTGTTCCACACCAGTGGTGAACCCCCTGGTTTCCAGATTAAACAAGGCCACCATGATTCCGGTTGAAGAGTCCCACGGCCTTTAAGAACCCTGCTGACATTAAGGTGGAGGCTGTGGCCCGCAGTATGTACACCCTGGCTGATTCGGCACTGAGGTCGATATTCACTATTGCCCTGGTGTCTCAGACTCTGACCGAATGGGCTAGTCTTTTGCGCAGCGTCCTGGAGGGGGAGTATCTCCCCCCTGCCTTTGCTGAGCTGGCGGACCAGCTGGTCCAGGGGCTGCAGTTTATCTGTGATGCCTCTTTGGATGCGGCTCTCCTAGTGGATCGGCTCTCTGTTTCGGCAGTGGTCCTTTGGCTCAAATGCTGGTCTGTGGACCAGACTTCTAAAGACCTTGACTTCCCTTTCAAGGAGATCGCCTGTTTGGTGCTACCCTGGATGACATCATTAAAGGTCTCACAGGGGGTGAAGAGTACCTTTCTTCCTCAGGCTACTAAGGGCACGTACCCTCGCCGTAGACGTGGGCCCTCCTCCTCGGCTCATAAGAAGTTTTTTGGTCCCTCAGGGTCGACTGACTAGGGATCAGAGACCTTCGGGGCCTCCTCTGAAGGATCCAAGAGAACTTGGTCTGGCAAGTCAAGAGCAGGCTTCTCAAGACCCGCGGACAAGGCCCTTTCAGCATGAAGGTGCGCCCACACCTGTATCTGGGGTGGGGCGTCTTCGCTTGTTCCCGGACCCGTGGGCTCCCCTGGTACAAGACAAGTGGGTCCCCTAGGTCATTCGGTCCGGCTACAAGAGTTTTGTTCTTACCCTCCGGTAAGGTTTTTCTTCCAACGTGCAACTGTCCCTAGTCCGCTTACAGGCTCTGGGGCGGTGCAAGACCTTCCACTTTAAGGACGCTTGCCTTCAAATTCCAATATGTGTTGGTCTGCAGCGCTTCTTCTGCTCTGTCGTGGGAGAGGAGCATTATCAGTTTGTGGCGTTACTCTTTGGTCTTGCCTCTGCTCCTCTGGTCCTCACAAAATTGTTGGCCCGGTACTAGAATTGTTACGCCAATACGCGAGCAGAGTCTCCTACTGCTCTGGAAGAAAACCTGGAAATCGCCATACGAGCTTGAGGGAGTTAGGCTGGATTCTGAATTTTCAGAAGTCCGCTCTGGTTCCGTCCACAAAGCTGGACTATTTGGGTCTGACTCTGGACTCGGCCTTAGCCAGAGTGCTCCTTCCTCTGGACAAACTCCAGAAACAGCAGGCTGCAATTTGTCTCCTGCTGTCGAGCATGTGGTCGTCCCTCCGGACTTGCATGCGGATGCTGGGCCAGGCGGATTACCTCAGTCGGCAGGCGTTGGACCAAGGGGAGTGGTCCCTTCATCCAGAGGTATTTCATGAGTTGTGTCTCCGGTGGGGCACCCCCTGATGTGGATCTGTTGGTGTCCTGGCTCAAAAGAAATGTGCAGAGGTTTGTGGCTTGGTCACGGGATCCTCTGGCGGACGCCACAGATGCGTGGTGGCCCTTGATACTGGCCCAGTATCATCTGATTTACGCCTTCCCTCCTCTCAAGCTTCTGCCAAGACTTCTAGGCAGGATCGAGGCAGAAGAGATTCCGGTCATCTTAGTGGCCCCAGACTGGCCTCGCTTGGCTTGGTACGCCGATCTGGTGCAGATGGTCACCAACGTTCCTTGGAAGCTTCCTCTCTGGGAGGATCTGCTGTCCCAAGGACCAATTTTTCATCCTGCTTCATAGCCCCTGGCTTTGACGGCTTGGCTGTTGAACGCCAGGTGCTGATGGATAGAGGTTTTGTCTGAGTCTGTGATTCTAATGCATTTAAAAGCTAGGAAATCTACTTCTAGGAAGATCTATCTTTGTACGTGGAAGACGTACATTGCGTAGTGTGAGCCTCTTGGGGTTCATCCTCGCTCTTTTTCGGTGGCTCAGATCTTGACCTTCCTTCAACGGGGGGGGGGGGGGGGTTTGAGCAGAAACTGGCCTTGAGTACTATCAAGGGTCAGGTGTCGGCCTTAGCGGTCTTCTTTCAACGGCCCTTGGCCACATACTGCCTGGTGTGTACTTTTTCTTCAGGGAGTTAGACACTTGACCCCTCCAGTGTGGACTCTGTTGCTGCCTTGGGACCTCAATTTGGTGCTCCGTCCTCCAGAAGCCTCCTTTTGAGAATCTTCGGCAGATTCCCCTGCTTGCGCTGTCCCAGAAAGTAGCCTTTTTGGGGGCTTTCACCTCTGTGTGCAGGGTGTCTGAATTGGCGCCTTTATCCTGTTGTTCACCTTACTTGGTGGTTCACAGTGATAAGGTGGTTCTTCACCCCTGTCCTTCGTTCCTTCCTCAGGTGGTCTCTGATTTTCATTTAAATGAAGACATTGTATTGCCTTCCCTGTGTCCCAGGCCAAAAACTCCAAAGGAAATGACTTTGCATGCCTTGAATGTGGTTCGGGCAATTAGGGTGTACCTGGCAGCTACGGAGTCTATTAGAAAGTGAGACTCACTATTTGTGCTCACGGATGGGCCTCGGAAAGGGTTGTTCGTTTCCTCGGTGACCATTTCCAGAGCGCTCAGTGCCTCCTGGGCCTTTCGTCATCAGGCGTCAGTGACGTAGGTTTGCAAGGCGGCCACCTTGTCGTTAGTGCACACTTTCACAAAGTTCTATAAAGTGGATGTGTTTGCATCTGCAGATGCTTCCTTTGGCCACAAGGTTTTGCAGGTTGCTGTTTAGAGGACCTGGTCCTCTTTGAGGGTGTATTATTCTTTTTAGTTGTTTTGGTTGAGCTACTGTTTAGCCTTGGGAATTTTTTGCTGTTCCCACCCCTCATGTTTAACACTGCTTTGTGACATCCCAATGGTTAAGAAGATCATGAGCTGTGTCCGTCAATGAACGAAAGAGAAAATGGGATTTTTGACTTACCGTAAAATCCATTTCTCTGATGTTCATTGATGGACACAGCACCCACCCCTCTGTGGAGTTATATTTCTTCTGACGCTACAAAACGGAGTACCTATAATAGAGGGAGTATACGCCCTGGGACTGCCCATAGGCATAGCCAGACTTTTTTTCTGCCTAGTGTCCTACTCCTGTAGGGGGCAGTATAACCCAATGGTTAAGAAGATCAGGAGCTGTCCATCAATGAACATCAGAGAAATGGATTTACGGTAAGTCAAAAATCCCATTTTTATGACATGAGAATACAGGTTGTAGCATTCGCACACAATTGGCAAGTCAATTTATCTACAGTATGCTAACCTAATTGGTAAAAGTGCTCTCCATCTGTGATATTTTCTTGTCAGTTTGAACCAACAGCCTTAAAATTAATTTTAACCTTTGATATTTACTGCTGGCTGGAAAGTTTATTTCCGTAAAAACCCAATTCAAAGAGACCTGAGGCCCTAAAGAAGTAAATCCTTTGATTTTACTGTAAAATATATATTTATATATATTTCTTCTAAATAAAGGGGGGCAATTAAAAAAATAAATCGTAGTAATGAAAAAATGTATTTAAAAATTCTGTATTATCATCTAAAAGAGTATTTTATAAAAGAAAAGTGAGGAAGTTAAGAAATTGTCCATGGTCACCAGCCATATTCATTTTTTTTCCCCCAATAATTTCCCCCATAATGTTCCCCTGGGGACACTGCAGGACTCTTGAGGTTTATTTTTTATTTTTTTTAATTGATTGAGGGACTTTAGAAATGTATATCTTATCACTGAAAAACTTTGTGGAACTAAAGGTATCAATGCTTACCCTTCCAGCAGTCCTCTGCACAGGAACAAGTCATTCTGGCGCATGGGAACCAGACCAGTTCACAAAAAGGATATTGGGGAACAGGTGAAAGTGCAGAAAAGGGCAACAAAATTGAAAAGAGGCATGGAGGAGCTCAGCTATGAGGAAAGAGAGGAACTGAATGTATTCTCTTGAGAAGAGGAGATTAAGGGGAGATATGATCAACATGTATAAAATAATGGCCAGCTCAGTAGATTTTGTTTGAAAAAGGCTTGGATTATTTTCTAACTGCATTAAATATAACTGGATACTAATATTTATAGGTAAACAAGATCCGGGGAATATCCAGTTGCCTCTTAAGGGCATCAGGAAGGAATTTTCCCATGCTGGAGCAAATTGGATCATGCTTTATTGGGGGTTTTTGCCTTCCTCAGGAACAGCTGGGGCTATGGGATTGTGTATATGCATTTGTTTCTGTAGGTTGAACTGGATGGATTTGTATCTTTTTTTTTTTTTTTTTTTTTTTTGTTTCACTAGACTAACTATGTAACATTGCGGTGATCCCTATAATCAAAGCAGGTAAGTGCATTTTATTGTATCAGAGACATTGCATGTCTCTTCTACAGTAAAAGGCCTGCCTGTTCCACAGTATGTAACAGCTGAAGTTTATTCCACTTTAATTAAAACCCATGTATATCTTTTTTCAGCAAAGACAAGCTGAGCTGGAAGCTGTTCGATTAGTAAAAGAGAAGGAAGAGGAGGAAGCTCGTCAGCTGGCTCTTGCAGCCAAAAAGGAAAAGGAAATACAGAAAAAAGCAGTTAAAAAGGAACGACAGAGACTGCGCACATCATGCAAGGTTTATTTATTTTTTTTTTTTTAAAACCGATTTCATGGTAAACAATTTGTAGTGAAAAAGGTAGTAAGTTAAAGTGATGATAAACCCTTATAAAAGCCCACTGAAATGACTAGCCTCAGGTTATACGTAATTAAATAAAATGAAATCCTCCTACATAGGTTGTACTTGTATATTTGCGCCCCTCTCATATCCACAGCTTTCCAATGTACAGAGTTTTATTGTATTGCTCACCTTGCAGGGGACAGCGGTCTGACGTCACTGCGCAGAGCTGAGTGTAATTTGAGACCTGAGTGGGGGGGGGGTGGATGCACTTTCTCTTTACACAGACTCACTGTGAAACCTGCACAAGTGAGGCTATCAGTTACCTGCTGTGTGCTAGGAAGGGGGGGGGGGCAGGTGTCTCTAAGGATTGCCTGGTGTCTGGAAAAATTGTCAGAAGTTATTAATGCACATAGGATCCTCTCTAAGTGTTATAAGGATACCATTTTTTTTTTATTTTAGATGTTTACAAGCACCTTAGCAAAGATATCTGCTATCTGCCTGGTGTCTTTTTTTTTTTTTTTTCAACCAGACTATATAATATATTTCAGCATGCTGCAGAATTTCTTCAGGCTCAGGTTAGGTCAGGCAACACACCTTATAACATGTACTTGAATCTGCTGTATTCCTTCAAAATATCACAGAATGAATGAGACAAGTTTAATCATCCAGAACCTCACTCTTAGCTGCTTCATAAAATAAATTAGTTGAGTTTAGATGAAGCTCTGCTTTTACTGTATTGTATGGAAAAGCTTCTGGAGAACATTACCAGGCAGGGTAATAAAAACATTGCTTTTAAAGGAGTTGTAAAGGCAGAAGTTTTTTTATCTTTTTGCATTCTATGCATTAAGATAAAAAGCCTTCTGTGTGCAGCAGCCTCCCCAGCACCCCCTAATACGTATGGAAGGTCCCTCTAGATCCAGCGATGTTGTAGGACTGTCTCAGCCATCCAGGACTCCCCTCCTCATTGGTTGAGACAGCACCATAGTGCCATTGGCTCCTGCTGCTGTCAATTAAAGTCAGTCAGCCAATAGAAAGGGGGCAGGCCGCAGCTCTGTGTCTGAATGGACACACAGAGCTGTGGCTCGACTCAGGTGCCCCAATAGGAAGCTGCTTGCTGTGGGGGAGCCCAACAGGAGGGAGGAGCCAGGAGAGGAGAAGAGGGCCTGAAAAAAAGAGGATCTGGGCTGCTCTGTGCAAATCCACTGTAACAGAGCAGGTAAGTATAACATGTTTGTTTTTAAAATTAAAAAAAAGAGACTTTACAATCACTTTAAAGAGGTTGTAAACCCTCTTTTAACTTGCACCACCTATAGGTAAGCCTTTAATAAGGCTTACCTATAGATACTGTAAATTTCTCCTAAACTTGCACAGTTTAGGAGATATTTACTTTTAACGCAGTCGATGACATCATTGGCGCATGCGCTCTGAAGGAACAGCCACCCGTGACCATCCCTTCAGAGCCCTGTGCCGTGAACAGCGGCTCCCTTGCGCATGCGCGGGAGTGATGTAATTGCGCCGTGTGTCGGCCGTGTCCCTGCTGAGCGGGTGGCACTATGGGGGCTTCGTTCTAAGGTAAGTATTTCATAATGAGCTAGTATGTGATGCATACTACTAGCTCAATATGCCTTTATCTTAGAGTTTTTTTTTTTTTTTTTTTTTTCATTTTGTTTTGTTTTTTTTGGGGTGTACAAGCTCTTTAAGGACACTTTTTTTCTCCAGCACTCCAAGTGGTAAATACCTCTTTTACTTTATCCCTCAGAATTGGAATTATTTTTCTGATAATGAAGCAGACAGTGTGAAAATGATGGAAGAAATAGAAAAACTGTGTGATCGTCTGGAGCTAGCAAGGTAATACATTTTTTATCTAGTTCTGCCCTGAAAATTTTCTTTTGATGACCATCCTCTAAAATATGAATAAAAAAAAATGACAGATGGCAGCACTCATTAATGTTTAATGTGGAAAAATTGTCAGTTCTATGAGAAAAATGGGCAAATATATTGGTCATATACAGTCATGGTCAAAATTATTGGCACCTCTGCATTTCTTTGAGATAATGTGCCACTTCACCTAGAAAATTGGGGCAATTACAAATGTTTAGGCCTTCTTATGTTTATTTCTTTTCAGAAAACATGGAGGAGGTTTACTGATGTTTTGGGGTTGCTTTGCTGCTTCAGGCACCGGATATCTTATCTTAATCCTAATGCAGGGCATTAATAAATCTAAAGACTACCAAAGAAATCTGGGGAGCAATGTAGGGCCCAAGGTCAGAAAGATGGGTCTCGCAGCAAGACCCTGACCCAAAGCATACGTCAAAAAGCCCGAAATGGTTTAAGACCAAGCGCTGGAAAGTAATGAACTGGCCAGCAATGAGTCCAGATCTAAATCCCATAGTGGAGAGATCTCAAAACAGCGATTGGGAAAAGGAACCCTTCCAATCTGACAGACCTGGAGCAGTTGGTGGAAGTGTAGTCCAAAATTCCAGTAGAGGGGTGTAAGAAACTCATTGATGGTTACAGGAAGCGATTTAAATTCAGTTATTTTTTCCATGGGTGTGCTACAAAAATTAAATTGAGGGTCCCAATAATTTTGCACTTCTCATTTTGGAGTTTGGCATGGAATGTGTCAGATTTGGCCTTTTTGTTGTTCCACTTTTTTGTCATGCCAATACAAACAAAAGAAATAAACATGAGAATGCCTAAACATTTGTAATTGCAACAATTTTCTAGGCGAAGTGGGGTGTTATCTGACAGAAATGCGGGGGTACCAACATTTTTGGCCATGACTGTATGTCCTAGTCATTTTCAGATTGTATGTTCCTAATTATTGGTCTTGCTTTGCTTTCAGTTTACAGTCTCTAAATGAATCCCTTTCAGGAAGTTCTAAGGAAGATGGGAAAACTGCTGTTGAGAAACAAGTAAGTGAATAAGGAGACATGTTTTTATTAGTGTATGTGTATAAGCCATTATGCAATGGTTCTGCTATGTAGGTTGGAATTTACTTACAAAAATATGGCATGTCCTCTTCATTTTCCTTTAAGAGCATATAATAATCATGAATGGAGTTTTGCATCTTTATTGCGTGTCATTCTTTCATGTTCTATCCAACAACCATCACCCAAACTCTCCAGTTTTAATACATCTCACTTCTTATTTTTATGTACTAGATACATTTTAGGGAAGGTAACCTTTCGTAGTTTCATATTGTCTAGCAGTTGTTGGGAAACGTGGTTTCTCTGATTGTGGGACATTAACACCTACTGTAACTGAGTAATGAAGGAAGCTGAATGCAGCTGACTTTTAATTGACGACATTTAAAACTGACATTTAAAAACTATGGTCTGTATTGGTTGACATATCTGAATGAGTATCTGTGAGTATGTCTGTGCTTCTTAGATTGCAGAGGTGAATGCACAGATAAGAAGAGAAAAGGAGCAGGAGGAGGCTCGAATGAAGCAATCCACAAAGAGTGCAGATCACTCTGGTTCAGGAGGCGGGGGCAGCAGCAAGTCCTGGTCAGAGGATGACTTGCAGCTACTTATTAAAGCTGTGAACCTATTTCCTGCCGGAACAAATGCAAGGTGAGAAAGAGAGGTTCCATCATAATTGTTTTATATTTTATTTATATAAAACCTGGATCTATTTGACTGAATCTGCAATTTCCTTGCACACGAGGCTGTCAATATTTGATTTAAAAAGTTTCCATTGCCACTCCTCCCACACATATCTTGGTAATCTAAGATGCTGCTGCCCAGGGATGAGGCAGCATTGATTCCGAGGGGGTACTCTAGTGATTTTTTTTTTTTTTTTCAGTAGCGTTTTTTTGTACAAAATAGTTGAAACATCAAAAGTAGAAATATATTTAAATGGTTCCTTTTACTATGTTATGCGAGATTATCATTATAAAAGGGGGGGAGGGTAATCACCTTAAACCCTCTTGAATAGCTGCCAACTAGCAAGCCCGCTTGGGATGTTTGAATCACTTGAAGGCTATGATTGCACTCGCCTCTTTCTGCATCTCACTGTTGGCCCATAAATAAAAGGAGTTCCTTGCTGGCCAGTAGTGGGGCACAGAAGGGGGTGGGCCTGACTTCTCATTGAAGTGTTAGTCAAACTTTGGGTTTTGGGCTCATGGTGTGCTCTAATAGAAAAGATAGTATGTATACGGTTAGGTCCAAATATATTTGGACACAGGCACAATTTTCATACTTTTGTCTTTGCCACCAGAATAAAATGAAAAAGAAACAATTCAAATTATTTTGAAGTGCAGACTTTCGGCTTCTAATTCAAGGGGTTGAACATAAATAAAGTAAACATTTTTAGGAACTGAAACCATTTATTTACACAGTCACCACATTTTCAGGGGCTCAAATGTAATTGGACAAATTAAACCTAATCATAAATAAAATGTTCGTTTTTAATATTTTTTTTGAGAATCCGATGACTGCCTGAAGTCTGGAACCCATAGACATTACCAAAGACCGGGTTTACTCCTTTCTGATGCTTTGCCAAGCTCTTAACTGCAGCTGTCTTCAGTTCTTCTTGGTTTGTGGGTCTTTCTGCCTCAAGTTTTTTTAGCAAGTGAAATTCATGCTCAGTTGGGTTGAGATCAGGTGATTGACTCGGCCATTGCAGAATATTTCACTTCTTTTCCTTTAAAAGCTCCTGGGTTGCTTTTGCAGTGTGTTTTGGATTATTGCCCATCTGTACTGTGAAGCGCCGTCGAATTAACTTTGCTGCATTTGGCTTAATCTGGGCTGACCTTATATCTCTAAACACTGCAGAATTCATCCGGCTGCTTCGGTCATCTGTCACATCATCAATAAACACCAATGACCCAGTGCCACGGGAAGCCATGCATGCCCAGTCCATCACACTGCCTCCACCATGTTTTACAGATGACGTTGTGTGCTTTGGATCATGAGCTCTTCCAATCCTTCTCCATACTTTTTTTTTCATCCCCTCATTCTGGTACAGATTAGTCTTAGTTTCATCTGTACAAAGAATGCTTTTCCAGAACTGGTCTGGCTTTTTTTTTTAGATGTTTTTTGTTTTGTCTTTTCTATTCTTCAAGTTTATGAATGGTTTGCACCTTGTGGTGAACCCTCTGTATTTGCTCTCGTGAAGTCTTCTTCTATTGATTGTAGACTTTGACAATGACACGCCCACCTCCTGGAGAGTGTACTTCACTTGTCTGGATGTTGTGAATGGGTTTTTCCGTGGACGTCCAGGACTTTTTATTTTGCTGAGCTCACCAGTGCGTTCTTTCCTCAGAATGTGCCAGACTGTTGATTTGGCCACTACTAATGTTGCTGCTATCTTTCTGATGGATTTGTTTCATTTTTAAAGCCTTACAGTGGCCTGTTTCACTTGCATGGACAGCTCCTTTGAACGCATGATGTAGGTTCACAGCAATAGATTCCAAATGCAAATACCACACTTAGAATCAATTCCAGACCTTTTACCTACTTACTTGATGAAGAAATAACAGAGTAGCACACATGTGGCCATGAAACAGCTTTTGATTCAATTGCCCAATTACTTTGGTCCCTTGGAAAAGGGGGGATGGCTATTCTTAAGAGCTGTAATTCCTAAACCCTTCCTCCGATACATACCCTCAAATTAAACCTGAGTGTGTGCATATCCATTATATAATTATAGCTTGAATATGTTTTGGTAAATACCTGCAAAAATCTAAAATTGTGCCCATGTCCAAAATTATATGGACCTAACTGTATGTCTGCTTTGAGTATCTCCTGCGTAATCTATTGCTATTTTTGCTAATAATGGATCACATTAAGCCCTATTCACTGTAGCCTATAAATGTTTAGGTAACATGAACTTATGGTTTTAATTTAGTCCTGTCTTCAAAAGTGAAAGGATGTCTTACGCTGCTCCTCATTGGCATTCGTAACTGATGAGTGTATGAGTAGCTTTGAAGCTGATGTGGACAGCAACTGGAGAGATGGCTTGTCCTATCTAAAAAAAGGATTTCTAAGTTATAAACACATACAAATAACCCAAGAGAAGTAGCAGCCTTGAGTTTTTGCATTTCTTCTGTTAGTAGTTCAGAGAAATTGGTGTGCATCTTCCTGTCCTGTTGCTTCAGGATGGAAGGTAAGCTTTATTCACTCCAACCACCCATGATGCCAAAGATGAGTCCTTTTAACTCTTGTGTCGAAAACAAAAAGGGAATAAAGGGGGGGGGGGGGATTTATAGAAGTTTTCGATAGCTAAAATGTTAGTGGAACATTTGCAGGTTGGATCCAAATATTGCTTTAATCCTCTGGTAGTGGGGGCTTCCCCACTTTCTCCTCCCATTTTAGAACATAAGATAATTTGCCAGTGCGCCCCACAGTGGTCAGAAACTGGTAAAGCTGCAGAATAAGGCCATGCACATGGGACAACAAAAAGTAAGGGTATACAGTGGGGAAAATAATTATTTGATCCCCTGCAGATTTTGTAAGTTTGCCCACTTACAAAGAAATTAAGGATCTATAATTTTTATCATAGGTGTATTTTAAATGACAGAGACAGGATATAAATTAAGTTGCAGTTCAGTGAGCAAAATAAGTATTTAATCCCCAAGCAAAACATAATTTAGTACTTGGTGGAGAAACCCTTGTTGGCAAGCACAGAGGTAAGATGTTTCTTGTAGTTTACCAAGTTTGAAAACCTCTCAGGAGAGATTTGGTCCACTCTTCTTTACAGATCTTCTCTAAATCCTTAAGGTTTCTTGGCTGCCGCGTGGCAGCTCGAAGTTTGAGCTCCCTCCATAAATTTTCTATAGGATTAATGTTATCTTGTTGCCTTGGCGGTATGTTTTGAGTCATTGTCATGCTGGAAGACCCATCCACAACCCATCTTCAGTGTTCTGACTGAGGGAAGAAGTTTCTCATCCAACATTTAACAATACATGGCCTGATCATTGGCCCCTCAATGCGGCAAAGTCAGCCTGTACCTTTAGCAGAGAAACAGCCCCAAAGCATAATGTTTCCCCCTCCATGCTTGACTGTAGGGATGGTGTTTTCTGGGTCACAGTCAGCATTTTTCATCCTCCAAACACTGTGAGTTGTGTTTAATACCAATGAGCTCAATTTTGACTACAGCACTTTCTCCCAATCCTTCTCTGAATCATTTAGATGTTCATTGGCAAACTTCATACAGGCCGGTACAGGGGCCTTCTTGAGGAGGGGCACCGTTGGGCGCTGCAGGATTTCAATCCATGGCCGCGTATTGCGTTACAATGTTTTTTTTTTGGATACTGTCGTCCTAGCTGTCTTGACCTCATTCTCAAGCTCCTCCCGTGTAGTTCTGGGCTGATCACTCACTTTTTTCATGATCATCCTTTCCCCATTAGGCAAAATCTTGCATGGCCCTCCAAACCAAGTGCGATTGATGGTTATTTTGTATATCTTCCGTTTGCGAATGATCACTCCAACAGTTGTGTTTTTCTAACCAAGCTTCTTGCTGATGATCTTGTAGCCCATTCCAGCCTTGTGCAGGTCTACAGTCTTGTCCCTGACGTCCTTTGACAGGTCTTTGGTTTTGCTCATGAAGGTAAGGTTGAATGGAAGAAAGATTATGTGGACAGGTGTCTTTTATACATGACAGGACTAATCTGTGTACCACATACTGTAGCCAGTCTCTGGGAGCCAGAAATATTGTTGGTTGGTAGGGGATCAAATACTTATAAATTGAGCTGCAGTTCAGTGAGTTAAAAAACATTTGTATCATGTGTTTTACTGGATTTTTAATGATATTCTCTATCATTTAAAATACCCCTATAATAACAATTATAGACCCTTCATTTCTTTGTAAGTGGGCAAAATTACAAATCCTTCAGGGGATCAAATAATTTTCACCACTGTATTTCAGTTATTTAGTATATAGCAGTCCCAGGCTTTTAATGTGGCCATACTTTGAAGTAGACCTGCCCAGATTTATTTATATACCTATTCCCAACCTCTAATTCCATCTTCAATGCAAATAGGAACTAACCTACCAGCTTTGGATGTGAGCCTACAGGCACCCATATAATACCAGAAGGGTTCAGGTATTTTGCTGGCATTTGAGCCAGACCGTAACGTGTCATCAGTCACCTGATGTGTGCTTTTTACTGATAGGTTTGCGTTAATTTGCGTGTCTATATTTTTAGTAATTTGCACAATTGGGATGTCCCTTCATATATCATTTGTTAAATGGTCAAAACCACTCGTGCTGTGTAAAATATTTGATTTCCGATGGTGCAGGTATTTTAAAATGACAAAGCATGTTTTTATTTAGACTGTTTTATTCACTGCTTACTGTTCTTTTAGGCCCCTTGCACACGGCCATCATAATTTACTGATGTTTTACAAAACAAAAGCGTGAAAAAACTGTGTAAAGACATGAGTAATGTTGAGTATGTAGCAAGTAAAGGTGCGTAAACATATAGACGAGTAAAATCCTCCTTATTGCCAGTATTGTATTATACTTATTTCTACTCCCGTAAACATGCTTATAGATGAGTAAACACATGTATGCGAGTAAATTACTGCACTCAAATGTAAAATTTTCTATTTTTGTTTTACAGCTCTGTACTTATAGCTGTATTACTGATCTTTACTCAGCTGTGTGCAATTGTCCCATAGACAACAATGCATCCAATTTAAAATCAGTAAATAAAATGGCGTTTTTTTTCTTTTTTACTCCCGTGTGCAAGAGGCCTTAAGAAGCAACTATCTACCATGTACCATCACCAGATAAAATGTGCTTCTGTACCCAGGTGCTGCATATTTGCACTGACATAACATAATTTTTTTTTTTTAGTAATGTGTTTTTTTTTCTTTAAATCTACAGGTGGGAAGTTATTGCAAATTATATGAATTTGCACTCTGTTTCAGGAATAAAACGGAATGCTAAGGATGTAATTAATAAGGCCAAGTCACTACAGAAATTAGGTAAATAATCGCTTCAACAAATCTACTTTCCTAAAAAAAAAAAAAAAAAATTACCCTGTGCCTCCATACTTGGACTGTAATTCTTAACATTCTAGTGTTCTTTGTTTAGGATTATGACATGCGTTTTTAAAGGAAAGCTGTCATTTGAGGAATATGTGGGCCATAATAGCACACTTGATATTGCTAGTTGCTTGGCTCTCATGCGGATCTTGTTGTCTTCAGTATAGAGTCTCTGATGCACAAGTATGTAGAAAAGGAGATCTGACTTTAACTTCTGCATGCCTGATCCATGTCACTGATCAAATTCAATGTCTGTCAATCAGCCAGGCAACTAGCATTTTCAGAAGGAAGCAGCCCCTCTACACATTTCCTTCAATTTCATCAACTACAGAATAAGATTTCTGAAAGTATCTTATACTTTTTTTTTTATATATATATATATAGATCCTCAGCAAAAGGACGACGTCAACAAAAAAGCGTTTGATAAATTCAAGAAAGAGCACAAAGTTGTACCTCAGACTGTGGATAATGCTGTGCCTTCAGAGCGCTTTGAAGGTATTTCTGTAACAACACTTGTTTGCAGTTTATCTGCATCAAGCTGCTATAACTCTTACTACACTTCGTATTTTTTCCAAATCCTGGATAAATTTTCACTTCAAGAATTCTAGTTTGAGGTGACGAGGCGAATAGTTGCATACTAGGTTTATGGCCTCATGCACACAGGACGTTTTTTTACCTCCCCTAGAAGCCAGCAGCGTTTTTGCAGAAAAAACGCCTGACGCTTGTAAAAGTATCTAAAGCTTTTACAGGCGTTAATTCATTTAATTGACTGGAATAAATAATTTAAGCTTTTAGGCGCATTTGGTAGCATCAAATGTTTTTTTCTGCCCAAACTCTGCTTCTCCTGGATGTACTAGCAGTGGGTTTTTTTTTTTCCTGCCTCTAAAAGCTTATGTGTGCATGGACACTGGCTAACATGGGGGTCATTCAGAGGCAGGAAAAAAAAAAGTCAGACGCCCCTAGAAGCAGCTGTAAAAACGTCAAGTGTGCATGAGGTCTAAAAGCCAAATTTTAAGTTTTTTTTTTTTTTTTTTGGTGGTAATCTCCATGGTTATTTATTAAAGTTTAATGTCGGGGGGAAAAAAAGCACAGTGGTACATTTCTGCAATACATGTACAGTCAAACTGGCTAAGGTAGAGATCAGCACATCATCTGCCCGCCTCAGCTAATTATAGGGAAATTTGTATTCATTCACAGCCTGACTTTTTTGTTCTGAGAGTGGAATGTTTGCATTCCACAGACAAAAACACAGTACTGTATGTAGCTGAGGCTGGATACAGTTTTATACAGCATGCCCAGCACACACACGTTAGTGTAGCTTGTTCTGCACTCCTGTGACCCGTTTTCCAGAGACACTGGGCTGATGTCACAGAGCTAGTCCAGGCTGGGGAAAGATTGCGACAATATGGTCGGGGATCCACCCAGAACCCTGGATCCGCAACTGGCTCAGCAAGCCACTCCTGCCCCACACAGCTCACTGCTCCCGTGAGCGCAGGAGGTAGATGCAAACAGTGTTGACTGACAGTCACCAGCTCTCTGCTCACAGAGCTCTGAGAACCAAGCAATCAGTGGGGTTTGATCGCTCGGTTCTGTTTTAGAGCTGGCAGGGGGGGGGGGGGGGGGACAGATGCACCATCGAAACGATGCTGCACCAACCTAGAAGGTATGATTTTTTTTTAAAAAACAAAATCCAGCTATGGCTAAAGCACAATTGGTGTAAAGCGTAAATTTAAAAGTTCCAATGTGAGGATTTATGTGAATAAAAAAAGACTTATCCACTGAGAATTCCGTGGAATGTTTTTATTTTTATTATTCTGGAAGTGTAACCTTTTAATACTTCTGCCCCTTCCAAGGTCCCAGTGGAGATTCTGTTCCATGGACAACAGAAGAACAAAAGCTTCTAGAGCAAGCACTTAAGACCTATCCTGTGAATACTCCAGAACGATGGGAAAGGATTGCAGATGCTGTCCCTGGCAGGTCCAAGAAGGACTGTATGAAAAGATATAAGGTTGGTCATAGCCCGGTGTACATACAATATGCTGATCTTAGTTATGCATGCAATTTGTTTTCTTTATCGTCAACGGAGGGATGCAGGAGTCTAGAATAGTATTTGGACATTTGGGTTATGTTGCCGCAGGTTTGTAAGCTAGCAAACAAAAATATTAAGGCCCCTTTCACACTTGTGCGGCTTGTCCTGCGATTTGGGACTGCAAAGTCACATGACAAGTTGTACTCCATTATTTTCAATGAGTACCGTTCATATCTGTATGACTTCAAAGTAGTCCCTGGGACGATTTTAATGCTTTTTGAGGTCCAAAGACATAGGCAAGTCTAGTCAAAATTGCGGTAAAATCATGCAACTTTTAGATCGCATAAGTGCGAAGGGGGGGGGGTCTTAATCAACCCTTATGTAACACTGTCTCTGCTGTTCAATTTTTTTTTTTTTGCTTTTCTGCAGCAGATGATTTCTCTTCTTCCTCTTAAGTACTTGTATGTCTTTTTACATAGAACACGAGAAGGGGGCTTTCTCCTCTCCTTGGAAAAACTGGAATATTGGCAATACTCCATAGCAGACTGTGGGACCATTTATTCCCACTAGCTGCTGTATCTTGTTAGGATGGAAATCTTTCCTTTACCATGTCTTGGAAGGATTCTCCTTAAGGGTGTATCTGCATTCTACTCCTGGAGTTGATTACCTTGAAACAAACTATTTTGATTGAGGAATCTGTCAGGTCTTTAGATGGAAGCTGCAAGATGCCCCCCTCCTGTAACAGACTGGATGTGTTTTTCATAGTCCTACTCCATTTTCTTTCTGGACAATGGGGGATCATGAATGCAAGTGAGCCTTTCTTCTTAAAAAAAAAAAAAAAAGTGTATATATATATATATATATATATATATATATCCATCCTTACAAGTCCTATGTTTCCCAGTGGTGTTGCCACACAGGGTATTTTATTACATGATTTAATAGTTTCCCTCTGTTTGACAATGTATTCTAGATGAAACCTACTTTGAAAACAGATCCTCTTCCTAAATTTAAGGCTATTCGTTCCTAGTACAGAGATTTCTACGTCTAGTTGATATGAAGAGAAGTTTGCTCCTCTTAGTGAGCCTCACTTTCATGCTTCCTGTATTTCAAAAATTGATGGTGCAATCACCCTTCCTTTTACACCTTGTAACTTTGTTCCCTTTCTCACTCTACTTGCTGCTGTATTTCTGTGGCTGGCTGTTGATTGGTCTTTTTTGTTTGCACGTCACAGGTATGGTATTTTAGGTTTTGACCCTTACCATATAGGAAACCTTTTTGTTTACCACCTTCACACGTAATTGGTTGAGATTAATTCTTCAGTGGTGATTTGGTGATTACCTGTCCTTTCTACCCTTCAATATCCTATGTATTGTTGATTCTTACAAGGAGTATCTGAAGGAAGAATCTGTTGCATTGCTCCAATGTTCTTGCCCAGACCCTCAGCTGAACTGCTTTTGGATGTCCTATATTTCCAAGAATATTTTCAATGGACGATAAGGAAAATATTACGATTTTTGTACTTACTATATGGTGGACATATGGGTTATACTGCTGCTTATTGGTGACTTAGACGCTGGCAGACCATGTTCTGCCAGCCCCCTATTGTTACCCTGCCTCCATAATGATGTGAGCAGCAAATGGTACATAAGACCAATAACAAAAGAGTGGCAACTGGCTTCCTCAATTGACAAAGATTTTACAGTAAGCACATTCTAAATCGATTTTAGATCTGAACTATAGGCAGGCAGCTAAATAAAGATGGAGAATTGGATACCAGAATGGCTACATAAGTATGGGCTTAGAGATACACTGCTGTGCCCAAGATATCTTGGGGATATGATGCAAGTTTTGGCACTGTCCTGAATTGTTTAGGTTCTGGAAAGATGTAGTAAAATGCGGTTAGTCTGGTATATGATTCCCATATCCTCACTACTTCCTTGCCTCCTTGGATGGCTGAAAGCATTATTAGTTGTGGCCATAAATGGGTCTGTTTATAGTAAGGAAGCTGATCGCCATGAAATTGTCTCTCTACTCTGGATTAAGGAGGTCAGAAAGAAACCTACCAGCACCAGGGGTTGTTTGAATAAATTTGAAAAATTATGGGGAGGTTTGTTAATACCTCCAATGTTGCACCAGTAGAGTTGGTCCTAGATTACCATCCTAGTTAATGCACCATCTATGTGTATCCTGTAGGTATTATTTTTGCCTATGTTGGTTCAGTATTGGCTGACTTTGACAGGATTGCACAAACCTGCTGCACCACTTTACTGGCAATAATCCCTCTTGTTTATGTGTTGCGCCAAATTCACGAAGCATTTGCGACACTTGGTTCTTACGGTGACTCGTGAAGCAAATTTAGGTACTTCTAAAATGCGCCATATGTAAAAGAGGAGCTAATAAGGACCCACTCTGTTTTGGCGTACAGAAAAAAAAACTGTCAGACAGATTTTGCAAAAGTGTGTCTCGTGCTTTCTAAAAAGTGACACATGCCATGGTGAAGTACAAGTTGTAAAAGGGTATATAAAATATGAATTTCGCACATTCTTTACCACTTTTAGAATGCATGAGAGACACTTTCACGAAATCTGCCTGCTTTATACTCTTCTACAAATCCTTATTTGACACATATATATGCTCTCTCAGATATATTTCTATTATTTACGCTTATCAGTACATTTTATTTTGTATGTTCTGCTCTCTCAACAGGAACTTGTAGAAATGGTGAAAGCCAAAAAAGCTGCTCAAGAACAAGTACTGAATGCAACGAAGTCCAAGAAATGAGGACGATCATCTGTTTGTGTGTCATGTTTTATAATAAAACGAAGCAAATACTACAAGTATTTGGTTGGATAAATTATATTAAACATTTTGTTTCTTTTACTGTACAAAAAATGGTTTGACAGATTTTCTTGCATTACACCTTAACTTTAACACAGTCCTACACAGTTTAAATAACAATTACATTTTCAGGTTAGAGTCCTACAAGGCTCATATTACAAACCTAAAAAGTCTGAATAACCAAGTAAGTATCCAGCAAATCACATTTGGTTTCAAAATATAAATGTCTAGAAATAAAGATGTCATCACTGTCTAAGCCAATACATGCCACTGCGTATTCGATTGTAATCTGGAAGTTGACCGATAGGACCTGGTGAAACAAAAATAGCATCATAAGCACTTAGCAGACTCATCTACTTGTAGTTTTGGTACAGTTACAGTATAACTAGCTCATCTATTTAAAAAGTTAACCTGTCAGGTCCACAAGATTGACAAAGGTAATAAATTAATGCCTGGAGTTTCTTTTTTAACCACTTCAGCCACCGTACCCATACATCATCGTCTTGAAGAGGGTTTTACCAGAATGATTTCTGCAGCTAAATGCATCATCCCAGTATCTTTTTTTCAAGCTGGAAATGGGTTTTATTGTGGCTAATTAGCCGCTGAACTACTTTTACAGCCAGCAGAAGGGGGTCCCCCACCCAGACTATACCATCCCATTGGAGAGTCTGGGACTAAAGCCATCTGACCATAGGGATTACTAAGAACTGGAACATTCCTGATCATCTCTATGGTCTAAATGAGAAGCGACGAGTATTTTATCACTTCTGGTTTCAGCTAATGTAAACAGGCTGTTACCAGCTGGCGAAAGCATTGGAATAAACAGATTTTGGTTTGATCTGATGCTTTTAAGGGAAGAGAAAATACCTCTCGGTAAAGAATACCTGTCACTGCCCATGATATCACAAGGGATGTTGTTCATCCCTTGTGATGGCAATAGTTATAAAACAATTTAATGCCGCATGCATATGAAACCAGTGTCCTCACCACACTTGAGGTATGGCAAGAGCAACAATTCTTACACCAGACCTGTAACTCTGAACTGGTAACTGCTTATAAAGCGTTGCCTATAGATATTTTCAAGTACTACAGTTTAAAGTAGGACATGTTCGATATCTATTTACTTGGTGTAACATCTTTCATATTTTACCAAACAATTTGGGTATTTTTGTGCATTAAAATTCATTAAAGTGCATTTTTTAATTAAAAAAAAAAATTGCATTTGGAAAACCGCTGCGCAAATTAGAGTGTGACAAATATTGCAATACCCACCATTTTATTCCCCTAGGGCCTCCACTTAAAGATATGTTTGGGGTCCTAAGCAATTTTCTAGCACAAAAATGCTGATTTTTTTTATACATCTATATATGAGAAGTGTCAGAATTGGCCCAGAGCTGAAGGTTCAGTTAAAAAAAAAAAAAACTATCCAGTATGCAAGTAGACTTTCTATTGTAGTGAATAGGTCTGGGGCCCACTGTTAATAAATGGTAGAAAGGATATGTAGCTTTATTCTGCTTCCTACAGGAGGTACTGAGCATTGGCGCAAACTGTAGGCTCAGGCCCAGGAGAACCTACTGCCATCATGACAGGTTTTTTTTTTTTTTTTGCGCTAGTATTCTAGGGGAATGGACACCTTTTCTTCATCTATGCTATGCTTATTTTTGGCTAGGACTTTTTTTTAGTCACCTAAACTGCAGCTCTCTGGCATGATCATCCTTAGCCTGGCCTTTGAAGTACTGCATCCAGATCCTGTTGCAGGGATGACTGGACATGGTCTCCAGGTGCTTACTAGGTCCAGAGCTGCTAGTATTTCCATAGTGCTTTCCCTTTTTGAGGATCCCAGCCTAGCAGGCTGGGGAGGAGACCTGAGTGCCCTGCACTACAGGGGACTTGGTCTTCATTGAAGGTAGATTGGATCCTGTCCTGTACATAACTTCCAGCCTTGTGAGCCATGTACATTTCAGAAGCAGATAACTGGCAGGCACACTTCCTCAGCCAGCAGCACTTGAATCTAGGGGAGTGGTCCTTTATCTAGGGGAGTGGTCCTTTACCCAGGGGTATGGCAAGTGGGGGACACTGGCTGTGGACCTCCATTTTCAACAACAACCAAGATAGGTGTGTCTCCACTATTCTCTGGCAGAAGCAATGGATGCTTTGTAAGATCAGCACACCCTGATCATTGCCTTTTCTCCCACAAATCTTCACAAGATAGAGAGAGGGCTTTTCAGTGATCCTGACTGTTCCAGGTGGATGTGGTTTGCCAACCTAGTAAAACCCCTGGTAGAAACTCTGTGGGCACTGCTTAATCATCAGATTTCTGCTTTAAGGTTTGCTGGATTCAACAACATTTATGTTGAGGGACAGGAGGCATGGAAGATATACTTTACTTGGTGCAAGTTTCTAGCTTCCACCCCAAAAGTTTCTCTGTGGGCAAAGCCTCTCCTTTCTGCAGCTAAGTCTGGACCAGCATTTGGCTCTCAGCCCTTTATTTTCTGTTTCAAAGGCCATAGCCCTCTCACTTTCACTGAGACAAAGATTCCTCTCAAATCCACTCACAAGTTGGCTTACACTGTGTCCATCACCTCTGCAAGGTGAGTAAACTGACTGCCCTATCTTGCAAGGGGATCCCTTTCTGGTTTTGTATCAACACATGGTGGCGTTAAGGTCCCTCTTGCCTAGGGGTAGTTTCTGCCTTTCAACTTACCTGGGATATTTTTCCTTCCCCTCTGTCACCAGTTCCCCCAAAAGGAACTTTTGTCTGGGCTGCAAATCTCTCTACGACTGTTTTCCTTTTTATTTTTAAAGCGTGCACCAGCTTCTTACTCTACTATTTCTAGGTGACTCAAGCAGAACATCATCTAAAAAGCCTTTGGGCTTCAGGGTCAGATTCCAACCTTTCTGGTCAAGGTGCACTCAAGCTGTCTTCTGTTCTCTACGTTCAACAGTTGACATTTTGGCCTCAGCTAAAGCCATTTTCAGACATAAAGGTCCTTCAGACAGCTCGTTGTTTTTAGTGGGTCTGTTAATTTTATGTTCACTGCTAATTGCAACAATTAATGGCTTCCTTTGTCCTTCAATAGAAGAGAAACAAAAATAAAATCCTTTTTTTTTTGTTTCCATTGAGCAATACATATCCTACCCATCTGTGTCTGAGCATTGGTACTGTTGGCTACAAAAAGGTAAGCTGGGGTAGTACACTAATTTTTGTCCTTCTGTAGGCAGTAGTATAACCCTACAGGTAATGTGTCCCCTCAATGGACTCCCAGAAACAGATTTTAGGGGGAGTGCAAAAATCCTCTTAATTGTACATCACAGGACATCTTCATATTTATGACTAGCTGTAATGAGTGAAGTTTGAGCTTTGCAAAGGCCCTGCAGCTGGATTACAAGTGTCCGTCCCTATGGGAAATACCCCTGTTGTGCTGGGCAGTACTGTCTGTCTGGTTATCAGGCAGTTGCTCTGTACCGCCAATAAAGCCCTATACTACCAAAGCAATGTTTAGAAGAGGCGGCTTCAGACAGTGGTGCTTTGCTATTACTCATCAGGCCACGCAGATGCCATCTTGAATTCTGGCCAGTTTTGGAAACCAGCTGCTGCGGTGCTACAGCAGCAGTACAGTCAGCGAAGTACAGTGCCATCTGCAAGTACTATTAGGGTGCCAGAGGTTTCTCACCATCAAGTGTCTTGACTTTTGCCAGACATTCCTCGCAGCTGGACCGCCACTCCCATATTGGGGTTACAGGTCTATTGTCTTCAGCAGGCAGAGATTGGATGGGGTGGGCTCCTAAATCCCTCTATCTATAAGGTAGGGTGAACCTCCTGCATAATTCACCTTACACCTCCCCTAAAAGGTCAGCTTAGTACGGGACCCCCTTCCTTCATTTGCAGGAAGTGATGTAGACTATTTGGGCTCATCTAGAGAAAGTCTTCAACCACTGAAACAATTTGCTCAACAGTAACCCGTGGAGGAGAAATTCCCCACCAAAAAATTTGATTCTCTATTCACTTGGCCAGTTGCTACTTGACTAAGACCCTGACAGTCTCAATGGATAAGGTCCCAGACATTAAAGACACTGGATATCCAAATAAAAACCCTTTGAAACAGACTAAGGAAAAGATGTTTGAGGCCCACCCTAAGGTGGCTGTTTGGGCAAAGTGTATGCCAAAAGAAGGCAAAAACAGCAGGTAAGAAGCTGGTGCAGCCTTCACAGGCCATGGCACATTCCTTGCCTAAGCAGCAGGCCTCTACCTTCAAGCAGAATCCTACCACATAGTTCCACAAAGACAATTTGACCCCCAGAGTCCTTACAGTGAAGAAGCAAAGCCTGGATCCAAAAAAGTCACAAAAAATGGGTCTGTAGCATGGTGACCAAAAAAAAAAAAAACCCACAAATCATATGGGTCACAGATTTCTGCAGGTGCAGAAATTCAGAACAGAGTCTACCTAACTGCATTAGTGGATATCAAAAGGTGACTACCTGCAAATACTGATTTTCCAGCCTCGCCAACAGTTTACGCTGGAGGATAGCCACTTCCAATTTGTGGCATTGCCATTTGGTCTTTCCACAGCTCCCAGTGCGTTTACCAAGGTGTGGGATCCATTTTTTGGAATGTGGAGAACTCCCAAGATATTCCTATAGTGGCGTACTTGTAGGACCTGCTTCTCAGGGAGCAATCAGCTAAGATCTTGGCATCAGATGTCCCATTAGGAACTGCAGGTTCTGGAAAGGTTTGGGTGGGTACTGAAGTTGGCCTTGGTTCCGACGCAACATCCAGATTATTTGTGCTTATTTCTAGGCACAGGCAAAAGGTGTTGGGTCCACAGAACTCCCTGTCCCTACACTCTTAGGTGGAGTTTCTGAGGTTGCTGGAGAGTCCCTTAATTTATGTCTGCATGAAGGTACTGGGAAAGATGGTCTTCAATACAGATCCGTTTGCAAAGTTTTAATTCAGGGCGTTGCAACTCAATATACTTACAACATGGAACAAATGTCAACAGTTCTTGGATTTGCCCATGCAACGGATGGATTCCCAAGATCAGATCAGCTCTGGAATGATGGATTTCTAGGCAGATGCTGAATGCCAGAAAACGGTTGCTTATCAACATCTTAGAACTTTCATTCGGCTGGCTCTTTAGCATTGGTCTAGCCATATGGCATACCAAGATGTGCTGCTCAATAGGAAATTCACTTGACCTTGTCCTGGGCAGAACTTCATGTTCTGGCTTCTATGCCGATGTGGAAAATTGGCAGGGGGACTCTCTCAGCCATCAACAGCTGAATTCTCAGGGCAAGAAAGTCAACCTTCAGGAAGGCCTGTGACACTTGTAAGTTTCGTCACTGACTGTATGTCGTGGGGCATAGTTGCTCTTTTATCTGGTGTGGAGATGTCTCTGGCCTTCGGTATCATCAAAAGGGAAGATCTTGGCTTTGGCCCCGTGTCAGAGAGCTATTGCATCCTATCTCCTGGTAAAAGCCTTTGTGTAGTTTATCATGTGGATTATTCCTGTGCTGCCCACTTAGTCTCTGTAGGACCTTGAATTGGTGTGGTCTTGTTTTACAGACTTCATGTGTGCCCATCTGAAAGATTCTCTCATCTTTCTGGCTGCCAATACTTTCGCTCGTAGAGTCTTGGAGCTAACTGCACTCTCCTGCAAGGAACCTTTCAAGTTAATTCACCACCAAGGTGGTGTTAAGGACTCGAGTCTTTTTTTACCTAATGTGGTTTCCTCATTCCACCTGAATCAGGCCATCTTTTTGTCCTAATCCTAAGCAGAAAGTGCTTAATTCTTTGGATGGTTTTTGTGCTGTTCAGATTTATCTGAAGTAGACAGCTTCCAGGCAACAGTCTGGTTCTCGGTTTGTTCTGAGGGTCTTTGCGAGGCTCAGACTGCTTCTCTATCCATTTTTTCTAAGGAGATTCATTAACTCATTTCTCAGGCCCCATGGGCAAGGTAAAACCTTTCCCAATCAAGACCCATTCTACTAGGAGTGTCATCACTACCTGGTTTCTCTTCATATGTTTGTTAAAGCGTAACTCCACTTCTTTTGAGGGAAAAAAGCATTCCCCTCTGGGTGATCTATGTACATTGCAGGGCTTTTAAAAAAACTTTATTCCAGATTCCTAGATCTCACCAAAAATGAAATTTTTGTTGCAGGGGATGCCTGTAATCTGACTTGCATCTTAGTGCAGACTTCTAGGAAAATCAGTGAGCCAATCACACAAGCAGGAAATTATGTTTCCTGGGGTGCGTACTGTGTACAGAGCACCTTCAGGTAGCCATATTGCATTGCCTTTTTCAGAAAATTACAGTGGCTGCAGATTGAAAAGGAAAGGTATTTTTTTAACAACAATATGACTTGTATCACAATTTTATACACTATATTTTACTTTATTTACTGTTTTTTTCCCTGCATGAAAGTGGAGTTAAGTTTTATTATGTGGATGTTCAAGCCTCTGCGGGTGCTAATTTTGGATAAAAGGTCTTGCAGATGGCTTTGCAGTGTTTTTTTCCTCCCTGTTGCCCCACACCTCATGTTAAGTGCCTTGCGACATCCCAAGTAGTCGTGAATATGAAGACGGCCTGTGTCCTGTGATGTACAAATAGGAAAATGGGATTTTTGACTTACCGTAAAATCCATTTCTCTGATGTTCATTGACGGACACAGCTTCTGGTATTCTTAACTATTGTGTTATACTGCCCCCCACAGGTGTAAGACACTAGGGAGAAAAGAAATTCTGGCTACACCCATGAGCAGTCCCAGGGGGTATACTCCTCTCTCTGCTATAGGCACTCAGTTTAGTTACAAGCAGTGTCAGGAGAATTATAACTCCATAGAGGGGTGTGTGTGCTGTGTCCGAAAATGATCAGAGAAATGGATTTTACTGCAAGTCAAAAAAATCCTAATTTTCCCTTTTGTTCATTGATGGACACAGCTTCTGGTTATTGGGATGTCCCAAAGCAATGTTAAACATGAGGGGTGGGAAACAGAAATAAAATTCCCAAGGTTAAACATTGGCCAACCAGGCAACAGGAGCTCACCTGGAAAATACAACAATACACCATCAAAGAGGATCAGGTCCTCTTAAACAGCTGCCTGCAAAAACCTTGCAGCCAAAGGAAGCATCCCCAGATGCCAACACATCCACTTTATAAAACTTTGTAAAAATAAAAGTGCACCGACGACCAAGTGGCTGCCTTGCAAACCTGTGTCACTGACGGCTGATGACAGAAGACCCAGGAGGCACTAAGCGCCCTAGTAGAGTTCGCCTTGACAGGGAAAGGAGGAACCTGACCCCTGATGGAATAGGAGCCACCATCTCTCTGATCCATCTACAAATGGTCACAGAGGAAGCAGACAACCTTTTACAAGGTCCATCTGTGAGCACAAATAGAGTTTGATTTCCCAAAAGACTCCGTAGCTGCCAGGTACACCCTAATTGCCCAGACCACATCCAAGGCATACAAGACAATTTCCTTTGAATGTTTAAGCCTGGGACACCGGGAAGGCAACACAATGTCTTTATTCAAATGAAAATCATAGACCACCTTAGGAAGGAATAACAGACAGGGGCGAAGCACCACCATATCCCTGTAAATCATCAGATAAGGGGAACGACAGGATAACTCTGCCAGGTTCGACATCCTGCGCGCAGAGGTGATAGCCACAAAAAAAAAAAAAGAAAAGCCACCTTCTGGGACAGTGTAAGCAGGGGAAACTCCCGTAAGCAGAGGAAACTCCTGGAGATTCTCAAAGGGAGACTGCTGGAGAACCGAAAGTACCAAATTGAGGTCTCAAGGCGGCAAAAGAGACCACACTGGAGAGACCAAGTGCCGATCACCCTGAAGAGAAGTACCAGAGCTGTAGCCAAGGGTCGTTGGAAGACACCTGGCCCTTGATAGTACTCAAGGCCAACTTCTGTTCAACCCTCCAGTTGAAAGGAACATCAAGATCCGAACCACCGAAAAAAGAGCAAGGAGGAACCCCAAGGGATTCACACCACGCAATGTACATCTTCCATGTACAATGGTAAATCTTCTAGTAGGTAAGTAGTAGGTTTCCTAGCTTTTAACAGCGTAGAAATCACTGATTCAGAAAACCCCCTATCTATCAGCACCTGGCTTCCAACAGCCAAGTGACTGTAAAGCAGGCTGGAAGATTGGCCATTGGAACAGCAATGGCCCTCCCCCCCCCCGAAAGGAAGCCACCAAGGAAACGTCGGCAACCAGCTGCACCAGGTCGGCGTACCAGGCCCGGCGAAGCCAGTCCAGGTCATTAAAATGACCGGAATCCCTTTCTGCCTCGATCCAGTAGAAGTCTTGGCAGAAGTTGGAGAGGGAAGGCGTAAATCAGACGATACTGACCCCACGGGGCCACCAGCTCGTCTGTGGCATCCGCCAAAGGATCCCTGGACTGAGCCACGAACCTGTTGAGCCAACGCCAAAAAATCCACCTCAGGGTGCCCCATAGGAGACACAACTGATGAAACAGTTCCCGGATGAAGAGACCATTCCCCCTGGTCTAACACCGGCCCACTGAGGTAATCCGCCTGCCAATGTTCGATTCCGGGAAAGTGAACAGCAGAGATGGCTGGAACTAAACTTTCTGCCCATCTGAGCATGCTGGCTACCTCCAGAGCCGCCAGGACACTAATTGGGCCCCCTTGGAGATTGACATAAGCCACAGCCATGGCATTGTCAGAATGAATGAGCACTGGACAGCCTTGTAGAAGATCCATCCAATGTTCTAGGCACAGCCTGATTGCTTGTACCTCAGAACATTGAGCGGTAGTCTGGATTCTTCCAAGGTCCAGACCCCCTGAGCAGAACTTCTGCCGAAGACGCCCCCCACACCCGGGCAGGCTGGCATCCGTGGTGACCACTGTTAAATACAAGGGTAGGAATAATTTTGCCCTGCCGGAACACCCCAGGTCGAAACAACTAAATCAGGGACTCTCTAGTACCCCGGCTCAGCTGGATTTGGTTGTCAAGAGACTGCGAATTCTTGTCCCATGTGATGAGAATCTCCTGTTGAAGAGACCTCATATGGAACTGCACAAACTGGACCGCCTCAAAAGGTTGACACCATCAGGCCCAGCACCCCCCATACAAGTCCGGAAGGACGACCATCTGCTGGTCAGCAGGAGAAGAACTGCAACCTGCAGTTTCGGAAGTTTGTCCGGAGGAACAAATACTCTGGCTAAGGCCAAGTCCAAAGTCAGCCCCAGATAGTCTAGGTTTCCCAGAACCGCGATCCCCCGCTGGCGTAACAATGCCAGTACTGGGGCCAACACTTTAGTGAAGACCCAGGGAGCGGAGGTGAGACCAAATGGTAACACCCCAAACTGATAATGTTCCTCTCCCACTGCAAAGCGGGGGAAGCGTTGGTGACTGACAAATATTGGAATGTGATACAGCGATATCAGAGAGAGGGAGTATGTCCCCATTAGTATAGCCAGAATAATTTTCTGCCTAGTGTCCTACTCCTGTAGGGGGGCAGTATAACCTAATGGTTTAAGAATACCAGAAGAGGTGTCCACCAATGAACGAAAGAGAAATTAAGATTTTATGTTTACCTGAAAAATCCTTTTCTTGGAATACATCACAGGGCATGGGGATCCCACCCCTCTTTTGTCTGTGTTCTTCATTACTCACTACAAACCCGAGGCTGGGAGGGGTTTGGCCTGGGCAGAGAAACCTGCCTATTTTGGCTATTGTCCATTCACTTAAATGTAGCAGGATAACCCATGCAGTCATGAATATGCAAAACCACCTGTGATGTTCTCCAAGAAAAGGCTTACAGGTAAACCAAAAAGCTTAATTTTACCTACACATTATTCTCACCTAGAATGCACTGTCAAATACGGGATATCAAAAGGCCAGTTTCTAAAGCTACTTTTCTGATGGCATTGCTTGGGTCACACTACAGTTCCCTATATCTCAGATACCAGTAAAAAGATTTCCTTGAAGCACTTGTGCATCTTCCCCTCCACAAGGCATCCATTTAAAACATCACAAAGAATTTATTATCTGAGCATGCCATCCGTTAACTTGGTAATGGCAATCCACTGCAATGTTTTCTGAGAGAGATAAATGATCTAAATATGATAATTTGTAGTTTGCAGCTCCAAGTTTCCAAGGTAGTCTTGCATTAAACTGTCCCTGATACAGTGATGGACTGCTGAACGGCAGAGAGTAGAGCTGCACGATTCTGGATAAAATGAGAATCACAATTTTTTTCAAGATCACGATTTTCGGTGTAACAATCTTTTACATTATACAAAAAGAATTGGGCTAGCTTTACTGTTTAGTTTTTTTTTTTTTTTTAATTTATTAAAGTGTATTTTTTTTCCCCAAAAAACTGCATTTGAAAGACAGTGTGACATAAAAGATTGCAACGATTGCCATTCTATTCTGTTCTATTCTATAATGTTTGGGGGTTCTAAATAATTTTCTAGCAAAAATCACTGATTTTAACTTGTAAGCAACTAGTGTGTCAGAAAAAGGCTTAATCTTCAGGAGGTTAAACTGCCCTAAGGGCCGGTTCACATTTTTGCGAGTGCGGCGATCGCATGTAATTCGGAGCGCACTGCTCCTTCATTACATGCGATCGGATGTGCGGATGCAAATTCAGCCATACACTTTGTATGGCTGAATTCGCACTGTATTCACACCAAACTCGCACATGACCCTTTTTTCCAGCCGCATCAGGATCGGATCGCACAGTGGTTCACACTTGTGCGATCCGATCCTGTGCGAACTGTCAGATCGCACTGCGATATGCGATCAAACTGTGGATGTCATTAACATTTAATTGACACCCCCTGCGTATCGCATATGGCAGTGTGAACTGCCAGATGTGCGTTTGCGATGCGGGAACAGGCTGCAAATTCGCAGCCTTCCCGCATCGCACAAGTGTGAACCGGGACTAACAGACGGAAGTTCATTCCTTTGATCTAAAAGAACGAAATGATACATTGTAAAACATTGTGTTTATAGTGATCTCGCAGCTTTAACAATGTTGATAAACATTTACAGGAGGCTCTTTTTTTTGACAGCTGTGAGTGAGCAGAGAACAGCTCTGTATGAATCAAGGACATGCCATTTTAAGATCGTGAGGCGAGTGAATCGAGATCGTGATTTTTTTAACGATTAATCGTGCAGCTCTAGCAGAGAGTGTTTGTACTCCAGCTAAGAAAATCAAGTAGCTGTGCAGCATCAGCAGCGATATCTTGGGGGAAAGATTATTATAAGCATGCCAGGGGCACAAGAAGTTAATAAATTAGTAACTACCCCAATTGTAAATATTAGCTTTGGGTAGAATTAGTCATTAGCCATTTTCAATTAACTGCAACCAAAAAAAAAAAAAGTGGTTTAAATAACGAGTCACAATACAGTTCAGCTTAAAACAGTAACTAATAAATGTAGTGCTAACCGTAAAATCTTAAAAGTATATTATCTTTAAATACTTACCAACAGCAGCGATTGCTGGACTTTTATCATAAATATATTTGGTGCACACATCTCTTATTGTCTGAGCATCGATCAGCTGAGGGGAAGAAATAAAATACTTTTAGCTAAATACCACAGGAAAAGCATTAGAGCTTTCAGATCTTTTATTTGTCCAAGTAATTTCTAAGAGCCATTGCTATCTGCATTGTGTACTTACATGGTTGATTTACAATGGGTAGGGCTATTTGAAGTAAAAGAAGGACTACAACTGTGCCAGTATAAACAAGTCCAGTACAAAACCAATGAATGAGTTATATTTTTTTTGGACTTACTAAACAGCACATAACATATACAAGGAAAGTGTTTAGTTATCAAAGAATTGGTTAGCAAGTGGTGCCTAAGGCCCAAAAGCCCACAGCGTTTGCCCTCGTAGCAATCTGCTGGTCATGGGGGCAGACAAAGAAAAGGAGGAGCAGACCGCGCCAACAGGGGACCCCAGAAGAAGAGGCTCCGGGCCGCTCAGTGTGATACCATTGCACAGAGCAGATAAGTATAACATGTTTGCTAATTTAAATAAAAAAATATAAAAAAAAGTTTAGCTTTAGTTAACACCTTAGGTAGAAAAATCGTATTTTCTTTATTTTGTCCATTAAGAGACATAGGAATTGTAGATAAACGACAACTGGGATGTCCAAAAGCATTCCAAATGAGGGGTGGGGTAGTAGCCACTGAAAATTTCAAACGATGTGGATATGATACTTCAAGAATTGAGGAAGGAAAACACTTGAAATAAACAGCTGAATGGAAAAGGCTCAAGAGGATATACAAAACCCCTGATTGCAGGGCAAGGAGAATCCATTATAGTAAAAAGATACTATCAAAGAAAGGAAATTTTGACCTGCCCTTGAACCCTTCATAAGGGAAGGGGAGAGATATCAAGATCCTCTGTTTAAAATGGGGGCTAGGTGAAGGATGAGTCTGTCCATACTACGGCACCAAGGATGAGTGTAGTAAGTATACAACAGACTTGTCTTGAAAAGACAATACAATTTGTAAAATCCTGCTGGATATACATTTGCAAACAATATGTTCTCCTGCTAAAAGTCAAGAGTAGTTAACCTACAGCTACTACTGAGATTAAAAAATCAGGGGCAAGAAAAACAAAAACACACACCTTCTTATCGTCACCCAGTTGAAAAAAGTAAGGGGAGTTCTGATACTTTTGCATAAGAAGGGGTTGCAGATGGAAGAATAGAAATGTTCATAACCTCTAGTTCCTCCTGTTTTGATTTGTACTGTAACTGTATTGTCTTCCCTCACATTGTAAAGCGCTGCACAAACTGTTGGCGCTATATAAATCCTGTATATTAATAATAACTAATGACCAAGGAAAATTATTTTTCCCAGAAACACAAACTGTGTGCCCTGCAGAATCACAAGTAAGGCTACCAAATAAGAGAATCAAAGATGGAGAGAGAGAGAGAAGCAACTGCAATCCAGCAATAGTAACAAAGACTTTTAGTCTGGAAAGATATGGATTACTGCTACAGAACCTAGAGATTCTTCAAGGGGGTTGAGTAGTAATATTTCTTAAGAGAGATATAACAAGAAAAACGTGGCAATAAGTCCAGAACCCCAAAGGGTAGCTGAGAAAAAAATCCAGAGTAAAAACAAGGCAACAAAAGATGTTGCACTGTAATAGGAATGTTAGGAAAGAGATCCTCAAAGTATGCAAAACCCTAGTGGACTGACCTTAAATTTCAGAGAGGAAACCATAGAGAATGGGGTATGCTAAACAGTGATGACAAAACATTAACAGGAGATCCCACTGTAGTCTGTTCCTTATTTGGGAGAGAATACAAGGAAATGAAGAATGATGAGTATTACCTTAAAAAGGTTCCTGTGTCAATGACTGACACAAGGTATATGATCCTCCTGAATGTTAACAGACTCCTTTTAAAAGCAAGGGAGTCAGATTAGAATGGGGGTAACCAAATAGGATCCTAATCCAACTAGGAAACCAAACCCCAGAAAGTAGGGAACCCAAACAACCTGGGTCTATGTACATTGGGTCACAAAAGTGAGTTGTAAGTAAGGAATAGCAACTGGATTAAATGGCTGACAGAAGGGAAAAAGCTTAATCACATTGTCAAGAAGCAGCCAGGAATGCATGGGATGCTCCCAGCCATAACATAGAAATGTTATAAGCATTGAATGTGCTGGGAAGCTTTTCCATAGCACAGGCTTCTAGGAGACCCTATATCTGGTACAGCAGGTTGATCTCCTAGATGCATAGTGGCATCAAAGAGTTTGGAAACCAAAGTCTGCAGATCTGTCATATGGGGCCAACTCATTCACAGTCTATACAGGAGGTAAGGCTGTACAGAGGCAAATTCTGAATCTGAACGTTGATAGGGTCTCTGGCCCTCTAAAAGAAAGGCCAAGAAGGTTAGAAAAAGGTTCTTTAGTAGAAGGTGCCAGAACTCTTTTGGACCTTCTGCAAGCAGATTGCCCTATCAATTGTGCACAGATTGACACAAGTTCAACACTGGATTTGAGAGGTTTTGTAGATGCAGAACAGACCTTAGGTCCAGACAACATGGCTACAGAGGCTGCCAAAGATGATGAACCTAACGAAATAGGACGATTTAGATAGCTGCTGTACAGAGACCAGCTTAAGCGGCATATTAGACATCTTTATTGAAGATAAGATTTATCTGCAGAGAATGTGGTATGTTTAAAAGTAAAATAGAAAAAAATTAGAAAGCGGTAAATATAAAAAAAGAGTTCTTTCCACTAGAGAAAAATAAATGTCCAACCTCCAAGGACAAGTTATAAGGGGAGCTGGCTTAAAGTGGATGTAAACCCTCACGTATACCCAGTGAAGTGAGCAGCCCCCACTACATACATTTTACCCATATATGTGCGGTCTTCAGCTTTCTATACTGTTTAGAAAATGTACATCCTGTTAGAATTTTCTCTTTCTGATTCACCTGTGGGTGTGGATTCTTGCCATACATTGTAAGACAGCTGATTGGAGGAAAGGCACACAGCCCCCTCTCCACATAGGCAGAAACATGAAGAGCTGTGCTGTGAATAGACCAGATTTCTGCTAATTTATAGCACCCACCCGACACAAAATTCAGCCTGGTTTTATCTCAGTTGACAGAGAACTTGTCAGAAGTTATAATGCTGATAACAGAAGAACGGAGCAGGCAAAAGCCACAGCACTTAGGCCTTTCAAAAGAGATAAGTAAAAACTATAGATAGATGTGCCCAGGTCAAATATAACGAATGGGGTTTACATCCACATCTACTAACATTGTTGGTCAGTGTTCAAATCTCCTGAAGGTAGCAGCATAACCCAATTGTCTAAGATCTACTATTCCGTGTCCCTCAATGGATGATAAAGAAACATTTAAAATTATAGTTAAAGTGACTGTAAGCACTCAGCATTAAGATAAAAAATAAAAACTTTCCACGTTCAGCTCCCTCCAGCCCTCCTAGAAATACTTACCCAAGCCCGATCTTGATCCAGTGCTGTGCATGTCTGCAGCAGGGTTCCTCTTCTCTCTCAGGAAGCTCTACAACAGCAGGTGCCATTGGCTCCTGCATCTGTCAATCAACTCTAGTAAGCAGGGGGGGGGGGGCTGAGCTGTATTTTGTGCATGGGATAGGCATAAGGCTATCCTTCATATAAGATAGGGCCAGGGACTATTCATAGGATTCAGATATATTGGGCAGACTAGATGGGCCAAATGGTTCTTATCTGCCGACACATTCTATGTTTCTATGTGCATCTATTGATGTACACAGTGCAGCTTGGGATCAAGCCTGCAACAGTGTGTCCACAGCAAGCATCTTGCTTTGGGGGACACTCAGATGGCAGGAGGTGCCAGGAAAACCAGCGGGGGACCCCAGAAGAGAGGGATGGGAGCTGCTCAGTGCAAAACCATTGCACTGAACAAGTAAGTATGACGTTTGTTTTTTTTAGAAAAAAAAAAAAAAAAAAAAAAAAAACTTTAGATAGAGTTTACCCACTTAAGCCCCGGAAGATTTTACCCCCTTCCTGACCAGGGGGTTTTTTGCGATTTTTTACTGCGTGACTTTAACGGACAATTGCACGGTCGTGCGACGCTGTACCTAAACGAATTTCACATCCTTTTTTTCCCACAAACAGAGCTTTCTTTTGGTGGTATTTGATCACCTGTGCGATTTTTTGATCATGCGCTATAAACAAAAAAAGAGCGTAATTTTTGCAAAAATAACAATATTTTTCACTTTTTTATATGAAATTCCCCCCCAAAAAAATATAAAAATCAAAATTTTTTAACATTTTCGGCCAAATTGTTTTATGCTACATATATTTGGTTAAAAAAAAAAAAATTCGCAAAAAGCGCATTTTGATTGGTTTGCGCAAAAGTTATCGCGTTTACTAACAAAGGGAAAGATTTTTGTCATTTTTGGTGTTTTTTTTTTTTTAACGAGTAATGGCGACGATCTGCGATTTTTTTTGCAGTACTCCGACATTGCGGCGGACAGATCGGACCCTTGACTGACATTTTTGACACTTTTGGGGGTACCAGTGACATTACTGCAGTAATCAGTGCTATATATATGCACTGTTACTGCAAAAATGACACTGGCAGGGAAGGGGTTAACTGTATAGGACAGGGAGGGGTTAAGTGTGTCCTAGGGGCGTGATTCTAACTGTAGTGGGACAATGCTATTGGTGTAAAAACAAAGATCAACGGTTCTACATAGTAGAACCGTCTGATCTTCATTTTTACACAGGGGAGAATGACAGGCGGCTTGTTTACATAAGCCGCTCTGCCTTTCTCCCGCTGTACCGACGATCTGCGAGTGACCGTCGGACATCGGGTCCGCCGGTCACATGCCCGCACTCCTCCCTGAACGAGCCGAGCGTGCGCCTCAGCGCTCGCCCGCTATTGGCTCCAATAGCAGTGACAGGCGAGTGACGTAGATCTACGTCACTCTGCCTGGCCGGGGCTGACTGCCGTAGTAAATATACTGTGCGCAGTCAGCAACCGGTTAATAGTATAATTCTATGTACACATGGAAAGCCGTATTAGATATACAAGTTATGATTCCTTCTTAGTAGTACTGCACAATAGCTGTACTTCAATGATCTCCTTTCACTGCAAGTTTGAGTCACGTCTAAAAATAAACTGCTGTAATGCACTGTATGATAAAGTGCATTGGGGTGAATGAGTCATCAGAACATACAATGGTATTATGGGCCCTACAAATCATTGCTCAGAACATCAGAAATGTTCACAGACACTTCAGGAATCCAGAAAGTCACAGAACTGCACTGCTCATGTGCACTGGTGCTAAAATGATGACCAAAGGGTATCTGTCTGGTAGTCCAGCTGTGGACTTCACACGCAAGTCTGCTTGCAATTTCAATGCAGCATTTTCAGCAATGTCAGCCCATTAAGGGAAGCTAGGTACAGTCTATTTCTGGCAGGATCAAAAGCTATTTTTTTTTTACTTCTAATAGTTGTTTGACAAAGAAATAACAATATGCATGTGTATGCAAACCATGCTACATACAGAGTTTTGATATTTGATCCTACATACACATTGTTATGCAAAGTTTTATTAAGGTCTGGAGTGTTATTAAGTCAAAGGAAACACGCTACGTGATATACAATATCTGTATGTACTGTACATGTCAACATATCTGCAAGATTTTGAACTCCAGTCAGTTCTAAAAAGAGACAAAATTAGGGAAGCTCTGAAAATCAATATTAGATCATTAAAAAACTGTTTGTTTAAATGCAAGCAGTGTAAGGATTTGAATTTGACGTGGTAACTTCCTGCAGTCCCTGTATAGCAGTGCTAAAACATCAGAGGAAGAAACATCACAAGGGGCCAATCAGTTTGTGTGTTTACATGAAGCTTGTTAAAAAGGAAAAGAAAACAGAGCGACAGAGAGATATACTCATCACTGTGCTGCTTCTCCTTTCACTGTGCAGTCACAGGCTGGGAGAGGGTACCTTATGACCGGAGTTTAGAGGAAGTGGGATGCATGATGTTAGCAATCAGACTGAGGACATTTAGTGGCAGAAAAAAGTACTACAGGGAAAATCTTTTGGTTAAAAGTGAATACTGAAGCTGGTTTTGTTATTTTATCTTTTAATGGTTTATTTAATTTTTTATCTTATTTTTGACTGGAGGTCTGCTTTTAAATATTAACTGCTGTACTGCTAGTCCCAAAAGGTGCAGTCATACTTCTACTATAAGTATTGCATGTGAGAAGACGGCAATATACTGTACATGCAGGACTTGTAAAGGACAGAAGACTTACATCTATCCTTGCTTCCAGTTCAGGCAATGGTAGTCTTCGGTTATAACACAACATCTGCCTGCCTATATCCTCACAGATAGGGGTGGAACCTTTAAAACAAAACATTGAATCAGATCAGACACAAAATAATTTTGTTAGTAAGTTAATTTCTGTCTACCAGAGCTATCAGTGCCATACAAAAACCTGAATGTAAAAAAGTAAATCATTTAAAAAAATTCTGTTCTGTAATGTAGACCATTTTCTATTAACATAATGTCAGATGTTTTGTAAATTCCCCTCTAAAGTAGATTACCTTCATTACTTCCTATTCTGAGAATTTTACTAAAGCCTTTCTACAAAAAATGCCATTATTGTTTATGTGAACCTTGTGATAGAAAGCTGGAAGTCTTATAGTACATAAGGCAAGATACATACCATCCAGCTGAAGCAACATGTTGGTTTTCAACAAGTTCTTGGCTCGTGCGACTTCACTTTCTGTAACACTTGTGCAAAGCCTTATCCTAAAACAAAAAACATACGTTATAGAGGTGTAGTGTATTTGTGTGTTTAAAGCTCACATGCAAGTCCTGCATTAGCTGATCATTTACAACAACCTAATACTGAAATTGCCGTATAGCAATTTTCAGATTTCCAGCTTGGACCTATGCAACTATGTATGTGCCATACAGCTGTGGGGTCCCCCTGGTACTGCTACTACAGGAACTGCCGTTTGGGGTTCCATACTGAGTGGCTGCCCTGCTACTTGCTGAACAAAAGTTCACCCACTAGGCAAGTGGCTATTCAGTGAACCCTTAGCATTCTCTCAATAGTGGGGATTGTGATGTCAGCAACGGTGCCTACTACAGTGATTTTCAGCTTCCAAGCAGGTCCGACAGGTATAATCCATATATACTTACATCGGTCCAAACTGGCACAATGTAACTCTGTAAAACCTTCTATATCTATACATCAGCTTTAACCACTTAAACTCCGGAAGATTTTACCCCCTTCATGATAAGGTTATTTTTTTTGCCATTTAGCACTGCGCTACTTTAACTGATTGCTCAGTCATGCAACGAAATTTATATTTTTTTCTCCCACACAAAAATAGAGCTTTTTGTTTTTTTGGTTTTTTTTTGCGCTATAAATTAAAGACCAAAAATGTTGAAAAAGTTTTTAAAAATCTAATTGCTTCATAAATTTGCGCCAAAATGTATTCTGCTACAGGTCTTTGATTAAAATAAATCCCAATAGGTGTATATGGTTAGGTTTGCATGAAAGTTATAGCGCTTACAAACTAGGTTATCTACATTGAATTTTTTATACTACTAATAGCAGTGATCAGAGTCTTATAATGGGACTGCGATAGTGCAGCGGTCAATCTGACACTGACGCTGGAGGGAACTGACACTGACATCACCAGTGATATTAATATAGTGATCAGTGCTAATAATATACACTGTCACTGTACTGACTGGCAGGGAAGGGTTTACATCTAGGGCAATCAAGGGGTTAAATGTTTGCCTAACTATGTGTAGAATGTGTAGTGTGCTGCTTCTACTTCTAGATCTTGGTTTCCCATCCATGCTTTGCAGAGATGAGAAATAGAGAGATGGTTCCCTCTGTACAAAGCTCTGTGTTGATTGCCAACACAGAGCTCTGGGCTGTAAACGTACACAGCCAATCAGCAGGTCTGGCTGTGAATTATCTTCTGGGACTTTCTGACAGACTCCAAAGTGCTGGCGGGGGGGGGGGGGGGGGTGTGCATCATGCGCCTTAAACCCAGAAGTGGGCAGTGACGTACCTGTACATCGCTTTGCCTGTGCGGGCAGCCCGTCTGCAGTACATTGTGGGCGAACGGTCAGCAAGTGGTTAATGATTGTATGTTATGTGCACAAGTTATTTTGGTAGCATTAAAGGCCGACTCCACCTTTAGCAACACATTACACCTGTATTTAGAGTGTAACATGTTACTAGGCACCCCCTCCCTTTCACCTCCTTAGAGATCTGTGAATAAATAAGCTACATATCCCATCTGTCGCGGTAGTTATCAATGGAACACAAGTGCACACTTGAAGTCCATTGACACTTCTTTCACCTCTCTAAAGGTTTTACTTTTCAACTCCTGTATATACCGGAGGTTTGGTAACCTAGAAAATGCCAGAAGGGGTTATTTTCCATGGCTTTTTGAACGTACTGGGGAAGTGGATGTACTGAAGATTAGCTCCCTATATGCTGTTCTGCCACGACAGACTTCACACGCCTGCTTGACTGCTCATTAATTTGAGGGTCCACTTAGTCTGGTAAGAGTGCCCTTACATCGAGCACAGTGGTGGATCATTATCCTGTGTTGGGAGGCGCTTCCTTTCTTCACTTCCTCTGTTCACATCAAGCTATTGAGAGACTGTGTCCTGCCACGTCAGTGGCTGTCTTCTTTTGTGTCTCCATCAAATGGACTCTTTCATGAGAGTTACACTATACGCTCATTTACTGTGATGATTTATTAATGTGTTTATTGGTTCACCTATTTAGCACGTTTTTACCATCCTTTAGGCGCTGCACTTTCTTATATTATTGTTTACTTGTGGATCTATCATATCTTATTGTGCTGACTGCCCTGTTTGAATTAATTTTTAAATTTATTCTTTCCAGTTGGGAGGTGCTGGTCTCTGGCCGGTTACCTATTCATTTCAACCGTGAACTAGCATGGCTCTTTACCCCCCCCCCCCCCCTTTGTTGTACTTTTAATAATACACCCAATTTGAACATTGCTCACTTACCATTCTCTTTGCACAAAATGCATCATGTCTTCTACTGTGTTTGGTTCACAAACCATGTACAGGCCCCAGAGGCCGGTGTCTGTGTAACAGGTATTGAATGACTGGAAACTGTGACACAAGTTTCCATGACAGGTGATCTGTGCAAGTTTACTTGATAAATTCTGTGAAGATAAAAGAATGAAAACGTGCTATAGATACTTATAAAAGTACACAAATCCCCATGGAATCTGTTGACGGTGTTTACAGACAATAGGTGATAAACATGACATATAAAATGGACATTGCGTACTCATTCTCAAACTCTACATTAACAAAAAATGGGATTTTTGACGTACCGTAAAATCCATTTCTCTGATGTTCATTGACCATTGGGTTATACTGTCCCCTACAGGAGTAGGACACTAGGCAGAAAAAAAAAAAAAAAGACTGACTACGCCTATGGACAGTTACAGGAGGTATACGCCCCCTCTCTGCTATAGGTACTCAGTTTTGTTACAAGCAGTGTCAGAACTATTACAACTCCACAGAGGGGTGGGTGCTGTGTCCGTCAATGAACATCAGAGAAATGGATTTTACGTTCAAAAAAAAAAATTAAAATTTCTTTCATTCATTGACGGGCGCTCCCGATCTTCTTAACCATTGGGTCATCCCAAAGCAGTGTCAAACATGAGGGGTGGGAACAGCAATAAAAAAAAACGACCAAGACTAAACCGTAGCAAACCAGGTAACAGGAGCTCAACCAAAAACTGGAGCCCACTTGAAAACATTACACTCCCAAAGAGGTCACATGCCCTTTAAACAGCAGCCTGCAAATCCTTGCAGCCAAAAGAAGCATCCGCAGATGCCAACACATCTACTTAAAAAAAAAAAATTTGTGAAAGTATGCACCGATGACCAAGTAGCTGCCTCGCACACCTGCGCCACTGACGCCTGATAACCGAAGGCCCAAGAAGTACTGAGCGCCCGCATAGAGTGAGCCTTCGCAGGGAAAAGATGGAACCTGACCCTTAATTGAATAGGCTTGAGTCACCGTCTGTCTGATCCATCTGGAAATGACCACAGACGAAGCAGACAGTTCTTTTCAAGGTTCTTCCATGAGCACAAATAGTGGGTCTGACTTCCTAAAAGACTCCGTAGCTGTCAGGTACACCCGAAAAGCTCGAACCACATCCAGGGAATGCAACGCAATTTCCTTAGGGTGTTTTGGGCTGGGACATAGGGAAGGCAACACAATGTCCACAAATTCAGATGAAAATCAGAGTCAACTTTTGGAAGGAACGTCGGAGACGGGTGAAAAACCACATTATCTTTGTGGAGCATGGTACTCAAGGCCGATTTCTGCTCAACCCACCATTGAGGAAGGTCAAGACCCGAGCCACCAAGAAAAAAGCGAGAGTGAACACCAAGCGACCCACACCACGAAATGTACGATGTTAGATCTTCCTAGAGGTAGACTTCATAGCTTTTAATAGTGAAAGAATCACCAACCCACACAAACCTCTATCTTTCAGCACCTGGCTTTCAACAGACAAGCCGTCAAAGCCAGCAACTGTAAAGCAGGAAGGAAGATTGGCCCTTGGGACAGCAGATCCTCCCTGAGAGGTAGTCTCTAAGGAGCATCGGCGACCAGCCGCACCAGGTCGGCATATTAAGACTGGCGAGGCCAATCCGGAGCCACTAGAATGACCAGAATTTCTACTGCCTTGATCCTGCGCAAGAGTCTCGGCAAAAGCTTGAGAGGAGGGAAGGCGTAAATCAGACAATACTGGCCCCAGGGGGCTACTGGCGCATCGGTGGCGTCCATTATTGGATCCCGTGACCGTGCCACAAACCTTTGCACCTTCCTGCTGAGCTGGGATGCCAACAGATTCAACTCGGGTGTGCCCCACCAAAGACACAGCTGATGAAAAACCTCCAGATGAAGAGATCAATCCCCTTGGTCCAATGCCTGCCGACAGATAATCCACCTGCCAATATTCCTCCCTGGAATGCGTTACGGCGGAGAGGGCCAGAATGAAACGTTTTGCCCACCTGAATATTCTGGCTACCTCCAGAGCTGCCAACACATTTCTTGTTCCACCCTGGTGGTTGACATAAGCCCCGGCCATGGCATTGTCCAATTGGATCCGCACTGGACACCCCTGAAGGTGATCCGTCCAGTGATTCAGGCACAGTCTGATCGCTCAGAGATCCAGGACATTGATCGGGAGTCTGGACTCTTCCAAAGCCCAAACCCCCTGAGCGGAGTCCCCACCAGGACAGACTGGCATCCGTTGTAACCACTGTCCAATACAGGGGGAGAAAGGATTAACCCTGACGAAAAACTGGAGAGCGAAGCCACCAGACCAGAGACCCTTTTTTTTTTCTGGCTCAGCCGGATTTGATTGTCCAACTTCGGAAAATTGTCCCATTAGGCCAAGATCTCCCTTTGCATGGACCTCATATGGAACTGTGCAAATGGAACAATCTCAAAAAGGGTGAAACCATTAGACCCAGCACCCGCATTCAAGTCCAGATGAGGGAGCACTCTGGCTAGAGCCGAGTCCAGAGTCAGACCCAGATATTCCAGCTTTGCTCCCTCAGAGTCCGTATAATGATATCCACGTTGTCCATCAAAGCAGTAGGGGACTCGGCTGGCAAGAAAAAGTCATCCAGGTAGCCCAGCACTGTGATCCCTCGCTGACGCAACAAATGCCAGCACCAGGGCCAACACCTTTGTGAAGACCCGAGGAGCTCTCCCACAGCAAAGCAGAGGAAGCGCTGGTGACAGACCCATATTGGAATGTGTAAGTAATCGTTCTTTATGTCAATAGAGGCAAGGAAATCCCCTTGATGCAGGGATGCCACCACCGTGCGAATAGACTCCATTCTGAACTTCTGTACCCGCTCAAAGCAGTTTAGAGCCTTGAGATCCAGAATTGGACACATCTTGCCTTCTTTCTTCGGGACCGTGAGCACGATTGAATAAAACCCCTGAAAACATTCTGGGGTTGGACCTGGGACAATCACCACTTTCAGTAAACAGGTCTTGCACCGCCCCAAAGAGAGCTTGCAATCGGTCCAGGGACAGATGCACATTGGCAGTAGAGATGAACTCGGGCATGTTCGAGTTCGTACATGCCCAATCCCGCCAAGAAGTCGACACTGCACTCCACTAATCACAAGCAGTGAGACATTTCCGATCTGTGCAGCTGCGGATCTGGAAATGTCTCACTGCCTGTGATTAGCGGAGTGCAGTGTCGGCTTCCTGGCAGGATCGGGCACGTACAAACTCGAATACGCCCGAGCTAATCCCCGATTGTAAGGAAAGATCCTTTCCAGGTGGTAAGTACGAAACTTGATCTTGTAGCCGGACTGTATCACTGTGGACTCGCTTGTCTTGCACCAAGGAGTTCCATGTGCCCAGAAACCAGCAAAGACATCCCCCCACCCCAGGCGAGGGCGCACCTTCATGCAGAAGGAGCCTTGCCCACGGATCTAGAGAATCCCTCTCTGAGCTTGCTAAACCAAGGTCTCTTGGATCCTCCCGAAGAGGCCCTAAAAGGCTTTGAACCCTTGTCAGCACAGCCTGGGGGACGAAAAAACTTCTTGTGAGCCGAGAAGGATGGGCTACGTCTGCGACGAGGTTCCTTACCCTTACTAGCCTGTGGAAGAAAAGTGCTCTTCCCCCCCTGTGAGACTCTTAGTGAGGTCATCCAGGGTAGCTCCAAACAAGCAATCAGGATCATTGCCGAAACACAGTCTAGAAATCAGGGTAGCCGCATCCAAAGAGGCATCACAGATAAACTGTAGCCCTTGGACCAACAGCTCAGCGAGGGCAGGGGGGAGCTGCTCACCCTCTAGGTCAGGGCGTAAAAGCTTAGCCCACTCGGTCAGAGTTTGAGATACCAGGGAAATGGTGAAGACCGGCCTGAGTGCCGAGCCAGCTACAGTGAACTTCTACCAATATCATGGTTGCCCTATTCAATCTGGAAACAGGGAATCCACCACCAGTGGAACAGTCCACTTTTAGGGAGGGACTCTTCAAAAGGGGTACCTCATTGCAAATCGCTTCGGGACCACAAAAGGAACGTTTTAGACGTTTCCACTCATTTGCGACAAATCTGTCTAAATAGGAAGGAAATGGAAACACCTTCGCCACTAAAGACGGCTTGTGAGTGCCAAAGGGAACTGGTGTTATTTCACCGCAGCTTCAGTTCAGTCCTCCATTTTCAATGTCTCACGCACAGACACAATCAGTGCATCCACCAGCTCCTTTTCGTGTGTGACTACAGGAGTGGAGGAATCATCCTCACTATCTGAGAACTCAGGGCCCGTGGCCGCAGACCTCTCAGGGCGGGCCCCGTCGGCAAATCAGATTCAGGATATGAGGAGACCAATAAGGCAGGGAAAGGCAGAGGTGCTTTCTACTATGCCGCCGTCCAAAAGCCACCTCCACCTGGGACACAAAGGACTCGGTCGGTCAGTGCATCAATGAATGGTTGGTACCCGGAGAGCCACACAGGCTCTGAGAGGGGGAAATGTTTTTCAAAGACTCCATGAGGAATAAGGGTACCCCACAAAAGTGCAAAAAAAAAAAAAAAAAAACACTGCTAAGGGACACCCCCCACCACCCTGGTAACACCACCCGGTCTCCAGCCACAGAGCACCCCCCAATATTGCGGGAGAGGGAGAGGACCCCACCAGACTCGCCATCCCACCAGGTAGTCATCGGCAGCACCACGATCAAAGCACTCCATGTGCAGCACCCAGGAAGGAAAGAGGCCTAGGAGTCAGCACCAGGGGATAAGGAGGGGCTCCCACAACTGAAATCGCTGACCAGAAGGCTCCACAGTAATGGCTGCCATTGAATTCAATGCTGGACATATGCAAAATGGCCACCGCAGATACACAAACATGGCCGGCCTGCCTATACAAATGGTGCATGCACCTCACTCAAAGAAGAGTAAATTAAGATTAGTGAAACACTCCGGCCCATAGGATGTTGAGCATAGTCACATCTGATTTGCAAAGCTACCGGTGGATCAGCTGGTAACTATTATGGGGTCAAAACATTGATCTGTTCCAGTCAAAGTCACTTGTATGAGAAGCTGAAGGAAGGGTTATTGCATCTCCAACCTAATTCAACAAGTTGGCAGGCTCTCCACTGAAGTCAATGGAGTTAAAGCTGTACATAAATGAGGTGCTCAGTGGAGAACAGTAGGGATTTTGGAGGAGATTATGTGCAGTGTCCTCCACTGAGCACCTCATGTATGTACAGCTTGAACTCCATTAACTTTAGCGGAAAGCCTGCCAAACTGTTGATTTTAGGTGGGGATGCAAGACGCAACATTAGAAAGATATTGCCATTAAAGTAGAAACAGGCAGGCTACACTGCAGGGTTGTACCTTCGGCTTCTTATACAAGTGGCTTAGACTGGATCAGATCAGTGTTTTAACCCAATAATAGTTACCAGATGATTCCGGTTTCTGGAGATTGGATGGGGGCTTGCTCAACGTTATACGAACCGGATTGTGATGAACTAATCTTTGTTTACTTAGTTGAGTGAGGTGCTTGCAAAGTTTCTCTTGTTTTTTTGTTATTTCTATTGCTTTTTGGGTAAAATAAGAATTTTGACTGGTTGTTATTAATGGCAATATACTTTCCTATAAGCACATTTCATTTATAAGCCTCATGTTTTTTCAGTCAGTAAATATATGCAGTATTATAGCAATGAAAAATACAATACAAACAATTACCTACCACACCACCTCCAAAGGACCGATCCCAGTTGCCTATCAATGTGTTTGCCACCATAAGCGGAATAGTGTCAGGATGAGACCAACCAACAGCTTCAACTGAAATGGCAATGTGGGCTAACGGCATTTTATCATCACGAACACGAATCTAAACAATTAGCCAAAAAAAAAAAAAAAAAAAAGTCTCGTTAAAGGCAAATTACATCTGAACAAAATCACACTTCAGATGAACTTTTATCAGTGGAGTACAGTATATTGTTTTCACATACCCAACCCGCTTTCAGTACATTCTTTAGTTCCTTCATCTATGCAACTTTCATGTTTAGTATTACACTTTCTAATGGCAGTTTCTATAGGCATCTGTGCAATGTGCAACCACTCAATTTATCCATCATTGTTTTGTTTAGTAACACCAGGTGATAGGCACAAGGCTTCATGGTACCTACAGGTCAGCTAAACCCAGCTATAAAATGTCCATATGTCCCAATTCCCAAGGATAATCTGGTGCGCAAGTGAAGACAAGATTTCAGCTAGGAAGACTGACAGATATTTGCATACCATAGCATCTCCAGGATTCAGGGTAACCATGCACTAAATAACTAAGCCTACATACAGACAGTAACATGCCTGTTATGAGTTGGCAGTGGCTATTTAGAATCCTTAAAGGGATTGTTCGATATTTTTTAAAAAATAAAATCCCAACGTCATATCTACATTATATCTACTTGCTCTGTGCAATGTCTTTGCACAGAGCAGCCCTGATCCTCCTCTTCTTGGATCCAACCAAGCAGCTCCTGGCTCTTCTCCCCCCCTCCCCCCTTCCCGCCGAGTGCCCCCATAGCAAACCACTTTCTATGGAGGTACTCGTGCGGGTTTGCTCCTGAGCTGGCTTTGTATGCTCATTGACACACACATGGAAGCAAAGCTCCACCCCGGCTCGATCCAGATTGGGCTCAGGTAAGAATACGGAGGGCATGATTGGGGGAGCTGAACTCAGGTTTTTTATCTTAATGCAGAAAATGCTTTATGGCAAAAAACCTTCAGCCTTTAGAATCAATCTTAATATTTCAAGTAGGTAAAAATAGGAGGTGATATGTGTGCTGTCACTTAGGTATCCAAATAGAAGGGATTCCTATAGTGTGTTGCAGCTGGTAGAGAAACTTATATGGCTAGGAGATTAGGATCAAATCCTATCCCACACACAGCCAGCTCTAGTATTATCACTAAATACCAATAACGATATCACATAACCGCCGACTCACTTTGTAATGTGAAATCTTAATATTTACTGTAAGGACCAAGGCATTCCATTTTGTTTGATATTAAAAGGTAAATTTTTGTGCATGCGCCAAGCAATGCACTAAAATTGTAAACTGTAATTAGTCTATAAATAAAATATACTCGTTATAAATGAAATATTTTCTGTAACAGTTAATTAACCACTTAAAAATGATACTGCGAATTCAGATTCATCTGATCTGACAGTACTGTATCATTGCCCTTTTTTTCCAGGACTGTTCAGTTTACATTATTCATATGCCAGTTTGGATTTTATTTTACTTTGTATTGTATTTGTGTACCAAGATTTGTATCCCTTCAACACTCATGTTGAGCGTAACAATTGCTGTACCAAAATGTTTTTTGTACATCAGTCAATAAAAAGTTTAAAAAAAAAAAAAAAAAAATTATACTGCGGTTTTGGTATAACCTAAAGTGCAAACTGAAAAAAAATATCTTATGCAATGAAGACATTTCGTAAAGATTATAAAATGGATCTTTACCTCACTGCCTGTGAAATTGCATGGAAGCAGGGTTTCCCCTTGATATATGGACGGCAAATTACCGAAATGATACTCTGCCAAGTCACGCAACTGATCATGCGACACACCTTTAATAAAATAAAAAAAGTTTAGAATCATTCAATAACACTGGTCCATTAGGGGAACAAAAATTTAACAGATCTACTTGGCCGAGGTCTTAAAGAGAATTTCTAGTTTAGGAATAATCCCACTGCAGATCAAGCGTTTCACCTACACCAAGAGCTGTGATGTGGGGCTTGCCCCTAATAGTGTGTTGCAGTAACGCACACGTGTTAAAGTGGCTTGCATTAAGCAGCTCATTCATTTTGAATGGGCTACCAGTGCACTGCATTCTACTAAAATATGGAACTAAAAAACGGAACATGCAGCTGTGTTAATGAAGCGTACAGCAAAACAAAGCACAAGATTACATTGGTGTGTTGAGTTCTACTAAAATACAAACAGATTGCTGTGCACTACCTAGCTGCATTAGGGTGCCATCCCAAATGGAGGCATTCGTTCACAATGAATGGAAAAACAATGCACTGCTTTGTATGTTACCATGATGCAACCTATCAGTATGAACTGTTCCTTAACCCTTTCCTGCCACCGTCTCCTGGCCCTTTAAGAGGTTCTAAATGTCGGGAGGTGGGCATTCTGATCATGTGACCACTGTGATTGGCAGTCACATGACTACAAAGCTACCAATCACAAGTATGCATTGGGAGCTTTCTCGAACCCCCTGGTTACTGGGCCGGGTGCACGCAGTGAGCATGCACTCAGTACAGTAATGTGTTTACATAGGGCAGCATATTTGCAGCTGCTTGGTCTTAAAGCCCACTCGCCGAGAGGCGGCATATGCATAATTTTGCAGGAAGAGGTAAAATGATTGTAAAGTCCATTTTTCTTTAATAACAAATATGTCAAACTTACCTGTTCTGTGCAATGGTTTTGCATAGTGTAGCCCCAATCCTGCTCTTCTGGCATCCCCCGCTGTTGCTCCGGACTCCTCCTCCCTTCCGAGGGCACCCATAGCAGGCCTCTTGCTAAAGAGAGCACTAGTTCGGCCCCGCCCCCCAGACGAGAGAGAGCGAGAGATCTCAGAGGCAGCGCTGGATCGAGATCAGGCTCAAGTATTTAGAGCGGGCTTGTAGGTAGGAGCTGAACATCGTTTTTTTTTTTTTTTTTTATCTTAACCACTTTAAGACCGGAAGATTTTGCTGCTTAATGACCAGGGGGTTTTTTGCGATTTTTTACTGCTAGACTTTAACGGACAATTGCGCGGTCGTGCGACGCTGTACCTAAACGAATTTCACGTCCTTTTTTCCCCACAAACAGAGCTTTCTTTTGGTGGTATTTGATCACCTGTGCGATTTTTTGATCATGCGCTATAAACAAAAAAAGAGCGTAATTTTTGCAAAAATAGCAATATTTTTCACTTTTTTTTATATGAAATTCCCCCCCAAAAAAAATGAAAAAAATCAAAATTTTTTAAAATTTTCGGCCAAATTGTTTTACGCTACATATGTTTGGTTTATAAAAAAAAAAAAAAAAAAAAAAAAAGCGTATTTTGATTGGTTTGCGCAAAAGTTATCGGGTTTACTAACAAAGGGAAAGATTTTTGTCATTTTTGGTGTTTTTTTTTTAATGAGTAATGGCGGCGATCTGCGATTTTTTTTGCGGTACTGCGACATTGCGGCGGACAGATCGGACCCTTGACTGACATTTTTGACACTTTTGGGGGTACCAGTGACATTACTGCAGTAATCAGTGCTATATATATGCACTGTTACTGCAAAAATGACACTGGCAGGGAAGGGGTTAACTGTATTGGACAGGGAGGGGTTAAGTGTGTCCTAGGGGCGTGTTTCTAACTGTAGGGGGACAGGTCTCCTAGTGTAAAAACAAAGATCAACGGTTCTACATAGTAGAACCGTCTGATCTTCATTTTTACACAGGGGAGAATGACAGGCGGCTTGTTTACATACTTCTCTGTGAACGAGCCTCGGCGGGCGCGCGCTCGCCCGCTATTGGCTCTAAAAGGAGTGACAGGCGAGCGACGTAGACCTACGTCACTCTGCCTGGCCGGGGCCGACTGCCGCAGTAAATATACTGTGAGCAGTCGGCAAGTGGTTAAAGCGGAGTTCCACCCAAAGGTGTAACTTACACTTTAAGTGCTCCTGACCCCCTGACATGCCACATTTGGCATGATATTTTTTTTGGGGGGGGGGGTACCTAGATTTGACAGGTACCCACTTCCACTCTGGCCACCTAGGCAGCTCTATTTGGAAGTTTTCCTTTCCCCCTCCCTTCCTGCAATCTTCTGGGACACGTCACAGGTCCTGTAAGATTGCCCGTCCACTGAGGACGCGCAGCGCAACTCGCACATGTGGAGTGCGCACCCTGGTGTGAAGGCGCAAGCTGTCCCACCTGGGTGCCCACACTAAAGATGCCAGCGCCGCGGGGTGAAGGAGAGAACCGAGGCTCCCGCTGGCCGCATCCCTGGACCGTGGGACAGGTGAGTATATGTTTATTAAAGTCAGCAGCTACACTTTTTGTAGCTGCTGACTTTAATAAACACCAAAACCGGTGGAACTCAGTTTTGATGCAAAGAATGCATTAAGGTAAGAAACCTTCTGTCTTAACTACTTTAGGCTTTTACCTACAACTACATATGCTGGAAATCTGATAACAGAGGACAAAGCAGATTCAAGAGTTAACCTCACTTCTGCAAGTGGTTACCATTCCACTAAGCAGTCTAAAAAAGTGTAAAGAGACTGCTGTTGCCTACACTGGGGATTTAGCAGAATGAAAAACCAACATGTTATTACATGTAAACATAAGTCATAAATAGACTTAATTTTAACAATAAATTTCAGCTATTATAGACCTATGAAAGACAACTCATAAGTTATTGAAACTTACCACCAGCAGCAGCCAGGACTATTCTAGGTCCTTTATAATGTGTTGTGATGTACTCTACCAAATCATTACGGTTTATGGATCTGGAACAAAGATGTATGACAAGATTACTTACTGAATACAGTCTAAATATATTCTGTAAAGTGATGCAAGTTCTTTTGGCACTCAATACAATGGCAAGATGGTTCTAAATTACGGACTCATCAATAAACCTACTTGATGTTTTCTGTAGGCCCCAGGATGGTTCTTCCTAGTGCTGTACTATGGTAGGCAGTAGCATGAAGATAATCAAAGACCACTTCCTGTAGATTTGTCTCCACTTCCTGCATCTCCCTTAGAATAACGCCTCTTTCTCGTTCAATCTCAGCTTCTCCTAAGGTGCTGTTTTGAATGATGTCTGCAAGAATCTCTACAGCTGTAAAATAAATAGGATTACCTACACTGTTAACGCCTATCTACAAGGTGAATTACTCAAAAGTTTTTTTAATTTTCATCCCAATATCATTATGTACATTACACAATAGAACATAAAAGTAATGAAAAATAGTGAATGCACATGTAACTGTGGCCAGGGTATGGACATTCATATTTAAATATCCTTAATAAGCAACCCTTACTGGCCTCTCTAGCAACCAGTACTATGGATCGCTTCATTTCTAAAATTCACAGCAGAAATAAAGTCTTATACAGTTCAGCTTCCCACCCCACAGTGACTCAGCTACCTTCCAGCCTCTAATGTAAACAAAGAGCAGGGGGGACTGAGCTGTAAGACAAGGACTTCAGTCTTTTTTCCTGTGAACTTCAAGGATGAATTGCTTCACAGTATCTACAGCTACAGGAGGACAGTAGGGGTTAGTTTTAGGGCTAATTTTTTATTTTTTTTTTTAAAAAGCAGTAAAACACCCAACCAAACACACACACGTGAAAAAAAAAACCTCTGTAGCCTGGCCACAGGTTAGCTTTAGAGAGAACCCGTGATTTTCCTATGCAGAGAAAAGCAGCAGGGTAATATTAATGCCAACAAAACAACTGCACCAATCATTTCATTGCTAAATTTTCAAAGTACAGTGCACATAGACATTTTACAGAACAATACAAATACAATACAACTGCCCCCTGTTAATTCATTGAGATATATATATATATATAATATACACACACATACACACACACACATATATACACGCACACACAGTCAGATTAGAGTTAGGGACAACGTTTCAGAGGGACATTGATGAGGCAGTGTGGCTTCCATATATATTAACAAATGCATGCAACAGTAACTTGTGTTTTCAAGTTAAAATTTTGAAACAGTGTAGAATTCATTTTTTTCCCCCTCATTCACCTTAACTGTGGCCCCTACAGCAAGCTATGCCTAAATGATCTATTCTTGTTTTTTTCTAGGTACTTTTTTTTTTTCATTTTTCAGAGATTTGTTCAAAACAAAAAAACTACAAAACTACAAACCAACAATAAACAGGTTGCAGACAGAAAACAGACCATGCCTCCCATGCATCCTTAAGGTACAATGTCAATAAAGAAATTGGCGGTACAAGTAAAATTAAAGTGTTACTAAGCCTAGGACTCTGCATTCACATATCTGGTCTCCCACAGCACACAGAACATGGAAATGCAATTGTTTTAGTAAATATAAACTGCCTATAAAATACCTTTTCTCATCAGCAGTATATAGCAGTCTTGTGACTTGTATCAGTTCCTAGTAAAGCTTGTAGGAGGAGTTTTCATTCTCCCCTGATCCTCTGTCTGGACAGTGCCAATTGGCCCTGTGCTGATCACATGCACTCTCCCAAGAAGAAAAAAAACCTCTAGCAATACACACCAAACTGAGCATGTGCAGCCCGTCCCTTGCTCTGTAAATATCAGGTTATTTGTAGGAGACAGTGAAATAAGGAGGATCAGAGAAGACAGGATCAAGCAGCCTTTATACTCAATGAGGTTTAACTTATTAGTGTGTATATGCAGTAAAGCCTGCTTGTTCTACTCGCTGTAGAACCTGCTTTTACGGTTGTGGGTTTAGGAACAATGTAATGGACACAAATGCAAAAAGGGTAAGGGTGTGAGTCAGAGGGCAACATACTAACTTCTTGGCTCCAAAGATACCAAGGTAAGGGGGGCTAGCTACCCATTTATGCCATATTTTATCAAAGATCTATGTCCCTCTCTACTGGAAATTTGAGAAATACCCAGGTATGGGGAGCATGTGACAGCACTAGTGCTTGTCAATTAGCTATTCAGAAACCAGTGCTATAACATGGGGGAAAAGGGGAAGAGGATAGTCCTCAGTCCTATTTAAGCTCTGACTGACTAGGATTGTCTTTCTCCTGGGAAAGGTGGGTAATCTTAGCAGCAGGGGAGCAGTGGTTCTAAAGCCATTTTGCCCAAAAATAAATAAAATAAATAAAACACACATACAGTGGATATAAAAGTCTACACATCCCTGTTAAAATGTCAGGTTTATGTGATGTTAAAAAAAAAAAAAAAAAAAAAAAAGATAAATCATTTCAGAACTTTTTCCACCTTTAATGTGACCTATAAACTGTACAACTCGACTGAACAACAAACCAAAATCTTTTAGGTGGAGGGAAGTAAAAATAAAAAAACTAAAAAAAAATATGGTTGCATAAGTGTACACACCCTTAAGTTAATTCTTTGTTGAAGCACCTTTTGATTTTATACAGCATGAGTCTATCAGCATGGCACATCTTGACTTGGCAATATTTCCCCACTCTTCTTTGCAAAAAGACTCAAAATCTGTCAGATGGGAGGGCATAGCCTGCGCACAGCCCTCTTCAGATCACCCCACAGATTTTCGGATCGGATTCAGATCTGAGCTCTGGCTGGGCCATTCCAAAACTTTAATCATCTTCTAGTAAAGTTATTCCTTTGTTGATTTGGATGTATGCTTTGGGTCGTTGTCATGCTGAAAGATGAAGTTTCTCTTCATGTTCAGCTTTCTAGCAGAAGCCTGAAGTTTTTGTGTCAATATTGACTGGTATTTGGAACTGTTCATAATTCCCTCTGCCTCGATTAATGCCCCTGTTCCAGCTGAAGAAAAACAGCCCCAAAGCATGATGCTGCCCCCACCATGCTTCACTGTGGGTATGGTGTGCTTTTGGTGATGTACAGTGTTGTTTTTGCGCCAAACATGACTTTTGGAATTATGGCCCAAAAGTTCAGCCTTGGTTTCATCAGACCATAACACATTTTCCCACATGCTTTTGGGAGACTTCAGATGTGTTTTTGCAAAATTAGGTCGGGCTTGGATGTTTTTCTTCTTAAGAAAAGGCTTCCATCTTGCGATTCTACCTCATAACCCAGACATATGAAGAATACAGGAAATTATTGTCACATGTACCAAACAACCAGTACTTGCCAGATATTCCAGCAGCTCCTTTAATGTTGCTGTAGGCCTCTTGGTAGCCTCCCTAAACAGTTTTCTTCTCATCTTTTTATCAATTTTGGAGGGACGTCCGGTTCTTGGTAAGGTCACTGTTGTGTCATATTTTCTCCACTTGATGACTGTCTTCACTGTGTTCCATGGTATATCTAATGCCTTGGAAATTCTTTTGTACCCTTCTTCCAACTGATACCTTTAAACCATGAGATCTCTCTGATGCTTTGGAAGCTCTCTGTAGACCATGGCTTTTGCTGTACGATGCAACTAAGAAAATGTCAAGAAAGACCTACTAGAACAGTTATTTGGGGTTAATCAAAGGTACTTTAAATGATGGCAGGCATGTACTGACTCCTATTTTACATGATTTTGTGTGATTGCTGAATTCTGAACACAGTTACATCCCCAGTTATAAGAGAGTGTGCACACTTATGCAACCACAATAATTTAGTCTTTTATTTTTACTTCCCCAACCTAAAACCTAAAAAAAATTCAGTTTGTTTCTCTATTGAGTTGTACAGTTTATAGGTCACATTAAAAGGGGAGGGAAAAAAGTTCTGAAATGATTTCCCTTTCTCTCAATTTTTTTTATATCACCGAAACCTGACATTGTAACCACTTTAGCCCCGGAGGATTTGGCTGCTTAACCACTTCAAAACTGGGCAATTTTCCCTCTTCCCGCCCAGGCCAATTTATAGCTTTTAGCGCTGTTGCATTTTGAATGACAATTGCGCGGTCATGCAACACTGTACCTAAACCAAATCTATGTCATTTTTTTCCACAGAGTTTTCTTTTGGTGGTATTTGATCACCGCAAGGTTTTTTTTCTTTTTTGCTAAACAAATAAAAGAAGACCGAAAAGTTTGAAAAAAAAAAATAAAAGTTTAGTTTATGTTATACAATTTTGTAAATCGATACGTTTTTTCCTGCACTGATTAGGCCGCACTGACAGGCACTGATGAGGAGGCACTAATATGTGGCACTGATATGCATCACTGATGGGCACTGATATGTGGCACTGATATGCATTGGTGGGCACTGATGGGCAATAATGGGCACTGATGGGGAGGGCACTGGCAGGCTCCCTGAGCCCTGATTGCCGTCCCTGGTGGCCACGGTGGGCATCCCTGGGGTCATGGGTGGGCATCCCTGGTGGTTCCAGTGGCCCCCCCAAGGGTCTGCACTGGTAATGCTCTGATTACCAGTGCAGACCCCCAGGCACGAACTGAGGAAAGCCGATCAAAGGCACTTCCTATTTACTATGTGACCAGCTGTGATTGGACACAGCTGGTCACATGGTAAAAAGCCTACATCAGAAAGCTCTTTACCGAGATCGGAGATGCGGTGTGCCAGAGTGACAGCCGCACCACCGATTGCCATATGACGTCCAGTCAGGATAATGCAACCACCTTCCCGTTGTCATTTGCCAATAGGGCGGCCGGGAAGTGGTTAATGACCAGGCCCTATTTTGCGATTCGGCACTGCGTTACTTTAACGGACAATTGCGCGATCGTGCGACGCTGTACCCAAATAATTTTGATGTCCTTTTTTCCCCACAAATAAGAGCTTTCTTTTGGTGGTATTTGATCACCTGTGCGATTTTTATTTTTTGTGCTATACAAAAAGAAAAAAAAAAAAAATTATATATATATATATATATATATATATATATATATATATATATATATATATATATATATATATATATATATATATATATATATATATATATATATATATATATATTTTTTTTTTTTTCCACATTCTGCTATATAACATTCCCAAAACAAAAAATGTGAAAATCAAAAATTTTTAACATTTTAGGCCAATTTGCTTTCTGCTACATATTTTTAGTTAAAATCGCAATAAGCATATTTTGATTGGTTTGCGCAAAAGTTATTGCATCTACTAACCACGGGAAAGAATTGTCATTTTTATTGTTTTTTTTTTTTTACTAGTAATGGCGGCGATCTGCGATTTTTTGCGGGACTGCGACATTGTGGCGGACATTTTTGACACTTTTGGGGGACCAGTGACATTACTACAGTAATCAGTACTATAAATATGCACTGTTACTGTAATAATGCCAGTGGCAGGGAAGGGGTTAATACTATTAGTGATCAAGGGGTTAAATGTAAGCCTAGGGTAGTGATTCTAACTGTAGAGGGGCGTGGCTTGTGAGATCATAACAGGGACATGTGATCCTATATAGCAGGATCACATAGCCTCTGTGATCACTTCAGGGAGAAGGATAGATGGCTGTGTTTACATCAGCCGTCCTTCCTTCTCTGTCAGCGGGGGGAGATTGCGAGTGGCCGGCGGCCATCGGAGCTGCCTGTCACGCGCACCGGCTCCCCAGCTGATGAGAGGGGGCAGGAGCGTGCCGGTGGTGGCATGGGCTCGCCCCCTAGAGTCTCCAGAGCGAGCGACGTAGTACTACGTTGGTTTGCCCAGGAGCGGCCGCCTGCCGCAGTAAATCTGCAGTGGGCGGTCGTCAAGTGGTTAACACACATACATACACATATTTATATATATATATATATATATATATATATATATATATATATATATATATATATATATATATATATATATATATATATATATATATATATATATATATATATATATATATATATATATATACATATACACACACACACACACACACACACATACATACACACACCAGCCACTTTATTAAGTCCACCTTGCTAGTACCAGGTTGGAACCCCTTTTTCCTTCAGAATTGCATTAATTCTTGAACACAGTAGACCGACACCAGCAAATTACATGGCTCCCCAAATCATCACTGGCTGTGGAAACTTCACACTGGACCTTATACAACCTGGACTCGGTGCCTCTCCACTCTTCCTCCAGACTCTGGGGCCTTGATTTCCAAATTAAATGCAAACTTTTCCAGTGGTTGTGATGATTTGGGGAGCCATGTCATCTGCTAGTGTTGGTCCACTGTGTTTTATCAAGTCCAAAGTCAGTGCAGCCCTTTACCAGGGAATTCTAGAGCACTTCATGCCTCCCTCTGCTGACCAGCTTTATGGAGATGCGGATTTAAATTTCCAGCAGGACTTGGCACCTTCCCACACTGCCAAAACTACCAATACCTGGTTTAATGATCATGGTATCACTGTGCTTGATTGGCCAGCAAACCCGCCTGACCTAAACCCCATAGAGAATCAATTCATGCAAAAGCAGCCCCAACCAAGTATTGAGTGCATACTATACTGTACATGGATATACTTTTCAGTAAGCCAACATTTCTGTATTAATCTTTTTTTTTATATTGATCTTATGTAATATTCTAATTTTCTGAGATACTGAATTGAAATACCTCACTCTTTGTGTAATGCATCTATATAAAACATATGAGTTTCACTTTTTGAATTAAATTACTGATATTAATTAACTTTTTGATGATATTCTAATTTGTTGAGATGCACCTGCTCTGTGTGTGTATAAAATATTACTGGCATTTACTTTTCACAAAAAAAAAACAACTGTAATCCTTGCTTGTCACATACCTCTAGGCAGATCTTTGGAAAAAGCCTTTGCATAATATACTGTCTGTTCTCGCGATGTATATGCATTCAAGTGAGCACCCATGTTTTCAATTTCAAGCTCCAGGTCTAGTTGGGAACGCTTCTTTGTTCCCTAAGATAAGTGTAATATTAAAGCCATTAGAATAACAAGTCAGTAAATAACTCCTGTGCAATAAAAACACATTGTAACACATTGTAAAGCAGCATGGCCACTGTAGCTAACCATACAGACAAAACATTGATACAATCCTTATGGAATGCATTTTTATTAGGGTATTTACATTGTTCCTTTCTTCATCTGTTTTTCAATTTATCATAGCAAAAAGAAAATGAGGCAACTTCATAACAGAAAAAAAATAAACTTTTTGGATGTTTTAATTTCAGGACATTATTATGGTTACCCCAACATGAAGTGAGACATAGCCTGCCATGCAGGTAATAGAGTTCCTAATCCACCATGTCTAGCAGGACCCTTTAATTAATTTTCCCATGATCCGGTGGGCTGCCAAAATCCCTAGGACTCATGGACATGCCCAGGGCATATAAATTCAGTCATTTCCTGTTCCCAGGGGGTCATGGAGACCACACTTGGTGGGACAGCAGGGACTGGACACTATAACTGTCACCAGGTGGAAGGGTCCTCCTTTGTTGTTGCCAGCGTGCATCCACAATTAGACAGCACAAGAGCATGAAGCTTCATCTTACGTCCTAGTCACTGTGGTGGGCACTGTGCTACTTGGCCCTGGAATACTGCCTTTCCAGTGGGGTGGCCCTGTATCTTCAACCGCCTTCTTGTGCACCCATTCCTAGGACTTTTACCACTACCTGGACATCCAGACCAGAGGCACCTTCCTTCTGTGGTGCTTATCCAGAGGTTCCTTTAGTTGACTGACTTCCTGGGCTAACAACTATACCCAGCCTCCTTGTGAGAGAGGTCCCCCCAACCCCACTCACAGGGAACCTCAAGTAACAGTTTTGTTCCAGACTGAATTGTGCTGTTTATTTTTAGCAATTTCTTTTCATACTTTGTTCTCTTAGATACTGTTTTTCTGTAGTTTTGCCACCTAGTGGCCTTTATATGAATTACACCTAGCCAGCCCAGTTTTACTGTCTGTTAAACTCTCTTCTGCTTGTTACATACCCCTTTGACATTGTCAACTGATCTTGCATTCATACAGCAAGCTTCAAGTTGCACATTAATGTTTGACAGACCATCTGGCTAATTCCTTTACACAACATGAATAGAAGAGGGCTGATGGGCCAGGGGGATGTCAAAGTAGAAAATGACTATTCGTGCCATTGACATATTCAGAGTAGGGATGCACCGATCCGATATTCGGATCGGATATCGGCGCCGATATGGCCATTTTAGATGGATCGGGGGGGGGATCGGTAACATTGACCGATCCACTGGCTGATCCGGTTTTTGCTTGGCAACGGCTCAGCCATCCCTTACTTGGTGCAGTAGTAGTATGGGATGGGAGCCGCTACTTCCTGTATAGGTCCGGCTCACAGGCGGAGTGATATCAGATGCACTCCGCCTGTGAATGGAGGAGCCACACACATGAAGCAACGACTTTGCTCTGTACTGCAGCCGCTTGCTTTGTGTGTAGCTCCAGATCGGTTCCGGTATAGGCGATTTCACAACGCCAGATATCGGTATCGGGTACAAAAAAGTCGGATCGGTGCATCCCTAATTCAGAGCAATGAGAAGCTGAGAGATAATCCTTCAACACTGCAGGAAATATAGCTGTACATTGTTATTCTATAAAGCATCCAGAAACAAAATAAATACATAGTACTTTAATATCAATGGCTCCAATTAACTAGTTCAAAGATTTAAATGTCACGTGTAAAGCTTGGAGACAATGCGTGACATTTCTTCAGCCTGCATTCCAATGAAATTCTATTTATACAGCTGCTATTTTTTTTTCTTGAAGCTACCAGCATTTTATTCTCACTATTTACAGTTTGTTTTGCACGTTTTCAGCACCTGACAACATAATTTGCATATTTACATCTTTTACTTTAAGTAGTAAGATATTTTAAGAGTACGTATTGCCAAAAGTAGGTTTTGGATATACCAGGGGAAGGGTTACAACCCCATCAGTTTATTTTCAGTTATGTGCATCACTGGGGAGATTTCGCTTTACTTCCTGTTCCAGACAACAGGAGTTTAGAGGAAAACTTTCTTAGGCTTAGATCACACTACCGTGACCTGAAAGTGTGACTTTTCTAAGCGACTTTAGTACCACTTTAATGCGAGGGGGGGGGGCTACACCGCGGGGAATGCAAGTCACGCTAGTGTGAACCGCGTCTTAGACAGTAGTACCCAAACCAGATGTGTCCATCGGAAAGTTTACCTCTTGTTCTGGGAACAACTGTAGCATTTTGTATTTCCCCTCACTCTTCTTCTCAATGACAACGGTCACCATAACAAATAGAGGAGTGAATCTCCCCACAGACTGAAGTAAAAACTTGACAGAGGGTCTAATCCTTTTCCATGCAACACAAAACTAAAATAAGGCTTTGCCTAGAGCAGTGATGGCTAATCTTGGCACCCCACATGTTTTGGAACTACATTTCCCATGATGCTCAACTACATTGTAGAGTGCATGAGCATCATGGGAAATGTAGTCCCAAAAGATCTGGGTGCCAATATTAGCCATCACTGGCCTAGAGATACAATTTCAGTACTCTATAGCTGTCATCATAGCAACAGTCAAGTTATTTAAGTTTAATTATACACGTTTGGTGTGTTTGTTGCTTTTTCTTCAAGTTTAGCAAGTCTTACCTTAAATGCCATGTGCTCTAAAAAATGTGCAGTTCCATTATTCTTCTCATTTTCATACCTGCTTCCAGCATCAATCCATAGACCCACCTAATTTCAAATGGAAAAATGTAAAGGATCGTACTAAATGATCTAAATTATAGAAGATAAATCAAAACACTGTTTGCAATCCAAAGACACTGCAAAACGAAGATGCTTGACAGCCGCATTGCCACAGGCCAAGCTCGCATTTATTCAGGGCCACTCATGCGCATGTCTCTCACATTGGGGTTCATTTACTAAAGCTAGAAAGGGCGCAATTAGTCACAATTTTGCAGAGAAACCAATCAGCTTCTAGGTTTTTTTTTTGCTAAAGCTTAACTAAGCAAGCTGAGGTTGGTTTCTCTGCAAAATTGTGACTAATTTTGCTCTCTCTAGCTTTAGTAAATAAACCCTATTGGGACCAGAAGCTGTGCCCATGCAGCTGCTGCCTCCCTAATGGACTTCAATGGGCTGCCAGTATGCAGCACCTTAAAGTTGGGATGCTGCAAGAAGAAAAAAAACAGCTCATTCACGCTAAATGGGCATCACTGACCATGTAAACAAAGCCTAAAAATACACAATTCGCCAATCATAGATATTGATCAGACAAAAAAAAAAAAAGATTAGGATCCAAGATGACTGTAAAACACCAATCTTGGTCCAATGAACTGGAAATGTTGGTCCAGTACTTGTTATAACTAAAATCAGATAAGCCAATGTGTAGTTTGCTGTTGGAAGATCTCTTTCATATTCTGCTTCAATGACAATTCTCAGGTATTCATTTCCCCTTACTTTGTGTGCCAATAACCCCTATCAGGATGACAGCAACCTGGAAAAAAAAAGTTCCAACTCTTCCCCACTCATATTCCTGGTATAAGGCTGCTGTACCATGTACTTGTATGATAAAGTATTCTGTTCTCTTTGTATTGCTTCCTTTGTGCAAAATCCCTGGTTTTCCTGCCAGTCACTCTGATTTCTTATTAAAAACTGACCACACTAGGAAGGAGAGCACATAGTGGTCACTGCTATGCTGGGAACTCCGTGTGCTCTCCAACCAACGAAAAGACTTGTCCTGCAATGCCCCCTGCTGCACAGCCATTCACTGGGAAGCTCAGTGTACTGCTGCTTCTCCCTCTAGCTCTTATGCAGCTGAGAACAGAGAGAATGTGATTATTTAAAAAATAAAATTAAATTAAAAATAAATATTTATTTCTATACAAAAATGTTTTGCTTTTCATTTCTATTTTAAACCACCAAATGGCTTGTTTTACAAGGTGATTGTTTACAACCATTTTAATTCAAGAAAGAAACATAAATGTGACATGATACAAATGCTTACAGTACATGTTGATAGTCCAGAATCCTCCGACGCAACTCGCAGTCCATTATTCAGTGTGGTTACTTTAGTCTCTGGAACATTTAAAAAGGCTTGTGCTGCTGTTTGTGTAGACCAACATCTGGACAAAGGCTGTGTGTACAGAGATTAATACAAATGTTATATATGTATAGATATATGGACACCTGTGTGAATTAAAGGGGTTGTAAAGGTTCATTTCTTTTCTAATAAAAATAACAAACATGTTATATTTACCTGCTCTGTGCAAGGGTTTTGCACAGGGCAGCCCAGATCCTTCACTTCTGGGGTGCCCTGCCAATGCTCCTGGCTCCTCATCTTCATCGGGTGCCCCCACAGAAAGCTGCTCTCCCTGGGGGCACCCGTGAGGGCGTGCTTCCAAGTCTCGCTGTTGCGTTCATTGACACAGACAGCAGGACTTGGCCCCGCCACTCGATTTGATTGGCAGCAGCGAGAGCCAATAGCTCCTGCTGCTATCATTCTGTTCAATGAGGAGGTAGACAGCGGCTCAAGCTCATCGCTGGATCGAATCGGGCTCCGGTAATAAAGAGGGGGTCTGGGGGGGGGGGGGGAAGCCACAGCAAATAAGCTTTTTCACCTTAATGGATGCATTAAGGTGAAAAACCTTGAGACTCTACAATCACTGACTTTTAGCAAAAGGAAAAATTCCTCCATTATACCAAAATCATTAATATTAACAGTCGGCTTTCAATCCAGGACAGAGGTAAGTGGCCCTGTGCTGCCCTGACAAAAGACTATGCTACAGTGGAATTCACTGACGTCACTTCACAAAGGGGTCAAAAAGAGGGCAGAAATATGGAAACTACAATACATTTATTCCAAGTTTAAAGTTTTCTAGGTATGAATATTTTTACATATAGTATCTCACAAAAGTGAGTACACCCCTCACATTTCTGTAAATATTTTATTCTATCTTTTCATGTGACAACACTGAAGAAATGACACTTTGCTACAATGTAAAGTAGTGAGTGTACAGCTTGTATTACAGTGTAAATTTACTGTCTCCTAAAAATAACTCAACACAGCCATTAATGTCTAAACCACTGAGAACAAAAGTGAGTGAGTACACCCCTAATTTGCCCTTTTCCCTCCCCGATGTCATGTGACTCATTATTACAAGGCCGCAGGTATGTTAAGTTTGATGTTATCGCTCTCACTCTCTCATACTGGTCACTGGAAGTTCAACATGGCAAAGAACTTGCCGAGGATCTGAAAAAAAAGAGTTGTTGCTCTACATAAAGATGGCCTAGGCTATAAGAAGATTGCCAAGACCCTGAAACTGAGCTGCAGCACAGTGGCCAAGACCATACAGTGGTTTAACAGGACATGTTCCACTCAGAACAGGCCTCGCCATGGTCGACCAAAGAAGTTGAGTGCACATGCTCAGTGTCATATCCAGGAGGTTGTCTTTGGGAAATAGATGCATGAGTGCTGCCAGCATTGCTGCAGAGGTTGAAGCGGTGGGGGGGGGGGGGGGTGTCAGACTATCAGTGCTCAGACCAGACGCTGCACACTGCACTAAATTGGTGTCAGTGGGAGGAATGGTGCCCCATCGCTGGTGTCAGTGGGAGGAATGGTGCCCCATCGCTGGTGTCAGTGGGAGGAATGGTGCCCCATCGCTGGTGTCAGTGGGAGGAATGGTGCCCCATCGCTGGTGTCAGTGGGAGGAATGGTGCCCCATCGCTGGTGTCAGTGGGAGGAATGGTGCCCCATCGCTGGTGTCAGTGGGAGGAATGGTGCCCCATCGCTGGTGTCAGTGGGAGGAATGGTGCCCCATCGCTGGTGTCAGTGGGAGGAATGGTGCCCCATCGCTGGTGTCAGTGGGAGGAATGGTGCCCCATCGCTGGTGTCAGTGGGAGGAATGGAGCCCCATCGCTGGTGTCAGTGGGAGGAATGGAGCCCCATCGCTGGTGTCAGTGGGAGGAATGGAGCCCCATCGTTGGTGTCACTGGGAGGAATGGCGCCCCATTGTTGGTGTCACTGGGAGGAATAGTACCCCATTCTTGGTGTCACTGGGAGGAATAGTATCCCATTCTTGGTGTCACTGGGAGGAATAGTACCTCATTCTTGGTGTCACTGGGAGGAATGGTGCCCCATTCTTGGGGTCACTGGGAGGAATGGTGCCCCATTCTTGGGGTCACTGGGAGGAATGGTGCCCCATTCTTGGGGTCACTGGGAGGAATGGTGCCCCATTCTTGGGGTCACTGGGAGGAATGGTGCCCCATTCTTGGTGTCACTGGGAGGAATGGTGCCCCATTCTTGGTGTCACTGGGAGGAATAGTGATAAAGGCAAGCAAAGTTTGGAAACCCCTGTTCTAGACCACTGATATGTCAGCAATAGTGTAAGAAGCCACCAAGTCATACTACACCTGACTAGGTTACATTATCCAGTCTCCTTCACTAACAGCAATGACAGGGAACTAGGAATCATGACATTCTTACAGGAGTCCCATGCGAGCTGATTACCCTCCCCTCTCCGTGCTATGTACCGCCTGGTATACCTGTGATCCCCTCGCCACTCCACCGATCACCCTCCGTCCCAGAGAACCAGCGAGTCTCAGCATGGACGCCGCCATCTTTCCTGTACCGCTGCTCGTGACGTCACATCCGCCCCCACACTTGCCTAGTCATTGACAGTAAGCAGAAATCCCCGGCTAGTGCTGGTGGAGATGTAAATAAAGGAAATAGCTGGGAGCAGTGTGCTACTGAGTACTGACTGACAGCACTGCCATGGGTCATGACTGTGTGATAGAACACTCTCCTCAGTCCCTGAAACAATTCATTAGAATTATATGAGCAGCCTATTACATAAATCACCTCATGGATCGTTGTATATCATTATTACCTCAGAATACAACTGGGGGTTGGGGCTCAGAACCTGGCAGAAGACCCTAAGACTACATTCATGTGCTGTGGATAGTTTACTGCCACCGAATGCCGCCTCTGGACACAGCAATACTCTGTGCCATGGCCACGTACATACTGAGGGATTAACTGCGACCAAAATTCTGCAGAAATACAGACCCTAAATGCACAATGGCTGAATAAAAGGGTCAGTCAGAGTCACACATAACCGCGCAGATGAGAAGTCACATGCGGCAGCCCCGGCCATTTATTTGTATAGAGTATAAACTTGGAGGCCAAAAGTAAACAAAGTCTCGCAGGTAGAACCCTGTAGACGAGGAGGATGGGGATTTTAATGTGGCCAAAAATAGCAGTTGGATAAAGTACAAATTATAAAAATATACATTTTATTAAAGGCAAGATAGTAAAAAAAGCATATGAAAAATACAGTACCTAGGTGTATTGCAGCACATCCTATAATGCGATGGATCGACGCGTTTCACCCATACTTTGGGCTTCCTCAGGATCCAGATGTGTAGCAGGCTTTCTCAAAAAGTATATATACACCCTCAATAGAGACACCAAACTATAATTCATCGGCCATGCCACAGAACCTATAATGGTATACTCAAAAATATACAAAGCGTTTGCGCATCTATGGTTAAAGCTACATGTCCAATAGAAGGAAAATGTTCATATCATCATAGAGAGGAATCACACTGTTCAATGTCCATGCTGACAGCAAGCTGGCTGAATAATTATAATAATATAAATTTGGGGACTCGTTTATGCATTATTGCTGCCCCAAAACCCCATAGCTGGAAAGACAGTGGCCTAAGGTTTCCCCCTCATCTCTTTAAAATCGAACACATATTAAATACACAGGTTCTGTGGATGATTAAGGTGGTAATTAACTCACTTAGTGCCTTATCTGCAATAAATTAGCCTCAGAACCTGTGTAATTTATATGTGTTTGGGTTTAAAGCAGGGGTGGGGAACCTACGGCCCGGGAGCCCTATGCGGCCCTCGAAGTCATTTGGTCCAGCCCCCCCGTGCAGCTGAGTCTGTGTCTCTCAGCTGATCTGTCAGAACGGAGCCGATGCTTCCTGTATAGTTCCTGCTCCATTCTGACAGTCTGAATGAGTCACAGGCGGAGTGATATCAAATGCACTCCGCCTGTGACCAATACAATTGCCTCTTCCTCCAGCGTGGCGCCACTGCTAGGTAGCATTTCCCGCCAGCAGCACACACAGCAGTACCAGCCAGAGGCAGCAGTACCAGCCAGAGGCAGCAGTACTCACAGCAGTACCAGCCAGAGGCAGCAGTACTCACAGCAGTACCAACCAGAAGCAGCAGTACTCACTGCAGTACCAGCCAGAACCAGCAGTACTCACTGCAGTATCAGCCAGGACCAGCAGTACCAGCCAGAGCCAGCAGTACTCACAGCAGTACCAGCCAGAACCAGCAGTACCCACAGCAGTACTAGCCAGAACCAGCAGTATCAGCCAGAGCTAGCAGTACTCACAGCAGTACCAGCCTGGAGCCAGCAGTACTAGTCAGAGCCAGCAGTACCCAAAGTAGTACCAGCCAGAACCAGCAGTACTCACAACAGTACCAGCCAGAGCCAACAGTACCAGCCAAAGCCAGCAGTACCCACAGCAGTACTAGCAGTACCCACAGCAGTACCAGCCAGAGTCAGCAGTACTCACAACAGTACCAGTCAGCAGTACCCACAGCTGTACCAGCCAGCAGTACCAGCCAGAGCCAGCAGTATCCACAGCAGAACCAGCAGTACCAGCCAGAATCAGCAGTACTCACAACAGTACCAGCCAGCAGTACCCAGCCAGCAGTACCAGCCTGAGCCAGCAGTACCCACAGCAATACCAGCCAACAGTACCCACAGCAGTACCAGCCTGAGCCAGCGGTACCCACAGCAGTACCCACAGCAGTACCAGCCTGAGCCAGCAGTACCCACAGCAGTACCAGCCAGCAGTACTAGCCAGTAGTACCAGCCTGAGCCATCAGTACCCACAGCACAGTACCAGCCAGCAGTACCAGCCTGAGCCAGCAGTACCAACAGAACAGTACCAGTCAGCAGTACCCACAGCAGTACCAGCCAGCAGTACCCACAGCACAGTACAAGCCAGCAGTACCAGCCTGAGCCAGCAGTACCCACCAGCAGTACCAGCCTGCTGTACCCACCAGCAGTACCAGCCTGCTGTACCCACCAGCAGTACCAGCCAGCAGTTCTTTTCAAAACTTACCACTTCAAAGAGTCGACTGCGCTCCAGACTGACCAACGCAAACCTGGAAAACCAGTTGCGAGTAGCAACATCATCAATACAAGCTAACATCACACACTTCACCAAAGAGAAGCAGTTGCAGCCATCACATTAGGGGTGAGTTAATTAAATGTTTGACCAAATATAACAGGCACATTTTTAAGTTGATTATTTTGTACGCCCCCAAATGATTTTATAAACACCCAAATGGCCCTTGGCAGAAAAAAGGTTCCCCACCCCTGGTTTAAAGGAATGAGGTGGCTACCCTACAGTGGGCGGGGGGAGTACACATTTCGCAGCTACAATGTTTTGAATCACAGCCGTGGCAGGATTTCAACTCCTGTCACATTTGGCAGGCACTACCACCTGCTGTACCTAACCCATTTGAGTGATGGTGCCACACTTGTAGGCAGGTGCAATCTATTTTCTCCACTGTAATGACTCTGTCCGCAGCGTCAATGCAGAGGGCAGAGGAAGTTGAGAGGAACCTGGTTCCTCTATGGTTTCCTTGGTCACAGGGAGGCAGCTATCCGATTGGATGCTGGCACCCCAGGTGACTCTGGTCGCCATCTTGAGTCAGGCAGAGTCTATTTAGAACACTGATGCCTGGTTTGGCGCACATTTTGCAAGTGACTAGAGTAACGACAGGTCACACATGTGTCAGGGAGAGTGCTAGCGTCTGGGAAAGGTTCTGGAGGAGTAGGTACGGTGCAGAGACACGCCATCCTTCCTGGAAGCCTCCCCATTTGGGTAGAGACCAGCCAGGCTTCATTTCACTCCTCAAGACAGACACTGTCAGCACCTCTAAGTCTTCAATCTGCCTTCTCATTGCTGTTACAACTTGAGAGTGTTCCCCCATCCAGTTGCCTCCCTGCCAGGTCTGTTGTGTATTGCTGGACTTCTGTTACAATATTTTCTTGTTACTGCACTTGAACTTCATGTATTTTCTGCCTCCTACATAACGCTGCAGCTACCCACACTTGGCGGCCGTTGACAGGGTATGACCCTCTTTGCAGCGTGTGTGGATGGAAGAGCGAGTACCATTTTGGTACCATTAGGAGCAGCCTTGTCACTGGTGCTTAAGTTTAATGGGTCTAATATCTCCCGGGCTGAGTGAGAGGAGAGGCTGGATAGTGCTTCGCACCTGTATGAAGTTCACACCCAGCTGATCGCGGAGCTTGCTATCAACTCTCTGAAGGATGACACCTGCTGAGCGATGATGGTACTACTGGAAGAGGACTGTCCTGTCTAGAACAAAATGTAGCCCACCAGGACAGTCTGTTTGTAGAGAATGTGACAGTTCCTGAGTTAATGTTAAGGTTCTTTGTCTGTAGGATAAAGGATTACAAAACCCCACCCACTTCATGCTAGCACTCCCGAAACCTGTAGAAGCACCTAGAGAAGAAGGATGTACACGCTGTGCCAATATAACCACTTCAGGCAAACTACTTAGGGATCAGTTCATGGTGGGCATGAAGGCTGGGCTTGTCAGGGGAGCCCTACAGAAGTGAATCAAAGTGCAACCAATCCTCTCCTTTAATAATACTGTAGTGGACGTAGATGTGCGGGAATAGGAAGATGCAGAAGCAACAGTGGTGGTAGCAGAGGCATGACCTGCTACACCTGAAAGAAGAGACCTTGGCTCCTTCACCCTTTTCAGCTATACAGTAAACCACAAGGGAGCTCACCCAGGACAAGGCTTCCTTGAAGCAAGAGATGTCCACATGCAAACAGAATTTAGCACAACCCTCTAAGGGTGAGAATCTGTTAAGGAGGGACCTGGATGAAGACTGGAAGTTCTGGTGGTGTGGCCACTTTGGACACGTAGCCAGGAACTGTAGTCTCCCTAAATCCAAGTGCTCCCACAGGCTACCATTAAACTAGTGGCTCTCAGGGCAGAGGGAAAACCCAGAGGATCCTCAGCACAAAGTCCTATCATATCAGAGGTTATAGTTGTGCAAAATCCAGTGGTGGATGCCCTCATCAATGGGCAGGAGGTCCCTTGCCTGATCAACACAGGAGCTGAGGTCATTTTCATGGAGTGCGCGTTCTACGTCCAGTGGTTTGGCACACAGGACCAGCAGGACCCCTCTTGGCTGTCTCTCAAGGTGGCCAACAACCTGCCCATCCTCATGGAAGGTGTTAGCTGGGTGAAGATACAGATAGACGACCAGGTAGTGGAGCGAGTAGGGGTTGTGGTGACTCGCAGCGCAGTGAGTTCATCAGTACCATTTGTCCCAGGCATAAATGTATTAAAAGACTTAGACTTACCTCGCTTGCTGGACAAGTTTGAACATTCAGGTGTGTGCGGAGCTGTGATTTGCAAGCTCTCTGACTCAACATGTTCCGGGCCTAACAGAAGGCAGCGAGGAAGCAACCTGTGTGCACAACCCCCTCCCCCCAAACAAAGTTACTCCTGACACTCCACCAATAGGTATTTTATCCCTGCCAATTGAGGTTAACAAGAAACAGCATGGTAATGGTGGAGTCCCGCAACACCAGGGGGGGGGGGGGGGCTGGTCGCCCACACCTTATCCAAAATCCACAAAGGCAATTAATCTGTTCAGCTTATCAATCTGGGGACATCACTGTTACTGCTCCCTAAGCATATCACCATAGCAGACCTCTACTGTATGTGGTGCCCCACCACTGCATCTTGGATGCCTAGCCAGGAATGGAAGCCATCTGCACCCTATTAAAGGTGGCCATGACCTCCTTAAATGAGCTGCAATACAAAGCACTGCTGGAATAGCTGGCCATTTCTTTCCAGGACTATCAACTACCCCAACAGTGGCTACTTCATCAACTGCTGGAGAAGCACCTATCGGTCTTTGCTACCAACCCTGAGGACTCAGGCTGCACAAACTAAAGATGACTACTTAATAAGTGACCCCACAAAGAACAGTGAGGTTTGCTGTCCCCTACGGTCTCACCGCAGGCAACTGCCTGCAAAGTACTCTGATTATATTGTTTAAGCTGTTGTTACCATTACCCCAACCATATTTGATGCAGTTTTCATGTTGTTCCTTACTGTGTTATAAAGCCGAGGACAGCATATGTAAAAAAAGAGGGGCGTGTAGGCAGGTGCGGTCTATTTTCTCCACTACAGGTGGTGCTGTCTGCAGTGGCAAAGCAGATGTAGGAGGAAGGCAATAGAAACCTGGTTCCTCTATGGTTTCTTCGGTCACAGGGAGGCAGTTATCCGATTGGATGCTGGTATCCTAGGTGATTCTGGCAGCCATCTTGGGCAAGGCAGAGTCTAGTTAAGACCCTAGTGCTCGGGTTTGGCAGACATTTTGCGAGTGGTTAGAGTAGGGACAGGTCACCCACCTGTCAGGGAAGGTGTTAGTGTCAGGGGAAGTTTCCGGTAAAGTAGGGAAAATGCAGGAACACACCATCCTTCCTGGAAGCCTCCCCATTTGGGTACAGACCAGCCAGGCTGCATTCCACTCCTCAAGACAGATGCTGTCTCATTGCTGTTACAACTTGTGAGTGTTCCCCTGTCGGGTTGCCTTCCTGCCAGCTCTGTCATTTATTGCTGGATTTCTGTTACAATATATTCTTGTTCCTGCACGTGGACTCCATGTGTTTTCTGCCAGCCGCATCAGGCTGCACCTACACGCAGGCTGCAAATGCCACTTAAGCACGCACAATGCACACGGTTGCGGTGCAGTAGTCCAGCATTTCACGTGTTAAACAAGTGGTGGTGAAGCAATACAACGCCCCTCACTGCCTATCAAATGCTCTCTAAACAGTGATCTGCATTCCTCAAGCCTTGTGTGAACAAGGCCTGAGAGCTCCAGTTGCAGAGTTTGTTGCGCTCAGGGCGACTAAACACCAGCTCTGGACGAAGCAACTCTGACACCTGCAACTGTTTGCACACAGCGTATGCAACAGCATTTATAACCTTTGGCAAGAATCTGCTAATTCTTGCCAGCAGCCGTACATATGCTTTCATATAAATGTAGCTTAATACATTTTTCTGGGTTCTGTTAAAATTTGTAGCCTTTAGATTAAAGGCATATTCCACCCCTTCGCAAAAATCGACTCTATTAACCCTTAAAGGAGAAGTACAGCCAAAGCTTGTTTGGCTGTACTTCTGTGGATCACAGGAGTGCAGTTCGTTTTGCACTCCTGTGACCTGTTTTCAGCACACAGTGGGCTAAAGTCTGTTCTCTGCTGACGTAACAGAGCTGATCCAGGCTCGAGCGTCATCACGACTATAGAGTCGGGATCCGCCCACATACCTGGATCGGGATCCAGCTCAGCCTGCCTGTCCCTGTGTTGTCTTCTGTGTACTAACCACGGCAATCATGTGTGCTAATCCATGATACCGTGGTCAGTTTACGTGCCTTCGTCTTTACTCTCTCTGCTCTGAATCTCTCCCCCTCCCTCCCTCCCTGCCTGTTAGTTCGAAGCCTGCATGTGGGAGCTGATCTCCTCCCCGCCCTCCCTTCCTGCTGCTATTCTCTGTGACTTGAGAGTAACATTTAAAAAAAAAACTTGCATGCTCTCTGTTTTATCAATATATAAAATACAGTTTTTCACGGAAACCGATGTCACGTTACCTCCCTCTGCTGGCTGGCTGACGGCTGGCTGGCTCTTTTTGGATCGAGGAGGCAGAGCAGAGGAGGACACATGACAGCACAGTGGTGCTGTGAGAAAAGGTATTTAAGACTAGAATTAAAAAAAAAACAGACACACAGTACATTGTATCTAGTTAAAACAGAGGGGATGGCAGTTAGTGAGGATTATGACTTTACAATCACTTTAAAGCGGAGTTCCGGGCACAGAAATGATTTTTTGCTGAACATACCCCCGGGACAGTCAGGGCTAGCACATTCCACAATGGCTAGCCTCTGATCTGTCCCGGTTCGCACTTACCTTTTAGAAGAAATACTTACTTAGAAAATTTCTTCCACAGCGTTTCCATCTCTGTTGTGGGCAGCTGAAGCCGGCACGGTCCTCTTCTCTGTCTTCTTCCGCGTCTTCGTGTCCCAGAATGCACTGCACCGGCCCCTCTCGTCACTTCCGGTGCGGCGCCGCATTCCTAAACAGCTTCTGGGCATGCCCAGAAGCTGTTTAGCAGGGGAATGCGGCGTCGCCCGGAAATGACGAGCGGGGCCGGTGCCGTCGCATTGATTCCTGGGAGCTATGACGTTTAGCTCCCAGGAATCATCGCGAGGCAGGAAGTGACGGGGTGAGCCGCGGCTCCGAGGGAGGAAGCAGTCAGAGGTGAGTATTTACGATCTTCAATAAAAAGGTGAGTAAACAAAAAAAATAAAAATAACTATCCAATTCCTTTTCAGGTGAGCTCTACCTAGCGGAGGGGCACAAAAAAAAAAAAAATAGTTTTTGTGCCCGGAACTCCGCTTTAAAGCTGACGTTTATTTACATTTTTTACATTTTCAGCACCAGGGACCTTACCTCTAATTGTTCTATGTCCTGCTGGCTGTTGCATGGTAAAGAAATGTTCTCCCCACTTCCTACAGGTCAACCCCACAGTACTAATCTTCCAGTACTGCAAGGGTTATTACCAGCCGTTGCCAGTGTGAAAGAGTTGCACCACTCACTCGTCCATTCCACCCGCCCCCTAAATTAACACCTTCCTGTCGGCCTATAGCAGAATGACAGCCGGGCAGTGGCTTTTTACATCATATGACGTCCCTCGCATCGTGCCACACGTGTACGTGCCCTCGTGTGCGCACAGCACAGTGATCGGTGCTGAGCTGTGTCCCTCGGACACAGTGCATCACCAATCAGGGTAAAGAGCCGATGATGTAGGTTCTTTACCATGTGATCAGGTGTGTCCAATCACAGCCGACCACATGTAAACAAATGTCAGTTATTGCCATTTCCTTTCCACAACGATGTCAGTGTCTAAGTAAAGGAAAGCCGATAACCATCTTTCCAGTTACAGGGGACATTTACACTGATCATCAGCGCCCTGATGATCAGTGCAGCCCCATCAGTGCAGCATATCAGTGCCGCCTTATCAATGCAGCCTCATCATTGCCCATCAGTGCAGCTTATCAATGCCCATCAGTACTTTCTCATCAGTGCAGCCTCATCAGTGCCCATCAATACAGCCTCATCAGTGCCCTATTAGTGCAGCCTCCTCAGTGCCCATCAATGCAGCCTCATGAGTGCCCATCAATGCAGCCCCATCAGTGCAGCCTCATAAGTGCACATCAGTAAAGAAGAAAATAACTTATTTGCAAAAGTTTATAACAAAAACAAAGAAAAGAGGGTTTTGTTGGTCTTTTTTCGTATGTTTAGCAAAAAAATAAAAAATCCAATGGTGATTAAATACCACCAAAAGAAAGCTCTAAAAAAATGATAAAAATGTAATATGGGCACAGTGTTGCATGACCGAGCAATTGTCATTTAAACTGTAACAGCGCTGAAAGCTGAAAATTGGTCTGGATAAAAAGGGGGTGAAAGTGCCCTACATTGAAGTGGTTAATAAAACTTGTACCATTCTTTTCCAGTATGCAAGGCATTATGTGACTGAAGGACTGGCAGATGAATGACCTGATTCCACACCTCTAGTCATAGGACACATTGCATTCTAGGAAAGACCAATACATCTTTTGTGAATAAAGGAGATAGACGGAAGGAGAAGGAAAACTGATCAATTACTTCACGCTTGCAGCAGCTGATACTACCCCCACATCAGATCTGTGCGGTGGGGAGGACCTGGTGGCAGTGGGGAAAGGATTTCAACACTATGCAGTAGGACATGGGACAATTAGAGCTAAGGTATGCCCTTGTGGATGGATGAATGTAACTAAACAAGCCATAAGTGAAAATACAGGTGATGAGTCACTAGGTAATGCCATGCAAGTTTGACATTTATCGCATTGTCTCTCAGCATTGTGTAATTGGCCACATTGACAGGATCAGATATGTTGTCTGCTACTTTCTGCATGGACCTGTTTGCTATGTAACAATTGTTAGTAGCCCTTTGGTAATTCTCTGTAGACCCTTGCCAAACCAGTTTGTCCAATGCTGTGCTGTCACAAGATCCTCAACTTTCCTTCATGACATTAATTTGACCATTGCTGTCAAGATGACTAAAATCTGGTTTAAACAATACTAAATATAAGCAGAGGTTGTAAACCATAAGTAGCACTGAAGGTGTGCAACTAGTTGTAGCATAAACTGACTTCTGATATGGGGACAAAAAAATGTATTTCTTTAAGGTACAGTATATCTATAGTGCAGACTGGTTACACAGTGCTTTACATATACTGTACATTCACATTAGTCCCTGCTCTCAAGCTTATAAATCTAAGGTCCCTAACTAACATGCAAACATACACACACTTGAGGCCAACTTATTGAGGAGCCAATTAGCCCACCATTATAATTTATCTTTGGCTGGCCATAGATAATACAATTTTCTTGTACAAATTTCCTTTAGGTTTACCAAAACCATATAATATGAGGCCAAACCTAAACACTTTCAATTTGTATGCAATCAGACGGGCCCTTGTACTACATAGCTGAAGGTAAATCTAAAGGAAATTGAATACAAAAATTGCATCATGTATGGCCAGCTTTAGGAGCGTGGGAGGAAACCGCAGTACTCAGAGAAAACCCAAACAGCCACAGGGAGAACATGTAAACTCTACGCAGGTACCATCATGGTGGGATTCGGAATGTAAACAGCAATAGGCAGTGACAGGTACTCTTAATGAAAAGAGCTGGGGTCTATTAGACCCCAGATATCAACTCTGCCCCTAAAAGCATCTGATCACACCAAGATCGGTGTGATCAGATGTTTTCACAATTTACAAATGTTTACATCTGGGGCAATATTCGTAATTTCCGGTTTCCTATACCATAGAGCTCATCTGGGACCTTCCAGTCCCAGATGAGTTCTATGGAAAGCCAGAACAGAACCCAGCCTGAAGCATTGCAAACGGAATAATACGGGTGAGCCATTGATCCATCTGGGGGCAATCTGACGGTTATCTGACACCTATATGCTCGTTTTTATTTGACAAATGTGAGTGTGATTTTCTGGGGGGGTTAATTGGATTAAAAAATGTTATACAGTGGTACATTATGGTATTGTGCTTTATTTTGTTAGACTTCCAGTACGAAATAGAAATACATTTTTCCTATTACAGGTCAAGAATTTTGAACTTTGAGGCCTCAAATGACCTTGTCACTGATTCAGTCAAAACCACTTTAGTTTGAAGCACACATTGCGTCCATTGTTGAAATTGTTTTATTTACATGTACTTTGAGATGAGAAGCTATGTCGTCTGCCCCCAAAAGGAAATTGTGTTCGGTAAACTTTGAATATAATGCTCTGGATAGGCAGGCGACTATATTGCTTATCCCAGGTGGAACGGCCTTGGGTGGAAGGTTTACATACAATGGACCTCAAAGGATAAAAAGCCATTTTTCCCCTGGTCATGAAAGGAGAGAAACCAGGGAGATCATAAAACATTATGTTCTGGCCATGAGACGTTTTAACACACAATGGCCAAAACTCAAATTCAGGGTCACACCTGTGTTCATCTATTCCCTAGCAAATAAACTATTGTTTCTACCATGAGAAGACAAACAAACGGAAAACTACCTGGACAAAGAGAAGAACCTGTAATTAATTTACCTACACACCAAGACGGGGGTAGAGATTGTGTCATACAGACAATTGCCCATTGGAAGCTACATGGTGTCAAATAAACATTGTCACTTAGACTGATGAGAACTGCATCTTCAAATGAATCTAATATAATCATAAGCTTATACAACATCCTTGTCTCATCATATACCAAAGGGGGGGGGGGGGGTGTGGAACTTATAATTTTATGACAATTTCTTTTGAGAATTACATGATATCCATTATATAGTAGTGTCAAATGGTCACAATTTCTCCCATATTTTATAATCCAGTCCCAAATCATGATTGTATTGCTGTTAACATAATAATCCCTTAAAGGATAATATTCTGATTGGAAATAACCCATGTGTAGAAAAGTTTACATATACAAGTTGTTGTGTAGCAATATATATATATATATATATATATATATATATATATATATATATATATATATATATATATATATATATATATATATATATATATATATAACTGTATATGTATCTATATAATTCTTACTGCTATTAAATGTAAAGTATATGGGTAAATCAGTCATTTCCAATCAATATACGTATCATATTAATAATATATCCTTATTAAATGGTGTTACCAGGTTCAATCCTTATCTAGATACATGATGGAGATATTAGATGGACATGTATATATTAGATGAGAGTATGGATAAATTATTATGTTGTTTTTATATTTTTAAATGGAGAAATTATCATATAGTTTTAAATATCCAATATATATTGGTTAACCAGTAGAGGTGTTGCCCAATGACATCACCAGTTAATGGATAAGTTAGCCCAACCAATGGGGATAAAGTTACTTCTTCTGGGTTTGACTTATGGTAATTTTACAGCCCTTTTGTTCAATATAATATAAAAAGGGAAGCCCAGATGAGAGAGGGACACATCACAAATTATATTACACAACATTCATTACACATACAACACACACGCTACTTACTTCCATACACATACTCCTCTATACATATTCCATTTTGCTCCATCATTCATCTGAAACTTTGAAGGACGCCAAACGAAACTCCTCCCTAACTGGCCACCATTTTGGGAAGGCAGCTATCTTAAGGACTCTGGTAACGACCATTTAAGCTAGTAGCCATCTTAAGTGTGGTAAATATACCTTGCTGGTTATTTGATATTATTTACAATTGTTTATTTTCTTCCTTATATGTTTTATATTTCATATTTAAGCCCCCGTTCACATAGGGGCGATCCGACTTCGGGTGGCGACCTCCGAGATCGCGGTGCGAGCAGCGCGCCGCGACCTCGGAGCGGCCGCCACGGACTTCATAACATTGAAGTCTATGGCAGTCGCCTCCTGGTCGCCCCAAAGAAGCTCCGGACCCTTTTTCTAAGTCGGAGCGACTTGTGTCGCTCCTATTAGAACGGGTCTGCAGCTTCCCTATGGAAGGCGACCTGCGGCGACCTGTGAGGCGACCAGGTCGCCTCACAGGTCGCCTCTATGTGAACGGGGCTAAGGGTAACGAGATTACAGTCCCAGCGGTATTAACCATGTGTAGATTTTTCTCTAAGAGCTGATTTTTGCTTTTTATACATTTTTATTAATATCAGATTTAGCACATATTGGCATATTAGTCTCTCGTTTTTGCATGGCCTATTCTCGCTCCATCTGCAGTGGAGTGACTGTCGGCTGCGCAATTCGCAGACAATTGTGGTCTGATTATATAGCACACTTAAATATGGTTTATACTATACCTGGAGAAAATGTAATCTTGCTTTATTTTTACTTTCATCATTAAGCTAAATATCACATTGCATTTATCGTTTTAAGTTTGTTTTATGTAGAGTTATCTCTTTGTGTTACCTCAAGTCTGATCATTTATTGTGAATACATGTTTTGTGAATAAATATACTTATATATTCCATACTGTAGACTGTTTTCACTAAGATTGGTATATGCTTTTAAAAAGAAATTAATTGATCAAAAAGAACTCGTTATACTCGTTCAGAATAATATTCTCGAACGTGTAAAACGCACAACAATTTTGACCGGAGCTGTCATTTCCTTAATAGAGGACACATCCAGTGAATGAGTGAGGGGAGACGCCACATGAGGATGCGCTTTTTTTTTACAGTGACAGTGAGTGTTGACTTCAGAGGGTGTGGGACACACACCTGTGGTGTGCTTGTGTTCTTCTGGAGTGGATCACAGCTGGTTTTGAGTCCAGGGATATCTTGTTCACCCAGTAATCTTCTAGATTTATCACATGTGGTGGACTTCTGCTCACTATTTATTGGAAAGACTCTTTATATATTAATACGTCTGATCATTCTCTCATCACGCTACATATATATATATAGAGGGATTTTTTATCCAATTTTTGAATATTTTATTAACATGGTAATAGGATTTATATAGCGCCAACAGTTTATGCAGCATTTTACATTAGGATAGACAGTACAGTTACAATACAATTCAATACAGGAGGAATCAGAGAGCCCAGCTCATTAGAGCTTACAATCTAAGAAGGAGGGTCAAGTCATACAAAAGGTAATACATTTGGGGAATGAGAAAATGAAGAAAAAATGAGTACACCCCTCACATTTTTGTAAATATTTTATTATATCTTTTCATGTGACAACACTGAAGAAATTACACTTTGCTACAATGTAAAATAGTGAGTTTACAGCTTGTATAAGGGCTATTTTACACGGCCGCTCAGTTTTTTTTATCTCCGCTGCGGCACTTTTTTTTTTTTTTCACGGACACGGATGACACTTGTGTCATCCGGTCCGTATGTCCGCATATCACCCCATCCGTTTGCGGATGATATACAGACATAATGTTAGTCTATGGGGATTGCGGATGTCAGCGGATGACACCGCTGACATCCGATTTTGCATCCGTTCCGTTTTTTAATGGAGGAAAAATAGGGTTCGGTTCCGTTCCAAAAAACGGAACAGAACTGAAAGGACACAAATCGGATGTCAGCGGATGGTCATCCGCTGACATCCGCAATTCCATTGACAAGCATTATGTCCGTATATCACCCGCAAACGTATGGGGTGATATACGGACATACGGAACGTCCGTGTGAAAGAGCCCTAACAGTGTAAATTTGCTGTACACCCCTAAGTGAAAATTCATTGGAAATGAAAATGCATTCATGGTTCCCTCAATGAACTGTAGCTCCCCAGTGATGGCAACACTCATGCAGCCCCACACCAAGACACTCCCACCACCATGCTTGACTGTAGGCAAGACACACTTGTCTTTGTACTTTTTACCTGGGTGCAGGCACACACGCTTGACACCATCTGAACCAAATAAGTTTATCTTGGTCTCATCAGACCACAGGACATGGTTCCAGTAATCCATGTCCTTAGTCTGCTTGTCTTCAGCAAACTGCAGGCTTTCTTGTGCATTATGTTTAAAAGAGGCTTCCTTCTGGGACGAAAGTCATGCAGACCAATTTGATGCAGTGTGCAGCGTATGGTCTGAGCATTGACAGTTTGACCCCACAACCCCTTCAACCTCTGCAGCAATGCTGGCAGCACTCATACATCTATTTCCCAAAGGCAACCTCTGGATATGACACTGAGCATGTGCACTCAACTTCTTTGGTCGACCATGGCGAGGCCTGTTCTGAGTGGAACCTGTCCTGTTAAACTGCTGTATGGTCTTGGCCACCGTGCTGCAGCTCAGTTTCAGGGTCTTGGCAATCTTCTTATAGCCTAGCCCATCTTTATGTAGAGCATCAATTCTTTTTTTTCAGACCCTCAGAGAGTTTTTTGCCATGAGGTGCCATGTTGAACTTCCAGTGATTAGTATGAGAGAGTGAGAGCAATAACACCAAACTTCACACACCTCCGACCTTGTAGTAATAACAAGTCACATGACATCGGGGAGGGAAAATGGCTAATTGGGCCCAATTAGGACGTTTTCACGTAGGGGTTTACTCACTTTTGTTGCCAGCAGTTTAGACATTAATGGCTGTGTGTTGAGTTATTTTGAGGGGACAGCAAATTTACACTGTTATACAAGCTGTACACTCACTACTTTACATTGTAGCAAAGTGTCATTTCTTCAGTGTTGTCACATGAAAAGATATAATAAAATATTTACACAAATGTGAGGGGTGTACTCACTTTTGTGAGATACTTTATATGCAGACAGATTTTTTATCCAATTTATGAATATTTTAATAACATAGTACTAAGAGCGCTGCTTATGTGTGTTTGTATTTGATTTTATGTCATCTCATTACCTCGGAGCTAAATATAGCAGCAGCCACTTGAGTTTTCAAGTTGAATATTCATTCTTCTATAAAAAGTTGGAATTTTACGGCAATTAAGGAGCGCTTTGTTGGGGGGGGGGGGGGGGATTTCTTGTGTTTTTTGCTATATATACATCCTGTATACAGTAATAATAATAATTTTATTGTTGTGGGTTTAGTAACACTATTTGTATGTATAATATTGTACTGGTTTAGGATACAAAGAGATTTGAGAGGAAATCCCTGCAATTAAGGGAATTCCTTGGGGACCTCCAGAACTAACTAGTGTCCCCACTGGAAGATTTCCCTTCTATTACTATTCCAGGGACAACCCAAAATTTGGGGTATTCTTTTACTTTCACTTTCAATGATAATAGCAAACATGACAAATAGAGAGGGTGAATTTCCTTAAAGAGGAGTTCCGCCCCCCCCCCCCCCCCCCAGGAAAAAAATGAAAAGTCAGCAGCTACAAATACTTTAGCTGCTGACTTTTAACCACTTGCCTACTGGGCACTTAAACCCCCTTCCTGCCCAGGCCATTTCTCAGCTTTCATCGCTGTTGCACTTTGAATGACAATTGCGCAATCATGCAACACTGTACCAAAATTCAATTTTATCATTTTTTTCAAACAAATAGTGCTTTCTTTTGGTGACATTTAATCTGTACTGGGGGTTTTCATTTTTTTGCTGAACAAACAAAAAAAGACTGAAAATTTTGAAAAAAAAAATTATAATATATAATTTTATAGTTTGTTATAAAATTTTGCAAACAGGTAATTTTTCTCCTTCATTGATGTGCGCTAATGAGGTGGCACTGATGGGCCCTGATAGGCTTCACTGATAGGCAACACTGATGAGTGGCACTGAAGGGCACTAATAGGTGGTACTGAAGGGCAATGATAGGCCCTGGTAGATGACACTGATAGGCTGCATTGATGATGGGGCACTGATAGGTGGTACTGGTGGGCATTAATAGGTGGCACTGGTGGGCACAGTTGCTCTTCCTCTTTGGGACCGATGTCCCTCTGACAGCAGAGGGACATCGCCGGTTGCTGTTTACATCACATGATCAGCTGTCATTGGCTGATCACGGACTCGCTGATCACAGAGCGAGACGCGTGCGCCCTGCAGGGAGTGTCCAGGCAGCTCATACACGGGAGGATATAAATGGACGCCCTCCCGGCAATTTAGGTCCCCACTGTAGCCGTCTTTCAACTATAGCTCGGGCATTAAAGCGGTAGTATACTTTAAAAAAAAAAACCCTGCAAGACAAAGGCATAATGAGCTAGTATGCATTGCATACTAGCTCATTATGAAATACTTACCTTTAGAACAAAGCCCCGACACGGTCCCCCGGACACCGCTGTGGGAGCTGACATGATCCCTCTGCGTCTCTTCCGGGTTCGGCAGTTGCGGCGCTGTGAGTAGCCGGAGCCGCGATGACGTCACTCCCGCGCATGTGCGCGGGAGTCATTTTCCGGCACTTCCCGGCAAGGAACTCTGAATGTCCCCCCCGGACCTTCAGAGCGCATGCGCCGCTCGAGTCAGCGACTGCATGCAGTGCAAATATCTCCTAAACCGTGCAGGTTTAGGAGATATTAATTGTACCTACAGTTAAACCTTATTATAGGCTTACCTGTAGTTAAAAGTCACAAAAAGCGGTATACTACCGCTTTAAGTTAAATATTAGAACTTACCTGTCCAGGGTTCCTGCGAGGTCGGCACCTGAAGACGATTTTTTTATTTTTAAGCCGATTTTTGTATCGGCTCTCAGGTGTTGCCGCCGCAATTCAGGGTAAGGGAACCCAACAGTGAAGCCTTTCAGCTTCACAGCGGGTTCCCTACTATGCATGCGCTCTGCGCTTTCTAATTAGCCAGGTGGCGGAGTAAGAAGGAGGGGGGCTGAACTTCCGAGGGACAGCGCTGTGGCACTGTCTCCCAGGAGGGGGGAAGGGTACCTGTCAAAAACAAGTACCCGTTCCCCCTGCTAAGGTGCCAAATGTGGCACCAGAGAGGGGGAGGAAGCATATAAGCCGAAGTTCCACTTTTGGGTGGAACTCCACTTTAATGAGGGTACAGATGGCAATAAAAACCTGACAGGGGTTCTAATCCACCTCCACTCTATACAAAAATAAAGAAAGTTTTGCCTTTAGTTCTACTCTTAGTTGTGTCCTGCAGTTGATGATTTAGGCTTTGTTTCTGGAGACATCCCTGACACCAGAATAAGGGGCAGACATTGGTGTCATGCTGTATACAGGAGATTTCCCTGATATATATGGGAGGTGGTCACACTCCGAGGCCCCTCCCTGTATGATGGCCTGCCACTGATCAGGTATGTACACAGACCCCTCCCCCTCCTCTCCGGGCTGATCGCCGTCACTGGGCGGGCGGATGGCGGTGACATGCTGCTGCTGCTGAGGAGGAGCCGATCGTTGCTCAGGAGCTGCGTGCAGTTCCTGGTAGTATCTCAGCCCGCAGTGTCGGTTGGTAGCACGGATCGGATTGACGGTTCTCTCCTGAACGGCAGGGCCGGCGATCTGTGCGGGGTGCCCCGGATCGAGCAGCAGCGGGCGATCGGAGCGATGGCAGAGGAGCAGCAGCGGGTGGAGGAGGAGGAGACGGAGACAGAGAGGTGAGCGGGCACGGCGTGGACGGAGGGGGGTGTATGATCCGTCCTATACTACTAGAGAGGTGCAGGTGAGGGGGGCGTGTTCACATGATGATTGGGGGGGGGGGGGGGTTTGGGCACAGCTCTCTATAATCCTACACAAAGTTTATAGCTGGGGTCACACTTGTGTATTATTAGCCTGATACACCCCCCCCCCATGTATTCTGTTTTTATTTTGACCGCTTCTGGAAGGTTTACCCCCCCCCCCCCCTTAGTGACCAGGCCATTTTTCGCGATGGTTGCGCGGTCGTGCGACACTGTATCCAAATATAATTGATGTCCTTTTTTTGTCACAAATGGCTTTCTTTTGATCGTATTTGATCGCCTCTGTGGTTTTTATTTTTGTTGCGCTATAAACAAAAAAAAAATGCTATAATTTTGGTAAAAAAAAAAAAAACTTTTTTTTTTTTTTTTTTTTTTTTTACTTTTTGCTATAAAACATAGCCAAAAAAATTTTTTTTTTCATCAATTTAGGCCAATGTGTGTGCTGCCACATATTGTTGGAAAAAAAATTCCCAAATGAGTGTATATTGATTGGTTTGAGCAAAGGTTATAGCATCTACAAACTATGCCATATTTATTGTTTTGTTCATTGAAGGACACAGCGCTCCATAAATCATAACTAGTGGGTTATATTTAAATACAAGTACAGCGCCAATCATGTGTGTGAGGACAAGACACTATGAAGTAAGAGTCCAACAAGTACACAAATAATGATCCTCAATTGAAAGATGAAAAGTCCAGTCAATTAGATGGAAACATCACCACCGCGTGCAACAGATTGTAGTAGATGTCTGCTTACCAGAATCTCCAGACCCCCTGTTAAGGCGGGTCAAATAGGCAGATAGTAAAGACATCCAAGGAGGGGATCCTCTGTGTTAAGGAAGCATTGAATTGTCCTGAATGTGAGTTGCCATTTTTATTTTTTATCAATAAAGATGTAAAGTTTACTATGCCATTGGAGTCTCCCTCTTGATTTTGAGGTCTGCTATCATCCCCACTTACTGCACTGGTGTATTTGGATGCTGGAAGTTTGCCCTATCTGGAGTGATCATATAAGGATCGGCTTCCTTAACACAGAGGATCCCCTCCTTGGATCTCTTTACTATCTGCCTATTTGACCTGCCTTAACAGGGGGTCTGGAGATTCTGGTAAGCAGACATCTACTACAATCTGTTGCACGCGGTGGTGATGTTTCCATCTAATTGACTCCATCTTGGGTGGCTGGACTTTTCATCTTTCAATTGAGGATCATTATTTGTGTACTTGTTGGACTCTTACTTCATAGTGTCTTGTCCTCACACACATGATTGGCGCTGTACTTGCGTTTAAATTTTTATGCTGATTAGTTGTTTTTGTACTGGCTGCCTTTTTCCTATTAATTGTTTATATATCCTGAGTGTGACCCAAGCGCGGTCTTTTTTTCCCTATTTAGTGGGTTATACTGCCTCCTCCAGGAGTAGGACTAGGCAGAACAAAAAAACACCTGGCTATGCCCATGGATAATCTTAGTATATAACCCCCCCCCCCCCCTTTCTGCTCTAGGTAATCAGTTTTAATCTCTCTAGTCAGGAGTAAGGACCTAGGCTCCCAGCTGTGATCTCTGGTCCTAGCAATTTTTTCTCCTTCCTTTCATCTTTTTTGGTTTTTTCTCTCGGGAGATCTACAATCAACTGCTGAATTGGATAATTTGGATCCAGTGGTCCCCCAGTCAGCAAGCGCATGCAGACTACAGCTACGCGCTAGGTCGGCCACGACATAGGCTCACGGACAGAGGCTGGCCCGCGAGTTAAACGTCTCGAAGGGTTACATACAAACAGGCTTGGGTCTGAGTTGCAGCAGTCCCTTGATAAACAGCTCCCCTACTTTGGTGGCAAGGATTCTGTCTGGAGCGTTACCCGCACCATGGAAGGGTAAGTACAGTCCCCCTTCTCCCCTTCTGGCGTTTTTTTTTTGGGTGGACGGGGGTAACCCCTGGGGACGGTCTGACCTGCCTGCAGGTTCCCTCCTCCCATCCTTAAATCTCTTAGTGAGCTGGGCTTCCCCCACTTCCTTTTCACCCTGTCTGACTGGAGTCTGGTGGGGGTCCCAGGGCAGAGAATGCAGCGGTGGCCCCTGGGGTCTCTCCCTGCTATCCCCACTCTGTAATGGTCCTGGGATAGTGTGTGTCCTGCCCTGGTAGTCTGGAGGGATCCCAGTGTAGGAGACCCCTAGGTGCATGCCCTGCTATTTGCAGTGTGGGTATAATACAGGGGGGTTCCAGTGCAGAGACGGGAGCAGAGTCTCCCTTAAAGTTTGTCTTACCTTTGGGGGGTGGGGGTGGTCCCCTTGCAGAGGGTGCAGTGTTACAGAGGGCGCAGGGAAGAACCTGGCAGCATGCTTTAGCGTTTGTAGCTGATGGTGGCCATTTTCCCTTAGCCTGGTTGGTCTCCAGTTGGCACCCAGGTATGTGTAGCCCGATGATGTCACGCAGGCCATTTTTCCTTAGTCCGGGAGATGCTGGAGACTGAAGCCTCGTGGGGATGTCGAAGCTCCTCCTCAGTTTCCTCTTCCTGTGCCCGGGACATATGAACAGGGATAGCGTCCATGATGATGCTGGGTTTGAATTCTTGATGCTCCTCCGGTCAGTATGGTGAGTCCTTGGGGGTTCCTGTTACCTCTCTCCCTGCTGATAGGTACCCTGAGCCTTGAGGGGATCCTTTAGTGGTGCCAAAAGATTGTTTTTGTACTGCAAGGTTTTCCTTTCCTTATGGAGCCTCAGGGTCACATCTCCCTCACTGACCCCCCTCATGGAGGTGGCAGGTCCCTCAGAACCCCAGCTTCCCATAGGTGCATTGATTCAGTCCTTAGTGTCCCCGGTGGAAGTGGCATGTGGGCAAAGGCCCAGGAGGAAGCGTCCCCCCGCCTTCCCCTGCTCGGTCTGTCTCATCTGAGCCTGATGCCACCGTGGACGCGGCCCATCCAGGGGGACTTAATATCCCACCCACAGATCCATCCAATAGTAAGGATGAATCCTCCATGGTCTCAGCAGCGAATGAAAATGGTAGACTGTGTCGTTTGTTACGCATAAGGCACCTCGTACTCCAAAGGTGTTTCCTCATGTGCCTTATTTTGACAGGTTTTCCTGTAAGGAATGGGAACAACCAAAATTACCCTTTGTGTTTCCCAAACGTTTTGCTGTACATTACCCTTTTGAGGAGTCACTTTTAAAAAAATAGACTAGTTCAACAGTGGTGGACTCTTCCTTTTTTTCAGGTTGCATAAGGCAACCATGATCCCAGTAGAGGAATCTCCATCCTTTAAGGACGCGGCTGACAGGGAAGTGGAGGCTGTGGCACGCAGCATATTTACTATGGCTGGTTCGGCAATGCGGCCAGTCTTTGCCTCAGCCCTGGTGTCTCAGACCCTAACTGAATGGGCCAGGCTTTTGCACCAGGGCCTTGGGGGTGAGCAGGCCCCCGCTGCTTATGTTGATTTAGCGGACCAGTTGGTCCATGGACTGCAGTTTTTTTGTGATGCAGCTTTGGATACAGCTCCTGTGCTGTCCAAACTTTGTTTTAGCGGTGGTGATTAGGCACGTGCTGTGGCTGAAGAATTGGTCTGCAGAACTATGGTGTGAATACACGATTAGAATATCACCCGATCATTCGACCACCGACTTTTGAAAACGTATTTGTCGGTCGAAAACTTTGCCAACATACACGGCCCGAATATCGCCCGACCGGTGCCCGCCGACCATCGAAACTGTGTTCGTCGGTCGAAAACGTTGCCAACATTAACGATGCTTCCGGGTCAACAAACATTTCCCGGGAAAATATTTTCGGGCATGCGTGATGAGGTTAAACTGAACGACCTCAACACCAACGTATAGAATATCGTTCTTTTGCAAACGAGATGACAGAATTTTTCGGGTTTTTCAAACGGTATTTTTCGTTCACAATATCGATATCGCTCATTGATGGCTGGACATTAACGAGTAGAATATCGGCCGATCGCTTGCTGAACGGAAATTTTCGTCCGATATTCTTATCGTGTATTCCGGCCACAAGTCTCCAAGAAAGCTCTCATTGATCTGCCCTTTAAAGGCGATCACCTGTTTGGGGCTCCCCTGGATGACATCATTAAGGGTATCACACGGGGGAAGAGTACCTTCCTGCCACAATCCAGGAAAGGGAAGGAGCCTAGTTGCAGACAGGGGCCGCCCTCCTCCGCCCATAGAAAATTATTTTGTGCTTCTGTGACTGAGAATAAGGGAAATAGATCTTTCAAATATTCCTTGGGAGGTTCCAAGCAATCTTGGTCTGGTAAGCTTAGAGCTAGCTTCTCTGGACCCCCAGACAAGACGCCTTCAGCATGAAGGTCTGCCCTCACCCATTATTGGGGTGGGGGGACATCTTCGCTGGTTTCTGGCCCTGTGGACTTCTTCTTTTGTCAGCTTCAAGGAGATCCACAAAATGTTTAGTTTGGGGGTACCCAGAAAGGGGGGCAAAACTTGTTCTTTGTGCAGAAACCTTGTGCAGATTTATTTCCTGCAAAGGTCCAGGTAATGTCTGAACAACCTAAGGCCCCCCCTATCCCTGTCCAGGGAATTGAATTACCTAAATCAGATTTTAATTCTGACCATCTTTTTCCAGAACTGGGGACCATCTGTTCCATGGCTGGCTCTATGGTACCCTGGCGGAACCGTCGGGTCGCATACCAGGCTCCCCAATCACATAGGAAAGTCTGGAGAGGCTTTTACAAAAAAGGGAATCGCTGGCTGAAAAAAAGATGCTGGGATGGTGCCTGCAGCTGCAGGCTTCATCCCAGTATGACCACTTTATTTGAAGAATGTCCGTAGAGATTATAATCATTTTTTTTTTTTTTTCAGTTGATATCAGGTTGAGCAAAGAAAACTCCTTGTTCACACTATCTGCACTGAGCTCCATAGGTCAGTACAGGTCCAATGCAGGGAGAACATTCATAACGATGAGAGGGATTTACTAAGGACAGATCAGACCAAATCTGGGACAGCTGTGCGTGTAACCAATCAGCTTCTAGCTTTCATTTTTGTTTACAAATCAAACTGATGCTAGAAGCGGATTGGGTGCTTTGCACTGCTGCTCCAGATTCTGTTTGCTGTAGTTTTAGTAGATTTTCCGTACTACCCACCCACCTACCCCCTACATACCGTACTACCCACCTACCTACCCCCTACATATCGTACTACCCACCTACCTACCCCCTATATACTGTACTACCCACCTACCTACTCCTTATTTTCCCTGAGGAAAAAAGGAGGGAAATAATAACTGACCTTACTCTAAACCGTCTTCTTCCCGCCACTCTCGCATGAGGAAAACGGGGCCTATACAGCCTTCCCTTTTCCTCTCATTCTAAACCCTTTACTAAGTACCTTGTATGGAAAGATGTTTATACTTCTCTAATCTAAGGGTGCTCAGGTCATGATCGGTTCCCAGCACTGGCTTTAGGGGAGAGGAAGGATAGCAGATGGCGAATGCTTTATTTTAAGTCTATGGGCGACGTCCCCAACCAGGTATTCCAGCCATTGTCAGTGCGCTCTACTCATCCCTGAAGCCAGCCACTGGGCAGACCAAGTGACCGGACCAGAGCATCTTTAGCCCGCTGTCAGCTGAAAATGGGTCACAGGAATGCAGAACAAACTGCGCTTCTGTGACTTAAGGTCCGTACAGAGACACAGACAGAATGCCGGCCAGTCAATAGAATCTGGCTGACGTTCGACCTGTGTTCATGTCAGCCGGGCCAGCTTCTGTCGGACGAGCATGCTGGAAAACCAGCAGCCAACTGGCTCCCGATCAGCGTTCTCAGCCAATAGCAGAGAGCGCTGACCATAGTGTTCTGGCGGGGGGATGAACACAACAGCTCAGAGGGAGAGATTGCTGTACTGACGTTGGATTGTTAGTACAGAGGCTACGACCAGAGCTGTTGGGTTTTTTTTTTTTTTCGTTCAACCCAATAAAAAACTATTGGTGTGTACCAGGGTTTACAGGAGAAGTATGGCCGAAAGAGCTTTGGCTATACTTTTCGTTTATGTGAATAGTATAAAAACTAGTGCGCTGCTATAATACAATAAATAAAAAAATACCTGATGAGTAAAGTGACTTGCTGCTCACCACCGTGTTCAAGTACTCATAAACTTGAAATAATCAGCAATGTATATAAGGATAATGGTGGTGCGCTATTCATACATCAGTGCTGTGTATTGAAAATAATCAACAGTGCCTATTCATAATATACATATAAAGTTGATGACCTAAAAACAAATAAGTCATAATCTTTAACAATCCGTGATTGAAAACAGTGATAATCTATAGTACAGTCTGTGATTTTATCGATTGCATGCAGTGCTTTTCAACCCATGTACACATATAATGATGTTGTAATTAAAAGGCTTCTTAGAACAAAACCAATATAAAGTGCTTAGTGCTTAATCCTTCCACCTGCTGGGACACCTCTGTGTGCAGAGCGCACTCACATGCAGCACAAGGGGTTTATGCATTAGAAAACCAAATTCCTCATCAGCCTCCACTCTTATCTCAGTGGACCGATTTCACAGTTTATGTAAATAAGAGGATTTTCCATAGTGCATTATCCTTTTAAAAGCGTTTATTCATCATAAACATGTATAGATAAACTCGCATTTGGGATGTAGGGACAGGCGGCCTTAGTACAATCTGTGTAATCCTATTTGCATCCGCCGCTGTAGAGTCGTGGTCACTCACTCCCTGGCTCTGATCAACGCGGAACAGCGGAGTCTGACGTCACTGGCTTCTCCTTTAAAGAGGAAGTAAACCCTCCTCTGACACTTGTACCTATAGGTAAGCCTATGATAAGGCTTACCTATAGGTACTGTAAATATCTCCTAAACATGTACCGTTTAGGAGATATTTACCTTAGATGCATCCAGTGACGTCACTGGCGCATGCGCTCTGAAGGAATGGCCGCTGGTGCCGTTCCTTCAGAACTCCGTGCAGTGACCGTTGGCTCCCACGCGCATGCGTGGGAGTGACGTCACCGCGGCTCCGGCCAATCAGATGGCCGGATGCCGCGATCCCAGAAGACGGGCGACTGGACATGTCGCCCGTCATACAGCTAAGCGGGCGGCACGGCGGTGGCTCGTTCTAAGGTAAGTATTTCATAATGAGCTAGTATGCGATGCATACTAGCTCATTATGTGTTTGTCTTTCAGGGTGAAAAAGAAAAAAAAAGGGTTTACAACCTCTTTAAGGCCCCTTTTCATACGGAGCGGACTGTATTGCGATATGCTTCGGCACTTTTTTTTTTTTTTTTTTTCACGGATAACATTTGTGTCATCTGGTCCGTATGTCCGCATATCATTGATGATATACGGACATAATGTATGTCTATGGGATTGCGGATGTCAGCGGATGACACCGCTGACATCCGATTTTGCGTCCTTTCTGTTTTTTTAACGGAAGAAAAAATAGGGTTCTGATCTGTTCCAAAAAACGGAACAGAACTGAAGGGACACAAATCGGATGTCAGCGGTGTCATCCGCTGACATCCGCAATCCCATTGACATGCATTATGTCCGTATATCATCCGCAAACGGATGGGGTGATATACGGAACGCCCGTGTGAAAGGGGACTAACTGCTGCCAGTGTTACTGAATGTGTCAGGGATATGTATGCCACAAACCTAGGAATTCCACATTGAATTCATAACCTTAAACATGAGTGCTGCTTAGAATAGTCCAACTATGTGCAGCCGCTAGGTATTTCTACCTGTATTTGATTTCGAAAGGCTGCTGGTAGCAGGCTGTATGCTACATCTGTGCCTCCCTTGCACCCAGAAATGTCCGCTTTGTACACCACAAGAGCCCTAAAGTGCCGTTTTGGAGTCTCGAGTGACAAAGTGCAAATCTTTGTAAAGAAATCAACTATTTTTATGAAACTATAAAGGGAACTTAGAGGTACTTGCAGTGCACCACCTGTGCACACAGCACGTACACTGACAGCACTGTTCTGTACCATTCTAGGGGATGGACGAGTCCAGATTTCTGTGACTATCATGCTTGTTGATGGGCTTCTAGACTCCTGCATTGAGCAATATGGGTGTGCTGTACATGGAGTGTAAAGATAAGCAACGACTTATCTGATTACTGATTGTTGAAAAATGCAGGTCTTTGGATCCATGGTGTAGATAATTTAACGAATCCTAAAGTGGGGTACACACTAGGCCTGCACGATATTGGAAAAAAAATATATTGCGATATTTTTTTTCAACGATATATATTGCGATATTGAGGGACCCGTCAATTCAGGCTCAAGTCAACAATTACCTTACCATTGATATTAATAATTTCACAAATAAGCAAGCTTCATTTACAAGTGACAAAAAGGTCACTTAATATTTTATTCCAAAATTAGAACATTTCTTGTAAACACAAAAGCAGAACACATTTTTAAATAAAACAGCAGCTTTACACCAACCCCCCTGATTGGTTTACATTACAACAATATAACTTAACATATTTTTTATAAAACAACTTATAAGCACCGGAGCGGAGAAAAAAAACTGAACGCCCGTGTGAAAGAGGCCTAAACAAAATGAAACAAAACTTCTAAACTGAGGTTTTTTTTGCATGATCATGAATAATCATGCATAGCTAGCTGCTTATGTATGCTTTGCTTACTCAAGGTTTTTAGCTAAGAACACAAGTCTATTAACCTTTGCAGGCTTGAGACAGGATCGTTGGCAAGTGACGATGTTGACACTAGTACTGAAAAGTCTCTCTGACGGCGAGCTTGTCGCAGGAATACACAGGTATTTGCGGGCAAGTCTGGCGAGACGAGGAAAGCTTATTTTGTTTACTTTCCACTATGCAAGTGAATCCTCCTCTTTGTCTATTGGAGGTCTTAGCAGGTAGGTGTTTAACTCTGCTTCCAAAGCATCCTTTAGGGTCAGAGAGGAATCACCCTTTGCTGCAGTTTCACTCTGTTTAAAGAAGCTTGCCAATGACTTCTTTGCTTTCTTTGCCTGGGGTTCACTGGTAACGTTGGGCATCGCGTCAGTGCTGCAGCTTGCTTTCTCCTGGCATTCCATCATCTGTGATGCCACTCTGGCCTTAACTTGGGTCTTGTCCGCACTGATGAAGTCCATCTTGAACCGGGGGTCCAAAAAAGATGCCATATCTAGCAGCTTCTGAGTATCATCATCTTCGTATTTCTCGTTGAGGTAATCCAGCATCATCTTCTTTATGTTCTTGGTCAGGTCTGTGTCTTCATCTCGCATTTCCAGTAGTGAAGTGTTGAAGAGCTGAAGAACTGGCTTTACAAAGGAGACGCTTATGCCTCGTTTCCACTGAGCGGAACGGTTCGGGTCGGTACAGTTTGGAAGGGTTAGAATGGTCCGGTCTATTCAGGTGAGCGTTTCTACTGCAAGTCGGGCCACCAGGGACCATGCGGGGTTTACACCAAATGAGGTGTTTGTTTTGTTTTGCTCTTTCATTTGATGTGAGCATTGAAGTTTTCCTGTCCGCCAATCAGTGGAATCTATCGTGTGACGCCAGTAGCTCCGCCCTAACCGTACCGTACCATTTCCTATGGCCCTACATCTGAAGAAGGACCAGGAATGGTGCGGTTTGGTTCGGTTGTATGGGCCACTTTCATAATGGAAACACTCAAATTAGCGTACCGAACCGATCCGCTCAGTGGAAACGAGGCATTGCATATTCATCCCCTGAAAGTGCATCAGTGAAATCCAGCATTGGGCCCAGTGACTTGCTTACAGATTCCAGGACATCTATATCTTGCCAGGTTGGAATTAGATGCCGCAGCTTCTTGTCTGCAGACAGGACCTGAGTTAAAGCCTGCTGCTGCAGCTTTAATATCCTGCTGATCATCATCTGTCTGGAACCCCATCTTGTTTGGCATTCTGAGATGAGGCAATGTGATGGAAGATTGAGTTCCTTCTGGACTTTTGCCAGGGCATCGCTGGCCTTCCAGCTGTGAGAGAAGTGGCTCACCAGCTTCTTGCAGACTCCTACAGCACGATCAATGCGACCATCCTTTTTCACTGCATTTTCTAAGCGGAGAAAACAAACAAAACATGTGAACTTTAATTATTGAAGGCATGCAACATGTAACAAATTCATTTTTCAAGTTTTGTCAGGTTCAGGACAGGTTGTTAAAGTGGAGTTCCACCCTAAAAAAAATTATTTTTCTATCCGCTTGCTTGTTTTTACCTGCAAAAGAATTGGATAATTACATTTTTTTTTCACTTACCTTGTTTTTAAAGAAAATACTGTATACTTACCTTACCTTACTTCCTCTTCCTCCCTCTGCGGGCACGTCCGCCGCCGTGACTTCCTGCTTCCTGGGAGCTGAACGTCATCGATCCCAGAAGTCAATGCACCAGCCCCGCACGTCAGTTCTGGTGCAGGAGCGTCATTCCCTGCTAAACAGCTTCTGGGCATGCCCAAAAGCTGTGCAGGGATAACGAGCCTGCACCGCAAGTGACATCGGGGCTGCCGGTGCAGGTGCATTCTAGGACGGAAGAGGACACAGAAGGGGACACTCCGGCTTCAGCTGCCCACACCTGATGGCAGCGCTGAACAAGACATTTTCAAGGTAAGTATTTCTTCTAAAAGGTAAGTGCAACCTGGGACAGTAGAGGGTGGCTATCCATTGAGGAATGTACTAGCCCTGAGGCCCCTGACTGTCCCGGGGGTATTTTTATCTACATTTTTTTTTTTTTTTTTTTCAGCAGGAACTCCGCTTTAAGTAAAACAGCAAAAAAAAAAATGTTTAGAATAGATCATGGTCATTACTCACCAACTGCAAGATGCAGTCTGTGGCCGAAACTCTGTAGCCTGGTCCACTTGTTCAGATCAGCAGCTTTCAGCATGTTCGCTGCATTATCTGTTTTTATACAGACTTGACGTGTCTCATCTAAGCCCCAAGCGGACACCGCTTCTCTCAGGGCCTCTGCGATATTCTCGGCTGTATGACTTTCTGGGAAAAATGCAGTCTGCAAACAGCGACTTTTGAGCTCAAAGTCCTCTGTGATGAAATGGACTGTCAGACTCGTGTAGGGCTCCGTTGTCCTGCTGGACCACAAGTCTGTTGTAGTTGCATAGTATTCCACGTGCGACAGTTCTGCTTCAACCTTAGATTTGCATTTTTCATACAGTTCTTCTATCGCAGCTTGGGGAAAAATATGTCCGTGATGGTACAACATACCGCCTGTCAAGCGTTTGGATCATTTTCTTAAATCCCTCTTTGGCGACGGTATTTAATGGCAACATATCTTTAGCGATATGAAATGTTATTGCCTCTGTTATTTCTTTGTGACGTTGAGAGCCTTTCTGGTAAGGTGTCTTAGTGGCAAAGGCATCACAAATACTTGTTTGTTTTGGAACTTGACAACATCCAGATTTTACTTTGAATTCATCGTAAAGAGCTTTGTGGTGCCGTTTTAAGTGTTCAGACAAATTGGTGGTGTTTCCTTTGGCACTTTTCCACTGCAAGTACCGGCTAGTACCGGCTCGGCTCTACTCGGCCCTGCTTGGCCCAGTTTGCTTTTCCACTGCGGTACCACATGGTATAGTGTCGGAACGGTTCGGTACGGTACGGTATAGGTTTGCTTTTCCACTAAAGTAGTACTAAAGTTAAGTGGGTGGGATAACAACGGGGTGGGTGTGATTCTCTGACCAATCAGTGGCTAGTAGTGACTGCATGCAAAGGATTGTGGGATATGGTACCAGTTTGGTACCTGTTGGAACCACAATCGAGTAGGTACTGTTTTTTTTCAGAGCCGTACCGTACCGTTCGGTTCCATGCAGTGGAAAAGCAAACCTATACCGTACCGTACCGAACCGTTCCGACCCTATACCATGCGGTACCGCAGTGGAAAAGCACAAAAGCGTGCCGAGCCGGTACGGTTCTATGCAGTGGAAAAGCGCCACTTGTTTTGTGGCCACAACTTTATGACACTGCATGCAAAGTACCTCTTTTTGGTCAACATCCTCCTTTTTGTACCCGAAATACTCCCAAATTGATTTTGACTTTCTTTTTGGTACGAAATCACTTTTTTGTGGCGGATCCTCTTCGTTGCGCATTATTAGTGATGAGTGTTGGCTGTAACTGAGCGGTGAGCGCTGTGAGCAGCGGCACAGCAAACCAATCACGCGGAAAGTGCAGCCTTTCTGACCATACAGGGTTAATGTTACTGTGTAGGGATTCAGTGCACACTGCAGCCTTGTACCATTACAGGGTTAATGTTACTGTAGGGTAGGGATTAGGAGGTAGTGCAGCCTTCTGATTGTACAAGGGAAGGGACACCTGGGACAGCCAGGGTTAATGTAGGGATGGGATGAGTTTTGCAGCAGCCCTTCTTCTGATTGTATATATAGTACTGCACTGGGAGTCCGGGACAGCCAAGGTTAATGTTACTGACACTGTAGGGATTCTAGGAAGGATGCTGGGCAGTGGGAATGGATGAAAATCATGAAGCAGGCAGCAGCACAGCCTTCTAAATTTCAATTGCAGATGCAGATACAGGGCAGGGCAGGGTTAATAATAGTACGATTTACTCTGCGACAGTCAGTGTGGATTGTGTTCAGTCTCTCGCTCTCGTCTGGACTCAGTGGTGGTAGAGGACTAGGAGCCGGTAGAAGAACACAGCCGCTCCACTCACTCCACTTCCGTGCAGCCCACGCGTTCAGTCTCCGGCTCCGCCCTCAGCTAGTTTCTCAATGGATCAATTTCTCAATGGAACAGCGAACCAACCAATCACGCCGTGAGTAGCGGCACAGCGAACCAATCAGGCCTGCAGGCACGCCTGATTGGTTAGCTGTGCAGCTGTTCACGGCGCGCTGCTCACCGCTGAAGTGTGGGACGGATGTGTCGGGCTGCTACAAGAATCGATGTGAGACCTCCCCCCCCCCCCCCCTCCGAGTCCCGACTTCTCCCTGCGGACGCAGAACGATAGTTGATATCATATCGACTATCGTTCAGCACTAGTAGAAAATCTGCCGAAAATTCCCATCCGAGGTAAAATCATACCATTTTCGGCTAGTGTGTACACAACTTTCAGCAGCCGATGCCGACATTTTCAACAAAAAAAAAAACGGAGGGACAAACGCCAAAATTTATTTCGTCCGTCCCCAGACGACCGATTTTCGTTTAATGTGTATGCAGTACGTCCGTGAAAAATCGGGTACGAAAGACTGCACATGATCCGGGTTGTCAGCAACTTCAGAAGTCTAGGAACAAATGTGCCAAAAAAAAGAAAAATTGGACGAGAAATTTCGTGAACATTTATGCACTGTCAACTAAAAATGGTAATGAATGCCGAGAAGACAGAGAAAAATCGGAGGATATTTCGTCCGATTTTTCGTCAAGTGTGTACGGCCCTTAAAGCCTTGTACACACTACAAGTTTTGGTTGAAGCCGATGTTAGTACAGCGATCTCCTCTGCTGAGTTATGTTCTGACAGGGGGATGCCTGTAAGTAGTGTTTGCCGAATGGCTGATTGCACCACATGTGCAAGGTTTACTAAACCAGTTACTAGAGCTTTGTTCTGTTCAGGAGCTGCACATTTAATCCTTCAGACACTAACAGATTAGAACAAATGGACTTTAAGTCAAAGTGCAGTGATATGAACTAACCCATTACAACCAATCGGATTTTATCAGTTTAGTGTAATCTGACTAAAAGACCTTTACCACAGTGGCAGTATGACTATAATCTAGATAGATGGATCCTAACAGATGAGTCAACCACAGTTCCATGGAACCCTGTGGTTCCCCTGAAGGTTTTATAGTAAGGTTGAATAAAGACACCAAGTACATCCAGTTCAACCTCAGTGTGTGTTTGTGTTGACTAAGGAATACATCCTAAAGCCCAAATCTTTTTAAAGGTATCTACACTCCCTGTTGACACCACCAACCATGGAAGGGAGTTGAGTCCATCACTATTCTAACAATAAAGAACCCCATAAGCAGTTTAGGTTTGAACTACTTCTTGTACAGCTTCATTGTGTGGTTGCGCATCTTTAGAGCCCTTTTGGTTACGTAGTCTCTTCCCATTGAGATATATGTATATCGCAATTATATCCCCTCTTAAGCGTCTCTTCTCCAGGGAGAATAAGTTTAATGCTTGTAATTGTTCCTTATAACTGAGCTCCACCAGCCCCATTTTAGCTTTGTTGCCCTTCTCTGGATTCTCTCCAGTTCAAGGGCATCCATTCCAAAATTGGACCGCATACTCAAGATGTGGCTGAACCAGGTTTTTGTTTAACCACTTTACCACCGGAGGATTTTGCTGTCTTACGTCCAGGCCACTTTTTGCGATTCGGCGCTGTGCGACTTTAACTGACAATTGCGCAGTCGTGCGACGCCGTACCCAAACAAAATTTACGTCCTTTTTTCCCACAAACAGAGCTTTCTTTTGCTGGTATTTGATCACTTTTTTTTTTTTTTTTTTTAATGCGGGACTGCGACATTGCGGCGGACAGATTGGACCCTTGACTGACATTTTTGACACTTTGGGGGTACCAGTGACATTACTGCAGTAATCAGTGCTATATATATATGCACTGTTACTGTAAAAATGACACTGGCAGGGAAGGGGTTAATTTTATTGGAGAGGGAGGGATTAATGTATGCCTGGTGCTTACTGACGTGTGTGGGGGGAAGTGACTGAGTGAGTCAGGGACAGATCGGATGTTCAGCTATGCTGAACACTGCGATCTGTCACTCCCTGTCACTTAGGAGATCTGCCCGCTTTGTTTACACAAGCGGGCAGATCTCCAAACTAGATTCCCAGACGACCGGGGAAGAGCAGCGGCGATCGCCGCCGCTCCTCCCCTGGCCCGTCTCCTGCTGTGACTGAAAACAGCGGGAGCGCGCCTCCGTCGGCTCGCAAGCGCCGCTGGACGTAGGTCTACGTCGCTGGACGGGATCGTGCCACATTGCCTCGGTAGCAGCAATGGGAGCGGTCCTAAAGTGATTAACTGGTAGAATTCTAATTTTATATCTTTGACTAAACACCCTTTTTAACAGTATGCTAGCCTTGCTTGCTGCAGCTTGGCATTGCTTTCTTTTGCTAATTCTGTGATCATCTAGGACCCCCAGGTTCTTTTCTGTCCTCGATACCTTCAGAGCTTTTCCCCATAGCGTGTAACTTGCATTCATATTTAAGCTTCCGTCTGCATTAGAGCTCTTTCACATGGGCGATCTGATCAGGTCCGCCTGTCAGCTTTCCAGGTGAACATGATCAGAAGATACATGTATTCCTGTAAACCAGCAGGTGTAAACAGACTTATGTCCACTTACATCCACCTACCTCCGAGGCAAATCGGGCTCGCTAAAAAAAAAAAAATTAGAGTTTAATGTTTGGTTAAAGAAGTAGTGCAAAGCTGAATGTTTTGGTCAGTGGTTAACCACTTGCCGACTACGCACAGTATATTTTACTGCAGCAGTCAGCCCCTCACAGGCAGAGCGACATAGGTCTACGTCGCTAGCCTGTGAGGCTCTGGGGAGTGAGCGCGCGCCACGAAGGCGCGCTCCCGCTCGGTCACGGACCCCCCCCCCCCGCGCGCGTGTGACCGGCGGACCCGATGTCCGCCGGTCACTCGGCGATTGTCGGGGGAGAGGGAGAAAGGCAGGCGGCTAGTGTAAACAAGCCGCCTGTCATTCTCCCCTGTGTAGAAACAATGATCATACGGTTCTACTATGTAGGACCGTTGATTAATGTTCCTACACCTTAAGCCACAGCCAATCACAGTTAGAATCACGCCCCTAGGGACACACACAGCCCCTCCCTCTCAAATAAAGTTAACCCCTTCACTGCCAGTGTAATTTTACAGTAACAGTGCATATTTATAGCACTGATTACTGTAGAAATGTCACTGGTAACCCCAAAAGTGTCAAAAATGTCAGTCAAGGGTCCGATCTGTCCGCCGCAATGTCGCAGTACCGCAAAAAAAATCGCAGATCGCCGCGATTACGCGTTAAAAAAAAAAAAGCAACAAAAATGACAAATATCTTTCCCTTTGTTAGTAAACGCGATAACTTTTGTGCAAACCAATCAAAATACGCTTTTTTTTTTTTTTTTTTTTTTCCCCCCCAAACATATGTAGCATAAAACAAATTGGCCGAAAATGTTAAATTTTGATTTTTACATTTTTTTTTTTTTTGGGAATTTCATATAAAAAATGTGAAAAATATTGTTATTTTTTCAAAATTGACGCTTTTTTTTTGTTTATAGCGCATGATCAAAAAATCGCACAGGTGATCAAATACCACCAAAAGAAAGCTCTGTTTGTGGGGAAAAAAACGACATCAAATTAGTTTGGGTACAGCGTCGCACGACCGCGCAACTGTCCGTTAAAGTTACGCAGTGCCGAATCGCAAAATACCCCCTGGTCAGGAAGGGGGTAAAATCTTCTGGGGCTTAAGTGGTTAATCATGATGCTATCAGGTGGTCTGACATTGAGCTGTACAAGAGAGATGGTCTGGATCCCTCACACAAGGGCTCTGGGCTTCTCAGTATGGAATTTAGGAGCTTTTTTTGGGATATGCATTCAAGCTAGAAAATGGGGGCAGTTGATGAGGGATCATTTGATCACTTAAAAATATACAACTTACTAGATCCAAAGCAGCATGGTCTACTGAGGGTAGATCATGTCGGACTAATCTGATTTAATTTTTTGGCTATATTACCAATGTTTGTAGATTGTATGGCTAAATTTGCATCGCATTCGGACAAACTCATGCAGAACCCTTTTTTTTGGTCAGCACCAAAATCAGATCGCATAGGTGTTCACACCTATGCCATCCTGATTCCTGTCCGAATTGACAGTTCGCACTGTGATATGTGAACCGATCTGGGGGTGTCATTAACTTTGTATTGACACGCCCAGCGATTTGCATATGGCAGTGTGAACTACCTGCGAGTCGGGTGCGATGCAGGAGCCTGCAGTGGATTTGCCGGATTTCCCACATCGCACCATTGTGAACCGAGCCTTAATCTTTTTTTTTCAACAGTAAGATCAAATTGCCGGAAAGACAAAAGGCAATGTATGTAACCAAAGAAGTAGGTAGACAGGGCCTGTGTGCTTTGCAGGATTATGTGCAAACAATGATATTTAAATTAAGAGCACAATGTGTGTACATTTTTATTAACTTTTTGTTGTGTAACAGGTAATCCCTCACCAAATCTCCAGAAAAACCATTGTGTTGTGTGAATTAAAAGCTGTTAGCAGCTTTTGTACAAGAAAGAGAGGAGATTGGGGGGTTGATTCAGTACACAGGACAAAGTACACTTTTTTTTTTTTTTTTTTTACAAATCTGTAGCAGTATTGAATGATTTCTATGTTATTGTACTAGTAATATAAAAAATGGCACACAGTAAATGGCTGCATTAGTTACCCAGTGGGCCACATCTTCCTCAAAGTAATAAAATAGCTAAGGATGGACATGTCGTCATGTACACAGATAGGTGTGCCTGCACGATTGCCCTCTGGGACTTCAAGGGTCCATTTATATTAGATATGGGTCAGATGGGTGCACGATTGCCCTCTGGGACTTCAAGGGTCCACTTATATTAGATATGGGTCAGATGGGTGCAAGATTGCCCTCTGGGACTTCAAGGGTCCATTTATATTAGATATGGGCCAGATGGGTGCACGATTGCCCTCTGGGACTTCAAGGGTCCACTTATATTAGATATGGGTCAGATGGGTGCACGATTGCCCTCTGGGACTTCAAGGGTCCACTTATATTAGATATGGGTCAGATGGGTGCACGATTGCCCTCTGGGACTTCAAGGGTCCACTTATATTAGATATGGGTCAGATGGGTGCTACAACCCTTCCCATTGTCTTGAGGACCTGTACGCAGCTCACTTCTATCTAGCTGTAAGTTGATACACAGTAAATAAATGTTCTTGCTTGGCCAGTAATGGATTGAGGTGCCCAAAATTGGTCTTGCACAGGGGTTCATGGTGATTGTCTACTGCTAAAATTAGAGCAATCGGGTCCATCAGAAATTTAAGAGAATGTAAACCGCTTTATAACAGAGTTTTATAGTTAGTAATGAGCCATTATGGGTGAATAAACCTAAAAACAAAATGTAATCTACAAAAATTTGAAAAAGTAACCAGATCCATTTAAATTGTTGATTTTTTTTTTTTTTTTTTTTCCACATTTGAAAAAGGCTAACTTTAGATCTTCATTCAAACAGTGCCCACTTAAACAAGAGACACACAAAATTGACAATGTGTATTCTGATATTCTAAATGAATGAAAATGTAGATATGTCACATGGAAAAAAGTAGTTACACCCCTCTCTTTAAATTCACTTTTAACACAGTATTTGAAATTCGAATCAGGTGTTCCATGTCGGGTACCAGTGATTAGAACCTTATAGAATAATGGAGGTGAAACCTGTCCTATTTAAAGCTCAGATATCTAGGGTCTGGGGTTCTCTTTGCTATTGAAGTGTATGGAATCATCATGCCAAGATCAAGAGCTTTCTTAAGGCCCCCAGGAAGAAAGTTGTGGATGCCTAATGAGTCTGGCAACTGATTTGAAAACAATCGACAAATGGGGTTGATTTCCAATGACTGCTAATTTGTCCAGGATTTGCTGGCCTATCAAATTCAGTTTAGCTGATCTTTATATACTAAAAGAAGTCTCCAAGAACTCAAACCTCTTGTGGCTCAGAGTTACTGTCAGGTAAAGCCCCGTACACACGTACCGATTGTCGGCCGAACGATCGGCCATCTTTTGTCCGTTGCTGTCCTGTCGGTTGAAAAGTGCTAAAGACTGCACACGAATTTTGTCGGCCAACAACAGCCGACTGCAGAAGTGATGTCATGTGATGGTTAACTTTCCGTGTGTTTTTTTTCTTCTCTGAGCATGCCCAGTCTTGCTCATCTGCTGTTTGTCGGCCGAATTCTGTACTGACTGAGGAACAATCGGCCGTTCTGGTGTTGGCCAACAAAAATTTTATAGCCTGCACACCAGATTCTGTTCGGCCGAAAATTCGCAGTCGGTTGTCGGAAGCATCATACTAACAAGCCGAAAATCGTCCGACAATCGCTACGTGTGTACGGGCCTTAACTCTTGTAATAGTTGTCAATGTGTATGCATCTACAATCAAAAAAACATTGCACCACATTTACCTGCATGGGAGGTGTTCCAGGGGAAAGTTTTTGTTGCTGTTTAGAAATCATTAGAGAACTACAGATGAAGTAAAAAAACAGTCTTCTTAGAACCATGTGCTGTGGACTGATGAATAAAAAATAGTTGTTTGTTCACAGTAAAAGTAGATCTTTAGTACAACCAAAGACCGTATTTTAGTAGAACCTCATACCAACTGTGAAGCATGTGAAATGTTATGGCTTGAGGTTGCTTTGCTGCTTCATGGCCCGGGCAGCTCACTGTCATTGAGACAACTATAAATTCTACTTTGCTTCAGACTGCGCTTGATTCCAATGTGAGGCCATCTGGTTAAAATTTGAACCAGAAATGAATCAACCCAATGATAACCCAAAAGACTCTAGCAAATGCACCAAGGAATAGGTCAAAAGAAGGAACGGAGGGTTATGATATAGTCTAGTCAAAGCCTTGGTTTGAATACCATTAAAATGCTGGCTGCCATTGGTTATCAGGATGAAATCCTTCAACCCATTGTCAGACCCTATGCTGGTGCAGTGGGTCCTGGGTTCCAACCCTGGTGCACGACAATACCTGGCCTTATGTGGTGAGAGTATGCAGCCAGTTCCTGGAGGATGAAGGAATTGATACAATTGAATGGCCCCCCACACTCGCCTGACCTAAATCCAATAGAACACCTCTGGGGCATTGTTTTGGTCCATCCGACGCTGCCAAGATACACCTCAGTTTGTTCAGGAGCTCAGTGATGCCCTGGTCCAGATCTGGGAGGAAATACCTCAGGACACCATCTGTCATCTCATTAGATTTTATATACATACATACATACATACGTACATACCCTGTTTCCCTGAAAATAAGCCCTACCCCAAAAATAAGACCTAGCGTGATTTTCAGGGATGGCTGCAATATAAGCCCTACCCTGAAAATAAGCCCTAGATAAAATCCTTGTAAAAACATGTAATTGGTTTTGTAAAAAGATTATATAATGAGCAGTGTGTCTCCTTTTGTAACTTTTTTTGTGGAAAATACCTGATTTACAACGCCGCTGGACACTCACGTGACCTGCTGGAGATCTTCTCCTCCCGGCTGATGTCAGTGGCCCCTCCCTCTGCAATGCTTGGAGCCGGGTTGACCTCAGCGGGGATCTCAGCCCCTCCCTCTGCAGTATTCGGAGAGGGAAAGTAGAGCTCTGGAGGGTAACGTGAGCGCCAAGCGGCGCTGTAAATAAGGTATTTTCCACAATAAACTTACAAAAGGAGACACACTGCACATTACATTATCTTTTTACAAAATTGATTACATAATTTTACAATGACTTTATCCAAGGTTTATTTTTGAGATTTCAGAATGTCATAATGCTGACTCCTGAGCTGACAGGGGGAGAGAAGGCAGGAGACACAAACTTTTTTTCTTTTACATTTTATTGTTTTATTCCAGGTTTTTTTAGAACACATGGAGGGCTAAATGACACAGCACAAGGACTGTGCTGTCTATCATGCTTTAAAGGATCAGGATATTTATTTATTTTAGGGCTACAATCACTTTAAGATCGTCATTGTACATACCCTAAATAAATAAATAAGACATCCCCTGAAAATAAGCCCTAATGTGTTTTTTTGTAGCCAAAATTAATATAAGACCCGGTCTTATTTTCGGGGAAAGACGGTGTGTGTGTGTGTGTGTGTGTGTATATATGTATATGTATGTATGTATGTGTATGTATATATATATATATATATATATATATATATATATATATATATATATATATATATATATATATATATATATATATATATATATATAGTGTGTGTGTGTATATATATGTATATATATATATATATATATATATATATATATGTATGTATAATATATATTATATAATCTCCCCTGGAATGGCTCCATCTTCTGCTCTCCTCCAACAGATACCTCATAAGAGCCTACAAAAGCAAAAACCCTCCTAGAAGGAAAATCAATAATCTAACATGAGTGCAGTAAATTCAGCATATCTGTGTAATAAACATTTTAGCAAATTAAATCAATGAAAATACTATAGGTGAGTTGTGCTTTAGCATGATCATGGCAGAGTACATAAAAATGGTGGGTGCAGTATATTTAGCACATTGCGTAAAATATAAATACCTGTCACTGGACCAAAATTATTATTACTGTCACAAGTCAGGGTTTTCCAGCGGCTTTAAAGCACAAAAGTTTAAAAAGCTTTAGGGTAGCATGCTATGATATCTTCTTCATCCTTTTAGATTTTCCTGGAACGTAAAACCTGCAAGAATGATCAGTATTCCTGGACTCTCAGTAGATATGAATAGCTATGTTATAAATAGAATTGTCTGGTGATATTACACATAGCATTAACAATTGCCATATCGCCTAAAGAAGGTGCTAGAGCTTGAATAAAACTGTTACATAACAATGCAGGCGCTAGCCTGCTGTATTCCGCTATGCACAGGGCTACTGTCATTTCCTGTGACTGCCGGGGTTGTATTTTTGACGTTCTTACAATAAATTATTCAGAACCCTAGGAAAGTTTGACATTAAGATGCACTGTAATATTCACATGCTGAAACAGCAAAACCTAAAGCAGATGGATTCTTACTAAGATGTGAATAGCTGCAGATTCATACCTCTGAAGAGCCTGTGAGTGTTTTTTTTTCTTTTTTTTGCAAGCTGTGGAAGTAAATAAAAATGCATTTATATCAAAAGCCCTTATTTCCTTTCAGAGGTTTGCTCAACAGACTATTGCTGAGACTGTAATATTGACTCATTTTAAAATGTGTTGTATCCAAAGCCAAAATTTTGGAGGAGAAATTAGTTAAGCTTTGTGTATCCTTATAATGGCGCTGCAAACTGGCGTGAGTGGCATGCACTACATTAGCAAAAAAGATAGACCTCGTTTAAGTCTATCTGCACCTCTTTCGTTTTCAAAGTGAGATAGAAACGGCCTTGGGTTTGGTCCCTAATTCAAGTGGTAGTAAACTCAATAGTATTACTTTGCTGTATTAAAATCATTCAACATCGATGTATATGGTACTCCTTTTTTTTTTTTTTTTTTTTTTTTTACATTTTGTTTAACCTGTGCCGATCTGTTGCAATCCATCTAGAATTGATCAAATTACATCACCAGCATATGCCCATATTTGCGGATATTCACGGCATGCTCTGTGTGCCGTCTCCATTCCGGCGAATGCTGTGCCTTTTGTCATCTACTCCCTGTGGAATTGCATTGCAATCCCACAAGAGCACAGCTTTCCGATCCCGGATAAAAAAATCACCTAATGCACATGCGCAAGATTCCGGCCATTTCAAGAAGACAGGGCAGAAGCTTTACAGTGTACAGATGCGGAAATGATCTGTAAAAATGGTGCCGGCTTCGGACTAGAGACAGGAAAGGCAAAATCGGTAAAAAAAAAAGTAAGAAGAAGTAACCGAGGGGGTTTATTTTATCAAGTAAATTGGTATAAAAAAAATATATTAAAGTGCTGCGCAACAGGTTTGTGAATAAATGCTCAAAATTAAATAACTTAGTGTTACTATAAAACTAAACCACATAACACCATGTATGTGAAATATCCCCTTGGATCAGGTATCACTCAACTAACTAAACACGTGATCACTAACACCATATATTAATGTGAACAGAAAAAAACAGCCTACTGAAGAATCCCAAGTGGAGGGCGTAACGCGTATGGGTGGAAGGAGTCGAAGCCTGTGACATCACACATCCGTTACCAGTGTCAGCGTGGTGAGCTGATGGTTTTAATGCTTGTTCAGATTTTTCTTGAGTGTTTTTAATCCTGTATCGATTTTTAATAAATATGGGAAACAAGAGAGCACTATGGTGTTTCTGTTTTTGTTTTATGATGATATATGCTGATGACTGAGGAGTGAAGAGGGAAATGCAGCAGTTACATCCTTGGTAAGAAAAGGAGGTTTTGCTGCATCCCCATAGAAGGAATTGGTCAAAGGCATATTTGACTCTGTAGTGGTGAGGTGAGCAGGCATTGCACCTGAAAGTGGTGGTTCACCAGAAGGACTGTGAATAAAGAACTTTCAGTGCATCACACAGTGGGTTTTTCACAATTTATATGGGACTTTTAAGGCATCTGTTTTGTTTTTTACTGTTCACATTAATACATGGTATTAGTGATCACGTGTTCAGTTGAGTGATACCTGATCGAGGAGGATATTGCACATATATGTTATTACGTGGTATGTTTTATAGTAACATTAGGTCGTTTATTTTGAGCATTTATTCACAAACCTGTTGCCCTGCACTTTTTTAATATATTTTTTTTGTAGACTAATGAAGTGGTGGTAGGGAACACACTAATAAAGTGTTAGTGGCAATGTGTCTCTCGGTGATGAGGCATATTAATTTAAGCACTTTGAAGAAAAAAAAAAGGGAGTTTGCGCTGATTAGTTTTTTATTTTTTTATTTACAATTGATCTAAAAGGCTTTTGTGTAGTGCCAATATTCATTTTCAGTATTTCTTTGGCTTAGCTTACTACCGCTTTAACAAAGAGATACGGGATTTAAACTGCTGGTATCCTGGCAGACAGCTCATATGTCTGTCTCTTCTTTTAACTGACTGTCAACCTCCTGTAAACGCAGGGTTAACAGCCTTCCTCCTGAGCAGCAGAGGGAACCATAGCAAGCAGCTCCAGCTCTCTTGTTCTGTCAGAATCGGCGACCCGTCAGATTGGGTAACAAAAGCAAGGTTCTATCACCTGAATACTTATTGCGCATGCGCAGGTTTGCTAATCTAATAGAACACCTGCAGTCATAAGGCGCCTGCAGACATCCTACTACACCCAGCTAAGTCTTGAATTTCACAATCATTTAACGACTAAAGTTTGTGTACATAAATCAATGTAGTATATTGAGATCTGTTAAGCTGTTTTCATGTTCCTTTTTAGATTTCGATAGTTTTTTATAAATTTTGTGTGCAAAGAAAAAAATACACCAGAATGCTTACATTTAACATCTGCAATGAAAGAGAACTCAGAACAATGTTTAACAGTGGACATAGCCCACAAAGGAGCTCATGGCCCACAAAGGAGCTCATGGCAGTGGCATACATGGCTAGAGAACACCACTCCGGTGGTCCCATGGATCGGTGCGACGCCAACCGGGTCTGGGCCAACTCCCCCCCCCCCCCCCCTCCGGCGCCCCTAGGGGAACACTCTGCGCACTTAGGAGAGAAGCGGTCACCCATCCTCCATGCCACCACAGCACCTCCGGCATCGGGAAACCGAACCGTCTGCATTCGTATACCAAGGTAACTGACATGGCAAATTAAGGCAAAAGGGCCGCTTTAGGCGGCAATAGGTCTATAATGATCCTAAGAGGACCATGTCTTCATAAATTCCTTTGCAGTAAAAAGAGAGAGCATGTAGGAAAGAAAGGCGAGGAAAGAAAAGACGGAAGAAAGAAGGAATGGGGAACAGAATAGAATAGAGTAAGAAACCCAAAGTGGTAAGAGGTTGGTGTCCAGGTCTGCGAGAGAGGGGTCCAGGTGACTTCAGAATGCCGTCCGCTCTCAGGATAGGGAGGGAATACCCCCCTATTTACGGGGATTCATGTTCCTTTTTAAATGCCTAAAGGTTTACCACTGACCAGTGCGGGGTGTACCAAGATGGCCTCCGCCACCTTCCTACTGCTGGCATCCAGCTTCTTGAAAATTTACCATTCAAAACAACATCACGGATGTCAATCTACTATATTTATTTATATCTGCTCAGTTTATCGGTAAAATGACTGTGACTCAAGACGTAGCTAGGTGTAGTATCCTGTCCGCTACTGCCTTCTTAATGCAGGTGTGCCGTCAAATTAGCAAACCTGCGTTTTGTCACGTTTTTTGGGCTTGTGTTCGATGTGTAAAGAGAGATCACACAAGTAAAGTATAACATTTATTAAAAGTAACGACAGATCCAGATAATAGAAAATAGAGCAAGAATACTTAACTAAAGATGCCGTTTCCACAGAGATCCCCTTTAAGGCGTGGACTGGTAATCAAACCAGAGGCTTGCATGTTACATGATGCTGCTCTGGAGACAGAACAAACCCTACAAGTGTTAGCAAGGGTATATAGGTCTTGTATGTAAGGAAAAGAGAACCCCCAAGCCAACTCCCTTTGCAATATGACCCCTCAAGGACTTGACCAGTTAACAATACCATTCCTTTGGTATATTGTAAAGCTATGCTTATGTCTTTATATGGCTTGTTTACCAGGATTTGGAGGCCTAGAATTCATTAGTGAGCCACAATATGAACCAACAATAATAATGAAATATAAAATATACAGTCTCCCCATCAGCATGTGCAGTAAGTGTTCAGGTGACAGAACGTCACTTCCGTTACCTAATCTGACGGGTCGCCGATTTTAGAAGGAACACCCCCGTAGTTAATTAGTAACAGACTCTGCTCTGTTTTCTCAGTTTAGAAGAGTGGGGCAGGCTTCATGTGTGTACTGCTCTTTACTGATATCCCCCAATGGGTCCAGGTGATTGACGCTGGTACACAAAATGATGGAAAACAAAAATTGAACATTAGGGAAAACTTTCAAAAGCAGGTCTGTTCTGAATGTGGTCCATTGTCCTTTTTGGAGAATAATGCTTTCATTTATAGGCGATGCTTTTCAATGCATGTCCGTACACATGCATTGTGAAAAGTATTGTTTTCTGTTAGAACAAATCCTGGAATTTTTAGTGGCATTCAGTCTTATATAGTGTTAATGGTTTTTCTCTTTGGAATAATAATCTAAGCTGTGTCCATGATGTACTCCTATATTATTGACTTGATTGATGCTACATGCTTAATATCATTTGACATAAATCTAAATGATGCAGCTTATATTATTCTTTGTACACTGAAGAAATGAGTAGTAGGACTGCTTATTCTACTATTGTGCTGCTTCAGATGAATTCCTCTAGAACAGTGCAGATGCAGATTGCAGTGACAGGGATGTTTCTATCTACGCTCAGCTGTCACATTCTCATGTTAATTGCATTCTCTTCTGTGTGCTGGTTACATAACTGACCCAATTCCTATAAACTTCAGATATTCAGGTATTTTAGCCAAGGAGCGTACTGTCATTCGAATCCATAATTCAGAGTACAAATCCTGATCTTAATATAGTATTGTGCAAGGTGGATTTGGTTTAAATCACTCGATTCAAATCATAATTTTAACCACTTGCCGACTGCCGACAGTAATCCTACTGCGGCAGTGCACTCCCCTGGATCCAGCGGCATAGATCTACGTCGCTGGACTCCTACTGGTTTTGGGGGCGCACACAGCGGGAGTTGGCCCGGAGGAGGAGAGGCGGCGATCGCCCTTCCCCGATCGTCGGGGAAAGTGTGAGAAGACCCGCCTGCTGATGTAAACAAAGCAGGCGGATCTTCTCAGTGACAGGGAGAGATCACAGGATTCAGCATAGCTGAACCTGCGATTTCTGTCTCTGTCACAGAACCCCCCCCCCCACGTCTAAGCATGAAGCATACATTTAACCCTTTGATAACCCATAGGGTTAACCCCTTCCCTGCCAGTGTCATTATTACAGTAACAGTGCATATTTGTAGCACTGATTACTGTAGTAATGTCACTGGTCCCCCAAAAGTGTAGAAAATGTCAGGGGTCCGATCTGTCCGCCGCAATGTCGCAGTCCCGCAAAAAATCGCACATCGCCGCCCTTGCTAGTAAAAAAAAATAAAAAAAATAAAAATGACATAAATCTTTCCCCTTGAAGACGTGATATCTTCTACGCAAAGCAATCAAAATACGCTTATTGCGATTTTCACCAAAAATATGTAGCAGAAAACAAATTGGCCTGAAATGTTAAAAATTTTGATTTTTTTTATTTGTGGAATGTTATAAAGCAGAATGTGAAAAATATAATTTTTATTTTTTTTTTTTCAAAATTGTCGCTTATTTTTTTTTTGTTTATAGCGCAAAAACTAAAAATCGCACAGATGATCAAATGCCACCAAAAGAAAGCTCTATTTGTGGGGAAAAAAGGTTGTCAACTCTATTTGGGTACAGCGTCGCACGACCGTGCAATTGGCAGTTAAAATAACGCAGTGCCGAATTGCAAAATGGGGCCTGGTCAGGAAAGGGGTCAAATCTTCAGGTCTTAAAGTGGTAAAAGCGCAACTGTCATCTGTGTCCTGCAGCGGCTTCTCCTCTGACCCGCTGTTGACTCATCAACAATCCCATTCACTTTAATGGGATGGCCGGTGATGCGGCAGTGACACAACAGGGTGAGAGACATGGCGGCAGCAGATGAGTGGATGCCCGCTAGCGGGCGCTGCCATGATGGATCTGAAATGACAGGTGCTCTTTAAATAGGATACATTCTTGCCAGTAGTTAGTGTGAAATTGTGTGAATGCATCAATGCAGTGCATGTTATCTCCGCTTTTAGAGCTTGGATTAATTAAATGAGTTTACCAAAAATGTATATATAGCAGAATATACAGCCTCATGCTACAGAACAAAGCTCAATTTCATGCAGAATAAACTGAATTATTAAAGTATCTTATATCGCTAGATTTTTACGCCAAAAGCATTTTATTAAAACAAAATTTGATAAATTCTAAATTTTTTTTTTTTTTTTTTTAATCTATTTTTATCCGCCCTGGTATTGTGATATGTTCTTCATAGTAGTAATTTCTTTGACATACTGTATGTATTATATAGGTTATCTCCGCTCTTCCTGGTACCCTGGTATTTGGATTTCAATGCTGCCTTTTGCTAGCTGTACACAGACACATTGTGTATTCTATGTATCAAAGATGTCATTGTTACTGGTGATCATCAGGCAGAGGAAGAATGAAGAATGGGCATACAAAGAGTTTCACAGGACTGAATATGGATCGTATTAGTCATGGAAAATTTTATCTTGTCAAAGTCTAAAATTGATTTCAAAAGTGGCATTTACTTGAGACTGACCATGGCCACCATCTTATGCTCCCTAGCAATAATTTGCGTATATATATATATATATATATATATATATATATATATATAAATCTCTTTTATCTCGTAATAAGCTACCTGTTTATATATAACCAGATTTATTAAGAAGCCATTATTATTGCTGCCTCTAAATGACTGTCTTGACGACTTTTCTTCTTTAGCTTAAGGGCTCTTTCACACTGTTTTTATATCCCTTTAAATCCCTTTTAATTTCTATGGGATTTTTCACATAACTGTGCTGTGGGTGCGGTGCGTTTTTGAAAAGTCCTGCATGCTGCAAAATGCAGATTCCCATTGAAATGAATAGAATCGCGATAAAAAAACACACCAGTGATTTCGCGTTTTTGAGTCACAGGTCCATTTTTAACAGGTGTAGGCGGGCAAAAATCGCACCAGAAACACGTCGGAAACGGCAAAATTGCAATAAAAATGAATATGCGTTCTTACCGCAATTTTGCTACAAAGTAGTGTGAAAGGGGCCTAATAGCTTGCCATCTGCCCACAGTAGTTGTACTGCGAGCGGACGGCAGCTCCAGGCCAGGGGACGTACCTGTACGTTGCAGCCTTTCTTCCGGGTTCGCCCCCTGCTGGCCTGTGCTGTGATTGGACACAGCACGAGTTTGGCAGCTTATTTCAGCCAATGATTTTGGCTGAAGTCTGATTGGCTGTGGCCAATCACACACCAAGTTCTGTATTTACAAGAACAGCAATCTTGCTGTTGCAGGGAGAAAAAACACAGTAAAAGCAGCACACGTTATACATTGTTAGGCAAACTATTAACCCTTTGCCCCCAAAGGTTAACCCCTTCCCAGCCAGTGTCAATAGTGCAGTGTCAGTGTACAGTATTTGGACTTTTCACTGTATTAGTGTTAGGGATGCCCTGATCCGACTTTTTTGGACCCGATACTGATATCCGGTGTTGTGAAATCGCAGATACCGGAACCGATCCGGAGCTACACACAAAGCAAGCGGCTGCAGTACAGAGCAATGCCGCTGCTTCATGTGTACGGCTCCTCCATTCACAGGCGGAGTGCATCTGATATCACTCTGCCTGTGAGCCGGGACTATGGAGGAAGTAGCGGCTCCCATCCCATACTACTACTGCACCAAGTAAGGGATGGCTGAGCCGTTACTAAGCAAAAACCGGATCGGCCAGTAGATCGGTCAATGTTACCAATTTCCCCCCCGATCCATCTATAATGGCCATATCGGCGCCGATATCCGATCCGAATATCAGATCGGTGCATCCCTAATTAGTGTCACTGGTGATGTCAGTGTACTGTCATAGCTGTGTAAATTCCAGTATATATCCCATAGTTTGTAGACGCTATGACGTTCGCACAAACCAATTAATATACACTTTTTTATAGGAATTCTTCTTCTTTTTTTTTTTTTTTTTTTTTTTACCAAAGACCTCTAGCAGAATACATTTTGGCCTAAATTTATTTAGAAATTAGATTTTTAAATTTGATGTTTTATAACAGAAAGTAGAAAATATTTTTGGTTTTGTTTTTCCTCTAAAATTTTCATCTTTTTTTTGTTTATGGCTGGGTTCACCCTTATGCGATGTGGGAACCACAGCGATTCCTGTGTAGGTTCCCGCATCGCATCTGACTCGAAGGCAGTTCACACTGAAGTCTCTGCGAACTGCTGCCGGTGTCAAAGTATTGCAGTGCTGAAAAGCAAAAATGCTCTGGTCATGAAAGGGGTAAAACCTTCTGAAGTTCGAGTGGTTAACCTAATTTTTATTTAGTAAGTCTGTGCGTGCAGCAATATGTTATGTATCCACATCTAATATGAATTCCAAACTTCTATTTTAGATTATATAAGGTTGCAGAAGAAGATGAAAGGGATGAAGAATGTTTATCATCAAACCAGTACCCAAAAGAGACAGTCCGGAAACGCCAAAACTCAACCCGCAGTTCTAGAAGCAGCGAGTCTTCACGGTCTTCCAGAAAAAGCTTCAGGCTTGATTTGAGATTAGAAGAGGATGTGACCAAGTCTGTGAAGGGCAAGAATGGGAGATTTGTCAATCCTTGGCCTACCTGGAGGACTCCTGCCCTTCACAGTGCTCTGAAATGGGCTATAACTGAGAAAGATAATAGCAATGTCCCCCATTCAAAAGAGGTATGTGTGTTACAAGTTTGTCCCCTTTTTTAACATTTTATTTATAGAAAATAAACATAATCCGATGAAGTGCAATAAAACATCAGTCAATATTTTAGTATGGAAAGATAATTAATATCATTCAGAATTTATATAGCGCCAACAGTTTGCCCAGCACTTTACAATATAAAGGGAAACAATACAGCAATAATGCAATTCAATAAAAGAGCGTTAGTATGGTCTTTCTCCTGGGAGCTTACAATCTAATAGGGAGGGGCTGGTGGAACAAAAGGTAATAGCTGTTAGGGATGAACTGATGGGAGAAATACAATTTGGGTATTAGCTGAATGCAGGATAGGCTTCCCTTAAGAGATCAGTTTTCAGGGATCGCCTAAAAGTAGACATAGTAGGAGATAACCAGACAGATTGGGATAGGGAGTTCCAAAGGATGGGAGAGGCTCGCGAGAAGTCCTGGAGACAAGCATGGGAAGAGGAGACAAGGGAACCTAGAGAGCCGGAGATTTTGGGAGGAGCGGAGAGAAGGATTTGGGTGATATTTGGAGACACAATTGGCAACGGGGAAAATACCGCACCACACACGCCTGCTTTGTCTGAATCCAGGAGAGATGTTGCTGTGGTACTCCAGCTGCTGATGCCCAGTCTCTGAATGTCTCGGATTTAAACGCCAGACATGCGCTGTGCAGCATCTACCCCAGTACCATTATGCTGAGCTCATTACCATGGCAACAGGGAGGAAAGTGCATGAGCAGTGTTTGAATCTGGGGAAGTAGGATTTGTGTGATAGCAGAGGTGAGCAACAATGGCTAGTGCTTCATAGCAATGTCTTAGCAACAGGGAAGGCCGGGGAACTCCGCTATAGAGGGGTACGTTATTTAATAATAATCACTGAAGCTTAGTTTGTTTTTTATCTACAGGGCAGATTTTTGCTAAACTTCAATCTATTGAATAGCGCCTCTGTATGCTCTTCTGGTTGCCCATGTAGAAAATCCGGCAAATGGCATATTTTACAGAGGGGTGCTATAGAATTATGACCCCCTACATATACCACCCCCCCCCCCATTCTGTATAGACGTATGACCCTCTATATATCCCAGCCCCCCTCCCCCCCCGTCCTGTATAGACACATTCTATCCCCCACCACTTACCACAGCCCCCCTTCCTGCACAGGCTTATGACCCCCTCCTAACAGAATGGGGGAGATGTGTTAAAGAGGGGGTCAAAAAATATCTTGTATAGAAGGATGACTCCCTACATACCACAGCCCCCACCTGATGCAATCTGGGGGTGGTCTGTATTTTCAATGGCTGGCAAAGTTTCCTGCCTGAGGAATGAAGGCTTTGATTGGACACAGAGGATGGCTGGGTCTTCTTTGTGCTCACCAGCAGTCAGAGCGGTGCAGGTGTGACAACCCAGCCGGAGGTAAACCAGGGGGGGTTGCTCACCTGAGAGATCTGACCTGGATCTCTGTATTGTTCACGGCGGGCACACAGCTGTTCAGCTCCTTCCAGTTGGCGTGCAGCCTGCAGCTCCAGCCGGAGGAGAACCTCGAGAAGAGCCAGGTCTGCTTTTTATTGCCAGGGCGGTGACAGGTGCACTTCTTCTGGCCAGCCTTGCATCCATACCAGTACGGGTGCCCAGGCACACGCACTGCTGGATGATTGCCGCAAACAGGAACATGATCACCAGGGCCAGCAGCAGCTTGTCATCAATGCCAGGCTGCCGGCAGACAGCACAGATGTGAACAGCCCAGTGTAAGCTGCTCGGTGTTGATATGCTCGGACATGCGCCCCCCCCCCCCCCCCTTCCACCGGTCCGGGCCTACGATGCAGGATTTTGGATTGCTAATGGAAAATGCTTTCACATCTCTAGGTGCGGTCTTGGTGGGCTGTAGATTATCCCCTTTAAGGGATGCAGGAGGGAAAGTTCATAACTGTATTGAATGCCAATGGACCTACTCCAGAAGCCCTGGTTTTGTATGAAGAGTTTGGATATTGTAATAAGAACGAATTGGTAACACCCATGTTTAAGGTGATTAAAGCTGTATTAGTGCCCACACAACAAAACAATTGAGCATGATCTTTGTGATCATTTTTTTTTTTTTTTTTTATTTGCACTTGAACAGTTAAGTGGAACTAAAAGGTACGTCATAGTTGCCTTTCCACCAACGGTCCCTTCCCTCGCTGGCATCTTCTCCTATGTGCCAGTTTTTGGCAATCTTCATTGGGTGGTAAGGGATGACATCACACATGCGCAGGAGGCGGTCGTTCTGGCACACTGGGAGAAGGCCGGCATGTGCAGCTTTAAATTTTCAGGACAAGATTTCAGGGTTATTCCCTTCTGCAAGGTCCAACTGTACTGCTTGGACTGAGCAGAAGGGAGCACCCTGAAAACTTGTCCTGAAAATGTAAACTGTTAGTGCAAAAAAAAAAGTATCAGAGATTGTACTCAATTGTTTTTCCACATTTATGTGGAATGTAGATTAGAAGAATCTAGTTCAATTGTCCATTCCAATATTATTTTAGGTGTGGCCTTGGTGTCCTAAATTACAAGTCTCTGTTTAATTTGCCTGAAAGAAAAAGGCATTTACATGGAATCACTCTTATGTCCGCACTTTGCATTATTTGGGCTGTCACTCAATGAATAGGTCTTAATTATATTTATAAGGGTTTAGCACACAGAGCTCATGTTCAGGATTGCACAGAGTGCAGGGTTCAGGAGTTTGTGTTGCACAGGGTGCAGAGCTGAAGAGTGCATGTTGCACAAAGGGCAAGGTACAGGAGTGTGTAATGCAAAGGATTCAGGGCTCAGAAGGGAGTGTCGTGAAGGGCCCAGGGGTGCGTAATGCACAAGGTGCTGGGCTCAGTGTCACACAGGGTGCAGGGCTCAGGAATTCATAATGTACAAGGTACTGGGCTCAAGAGTGAGAATTGCTCAGGCCAGTGTACAACAAAATATGACCAAATATGTCCCCCCTTCCCAAATCCACCTCTAGTTCAGAGCTTTTTCTTCACCTATTCAACACCCCCCCCCTTCCCCTTTCCCTGAGTACAGAGGGGAGCCCACTGAACAAAGGATGTAGGTAGGAAAGGGTACAAGAAGTTGTGTGTGTGTGTGTGTGTGGATGATGGAGCAGCATGCAGGGTACAAACAGGAGGGCTTTGCTTTCTGGTCTACAATGAAGCGGGCCATCGCTTGCCTGCAAGCCCCGCTCCACCAACTTCAGCCAGCAGCACACCTCCATGTCATGATGATTGGGATAAGCAAGGAGAGTTTGTGGCTTGTAGGGCTGGGTGGGTGGATAACGGGTTTTGGGGGCGATGGAGTTGCGATTCGATCAATAGGATGCTTAGTAGCTATGCATACAGAACCAGCGCTGGCTGGAAGGACCGGCTCATTCCAGCTGCAAAAAAAACCCCTGCTTCGATGTATAAAGCAGGAAAAAATAAAAGGAGGTAGTCGTAAAGCATACTCCACATGAAGCTTTCCATAGTTTGCTAACTCAGTTGTAGATTGATTTTTGTTTGATTCATCGCAGATGCAATTGTCCCATCTTCCTTTTTAAGTCCTATTCATTTTTTAACGTGTATGTAAACTCTATTGTTGAACTTCTGTTATTTTGCTAATTTCTGGTCGGGTAAATACACCCTTAAAAGAATTTTGTAATCATTTTTAAGTGGAAAAAAAAAACTGTTTATCTGGTCAGAAATTCCAAGCTGTCCGGTCCTCTCTGCTTGTGTTATCTCAAAGAGACTATTTAGCCCTTGTTCTGCCGAAAACTCTAACTTGCCGAGATCTCCAATGAAGTTATTTCCGGTAAGTGTACACCAGGAATAATTGAAGATTTCGAGCACTTGGTGTTTTCACACAACACCGGCAGCCTTTACACTCCAGTAGATGCTATAATTAGTGTAGGTTGTTAGTCCGCTTGTTAGATGTCACCACCTTGGAGGCGGCCATGTTTTTGGTTACTAGCGGGCGGACTAACCAGTTGCACTAAATATAGCATCTACCGGCGTGTAAAGGCTGCCGGTGTTGTGTGAAAACACCAGTGCTCGAAATTCTCCAATTATTCCTGGTGTACACTCACTGGAAATAACGTCGTTGGAGATCTCGGCTAGATGGAGTTTTAGGCAGAACACCCTCCTTGTTCTTGTCTTGGACTACAAGTCCATTATTGCCAACGCTATGGATAAGAAGATGGTGGATGTGGTTAAGTAGTTTTCCAAAAGAGATAATGAGCAGGATTGACACTTCTCAGTCCACAAAAACGCTTTGTGTTGTCAGCTCCACAGAATGAAATGGGAGCTCAGTGGGGTTTCTGTCAAATCCAACAGGTATTTTCTGTGCTTGTAGTATCTTTAACCACTTAAGCCCCGGAGGATTTGGCTGCTAAAAGACCAGGGGGTATTTTGCGATTCGGCACTGCGTGACTTTAACGGACAATTGCGCAGTCGTGCGATGCTGTACCTAAACGAATTTGACGTCCTTTTTTTCCCACAAACAGAGCTTTCTTTTGGTGGTATTTGATCACCTGTGTGCGATTTTTTTTTTTTTTTTTTTTTTTTTTTTGATCATGCGCTATAAACAAAAAAGAGCGTCAATTTTGCAGAAATAACAATATTTTTTACATTTTTTTATATGAAATTCCCCCCCAAAAAAAAGTAAAAATCTAAATTTTTTTTAACATTTTCGGCCAATTTGTTTTATGCTACATGTTTGGTAAAAAAAATCGCAAAAAGCGTATTTTGATTGGTTTGTGCAAAAGTTATTGCGTTTATTAACAAAGGGAAAGATTTTTGTAATTTTTGTTGTTGTTTTTTTTAAACGCGTAATGGCGGCGATCTGCGATTTTTTTTTTTTTTTTTTTTTTTTTTTTTTTTTTTTTTTTTTTTGAGGTACTGCGACATTGGGGCGGACAGATCGGACCCTTGACTGACATTTTTGACATTTTTGGGGTTACCAGTGACATTACTACAGTAATCAGTGCTATATATATGCACTGTTACTGTAAAATTACACTGGCAGTGAAGGGGTTAACTTTATTTGAGAGGGAGGGGCTGTGTGTGTCCCTAGGGGCGTGATTCTAACTGTGATTGGCTGTGGCTTGAGCTGTAGGAGCACTGATCAACAGTCCTACATAGTAGAACCGTAGAACCGTATGATCAGTGTTTCTACACAGGGGAGAATGACAGGCGGTTTGTTTACACAAGCTGCCTGCCTTTCTCCCTCTCCCCCGACGATCGCAGAGTGAGCGGCGGACATCGGGTCCGCCGGTCACACGCGCGGGGGGGTCCGTGACCGTGCGGGAGGCGCCGGCGGCGGCGCGCGCTCGCTGCCCAGAGCCTCACAGGCTAGTGACGTATATATACACGTCACTTTGCCTGTGAGGGGCTGACCGCCGCAGTATATCTACTTGCGGCGGTCGGCAAGCGGTTAATAGAATAAGACCTGGGAAAAAGGAAATGTATAGTAAAGATGTACTAAATATGAGGGTTTTTTTTTTCTTATTTTGCCTTGATATATGCATTAAGTCATATTTCATTTAAAATATGTTTATCCCGTTAATCTTGTTTTTTCTCTAGGAACTTGATAAGGAACTTCCAGTCATTGAGCCATATTTTGTTCAACATCCAGAGTCTGCAGGCAAGTTGGAGAACGGGATACGGATCACCTGGTTGGGACACGCATCAGTCATGGTGGAAATGGATGACTTGACATTTCTTACAGATCCTGTCTTCAGTCAGAGAGCCTCTCCAATAAGTATTGCAGGTCCAAAGCGGTTTAGAGGACCACCATGTACTATAGAGCAGCTTCCAAAAATCGATGCTGTTGTGATAAGTCACAACCATTATGATCACCTGGATTACAACACTGTACTGGGGCTGAATCAGCGGTTTGGTACTGAACTGAGGTGGTTTGTTCCATTGGGGCTCCTAAACTGGATGCAAAGCTGTGGCTGTGAAAATGTTATTGAATTAGACTGGTGGGAGCAAAATTGTGTTCCTGGACATGATGAAGTGACCTTTGTTTTTACGCCCTGTCAGCACTGGTGCAAAAGGACACCATTTGATGATAACAAAGTATTGTGGGGTAGCTGGTCTGTTCTTGGACCCTCAAATCGGTTCTTTTTTGCTGGCGATACTGGTTATTGTGCTGCTTTTGAACAGATTGGGAAAAGATTTGGACCCTTTGATGTTGCAGCTATTCCCATTGGAGCCTATGAGCCAAGGTATGAAGTGCTTTGTTATGCAACTGAAAAACATCAATAGTTTGTAAATGAAAAGAGCATAAAAAATATAAATGGCAAGCAGATACAACCCCAGTTTCAAAAAAGTTTAAGACACTGTGTAAAATGTACTTAAAAACAGAATGCAATGATTTGCAAATCTCCTAAACCCATATTTTTTTCACAATAGAAAACGTATCAAATGTTTAAACTGAGAAAATGTACCATTTTTAAGGGGGGGGCGGGGGGGAAGGTGATTTATTGTAATTGAAGGCAGTAACATGTCTCCAAAAAGTTGGGACAGGGCCATGTTTACGGTGGTATAGCATGCCCTCTTCTTTTAACACTCTTTAAACATTTGGGAACTGAGGAGACTAGTTGGGAGAGGAATGTTGTCCCATTCTTGCATGATACAGGATTCTAATTTCTTAACAGTCCTGGGTTGTCCTTGTTGTATTTTTTTGTTTCAAGAGGCACCATATATTTTCAATTGGTGAAAGGTCTGGCGGGCAGGCAGGTCAGTTAAACACTGTAAAAACACACAAAGAAAGGGCGCACCAGCCTAGCGCATTATGCTCAGCGGGCTTTTTAATAATAGAAGTTAAAATCAACTACTCAAACATGCGTGGTAAAACAGCATATCAAATGGAGAAGTCCAATGTCTCATGTAGACGGGCTGACGCGTTTCGAGGCGTGCCTCTTCCTCAGAGCCTCAACCCTTAGGATGCCAAGTGTGGGTTCCAAGATTGAAACAGCCTGAGGACCTGGTTCTGAGCGCAGGAGCAGGGTGCTCAGCTTCACTCTTTTTGTTTCTGGAGGTCAGTTAAACACCTGGACTCTTCTCTACTATAAAGCCATGCTGCTGTCATAGATGTGTCCCAACTTTTTTTGGAATTGGGGTTGTACATCTTAAGTATTGCACTGTAGTAGAACAGGAGTACAATCTGAAATAATTGAATTAGTGATTTCACATATCACAGATTTAGTCATGCAATTCTCTATTCTAGCATTAACCAGCCATGCTTTATTGGTCAATATGTTGAAGGATTGTATGTACTTTCCCATGGCTTTGTGTTAAACTTACTGCCTAAGAGAACATTAGCTCATTCATGGTTTCAGCTCTCAATTGGATATTAATACTACAAAGACGAGTTATGCACATTTTAAAGTGGTCCCAATCACAGCTGACATTTATCCCCGGCATTGAAGGAACTGAAGACTCATACAAATGACCTTTAGTTCCATACCTACCAGACCTAATGCCAAGTAGAGAAAAATTGTGCCTAGCATAGTGGGTGAAATACTAACTTGCTAACAGCTGGTAGATGTTTCATCCTCTACTACCTTGTCCAAAATAGAGAGATGACTCAACTTCCATCCAAAGCTTAATATTTTAGATTTGCTGGCTGTTGGAGGTTTTATTGGCCATTGCACGGTTAATGAAATTTTGCAGCTCTAGTGGAAGATCTTTTGACCGGAGTTCCATTCCAATAAAAAAGAACTAATCTGTTAAAATCTATATTTGTTTGAAAGTCCAGTCTCACTGAAGTCTGTGGGGCCAAAAAACACATTCTGGTGCACCAAAAGAAGCACCTGGACCACCTTACTTTGATGTGAACGAGCACCGTAGAGAAAAATGTGATTTCCATCCATACTGTGCATTGCAGCATGATGACAGACAGGAGAAATCACATTAGGGTGAGCCGGGCCTTATTGTTTGGTTCTATTTAAAACAAAATTAGATTTTTGTACTCACCGTAAAATCTTTACACCTCCAGATCAGCAGATGGTGTATTAACTCAATGGTCTATTGATCTGTGTCTTTCAATGAACAAGAGAACATAGTATTTTTGTAAAATCTTTTTCTCTGGGTTAATTGAAGGACTGATCCGGCTGTATCCTTTAATGAACGTATTGTCTTCTGAACATGTACAAGAAATGTAAAGTGTAACTAGGCTCAAACAAAAAAACCCGATATATTCGATGGGGAGTACCGTTGCCAAATGTTACCAATTAAAATTAATTGGACTGTGCGGCAATTGCATACAGTGCACCTGGTTGTGGTGTGAACTGTCACCTTTTTAGGGTTGAAACAGGCAGTGATAACACAAGATATCATATCCTAGTTGCCTAACGGCCCATTGAAGAGTGATTCACCACATATCGCTTTTCTAAGGGGTGGCAAGGGCTATCTCACATGAGAACAAGCCCTTACTCGTGCCAAAACAAAAAACCTGCACAAGTCAATTTTTAAAAGCAAAAAATGTTTGGTTTCCACATCACTAGTATTTGGGTTTACATATACCTAACTTTGTGGCATAATTTTCCTTCTAAAAATCAATCCTACTGACTTTCCTAACTTGCGTCTTGAAAAAGATAATATATATTTACTTGGAATGAATAAAATGTAAAGTCAAGAAATCTGCAGATAGATAAAATGTGCATGAAATATAATATGTAATGCATTCTAAGTATCATGATAAATGAAACATACAGTATGTAATTTTTCTTCATCTGTGCAATTTTTAAATCTTGTATTCTTCCGGTCCATAGATGGTTCATGAAGTGTCAACATGTGGATCCAGAAGAAGCAGTCAGAATTCATGCTGATGTCCGTGCCAAGAAGTCCGTTGGGGTTCACTGGGGAACATTTGCGCTAGCTAATGAGGTACCATAATTTTCCAAGAGAATGGATATAATCCCGTGCAAAGTGTATGCGTTAATTGGTATTTAAAAATGGTGCTGCTGCCCACCCAAATACTTAGCCTAAAGGGAAGTATGGAAATGTAAAAATAATTAATGGGTATGGTGCTGCTGAATACCGTATGCAGGAAAAAAATACACACACACACACACACACACACACACACGTGGCTGTAGAAACAGTGCATTATTAAAGTAAACAGTAGTGCTAAAAAACTTGTGCCAATATACAATCTTAATTCATAACAAATGTCCTGTTTATAAAGTGACCATGTGCTCAATAGTGCTTCAAATTATCTGTGCCAGTGGCACTACTCCACAAAGTGCTACATAAAATTCTGAAGGTAATGTATAAACAACTACAGTCCATATAGAAAACTTCAACTCATAAAGTGACAGGTGCTCTTCGAAGTGATCCGTAATATTAATAGTTTCCACAAGTTGTGCTCCCCCGATGGTCCCACAATCACCAGAGCTCAGTCCCCTCAAGGGGGTGCCAGGCCTGTCAGGAAGGTTGCTCCAACCGGATCAGCCGACTCAGGATCCACAATCGTATAACACCGCTAGTTCCCCCTCTGTATGCTCTTTATTATGCAACGATAAAATAGCAACAGCCCATAGTGTACCAGTTTAAAAATGCTTTATTAGGTACAAAGAAAACACACTTACTCCGATTTACAGTCAGTACAGCGTTGGTAATAAAAAGCAGGAAGTCTGGGTCTCATGCGTTCCACGGCCCGTAACTGTGTTATGATTGTGGACCCGGAGTCTGCTGATCCGGTTGGCGCCACCTTCCTGACAGGCCTGGCACCCCCTTGAGGGGAATGAGCTCTGGTGAGTGTGGGACCATTGGGGGAGCATGACTTTTGGAAACTATTAATATCACGGATCACTTTGGAGCACTTCGAAGAGCACCTGTCACTTTATGAGTTGAAGTTTTCTATATGGACTGGAGTTGTTTTCACTTTATAAACAGGATATTTGTTATAAATTAATATTGTAAATTGGCACAAGTTTTTTAGCACTACTGTTTACTTTATTAATGCACTATTTATACAGCCACCTTTCTATTACTGTTTGTGTGTATGTATGTATGAATGTGTGTGTGTGTATATGTATATATATATATATATATATATATATATATATATATAATGTGTGTGTGTGTATATGTATGTGTGTGTATGTGTATATGTATATATATATATATATATATATATATATATATATATATATATATATATATATATATATATATATATATATATAATGTGTGTGTGTGTGTATATATAATATTATATATGTCAGGTCCATAAATATTGGGACATCAACACATATCTAATCTTTTTGGCTCTATACACCACCACATTGGATTTGAAATAAAACAAACAAGATGTGCTTTAACTGCAGACTTTCAGCTTTAATTTGAGGGTATTTACATCCAAATCAGGTGAATGGTGTAGGAATTACAACAGTTTGTATATGTGCCTCCCACTTTTTAAGGGACCAAAAGTAATGGGACACTTTTTAATACTTGGTTGCAAATCCTTTGCATTCAATTACAGCCTGAAGTCTGGAATGCATTGACATCACCAGACGCTGGGTTTCATCCCTGGTGATGCTCTGCCAGGCCTATACTGCAACTGTCTTCAGTTCCTTCTTGTTCTTGGGGCATTTTGTCTTCAGCAAGTGAAATGCATGCTCAATCGGATTCAGGTCTGGTGATTGACTTGGCCATTGAATAACATTCCACTTCTTTCCCTTAAACTCTTTGGTTTCTTTCGCAGTATGCTTCGGGTCATTGTCCATCTGCACTGTGAAGCGCCGTACAATGAGTTCTGAAGCATTTGGCTGAATATGAGCAGATAATATTGCCCGAAACACTTCAGAATTCATCCTGCTGCTTTTGCCAGCAGTCACATCATCAATAAATACAAGAGAACCAGTTCCATTGGCAGCCATACATACCCACGCCATGACACTACCACCACCATGCTTCACTGATGAGGTGGTATGCTTTGGATCATGAGCAGTTCCTTTCCTTCTCCATACTCTTCTCTTCCCGTTACTCTGGTACAAATTGATCTTGGTCTCATCTGTCCATAGGATGTTGTTCCAGAACTGTGAAGGCATTTTTAGATGTTGTTTGGCAAACTCTAATCTGGCCTTTCTGTTTTTGAGGCTCACCAACGGTTTACATCTTGTGGTGAACCCTCTGTATTCACTCTGGTGAAGTCTTCTCTTGATTGTTGACTTTGACACACATACACCTACCTCCTGGAGAATGTTCTTGATCTGGCCAACTGTTGTGAAGGGTGTTTTCTCCACCAGGGAAAGAATTCTTCGGTCACCCACCATAGTTGTTTTCCGTGGTCTTCCGGGTCTTTTGGTGTTGCTGAGCTCACCGGTGCGTTCTTTCTTTTTAAGGATGTTCCAAACAGTTGATTTGGCCACACCTAATGTTTTTGCTACCTCTCTGATGGGTTTGTTTTGTTTTTTCAGCCTAATGATGGTTTGCTTCACGGATAGTGACAGCTCTTTGGATCTCATATTGAGAGTTGACAGCAACAGATTCCAAATGCTAATAGCACACTTGAAATGAACTCTGGACCTTTTTATCTGCTCCTTGTAAATGGGATAGTGAGGGAATAACACACACCTGGCCATGGAATAGATGAGCAGCCAATTGTCCCATTACGTTTGGTCCCTTAAAAAGTGGGAGGCACATATACAAACTGTTGTAATTCCTACACCTTTCCCCTGATTTGGATGTAAATACCCTCAAATTAAAGCTGAAAGTCAGCAATTAAAGCACATATTGTTTGTTTTATTTCAAATCCATTGTGGTGGTATAGAGCCAAAAAGATTAGAATTGTGTCGATGTCCCAAAATTTATGGACCTGACTGTGTGTGTGTGTGTATGTATGTGTGTATGTATGTGTGTATGTGTGTATGTGTGTATGTGTGTATGTGTGTATGTATGTATGTATGTATGTATGTATGTATGTATGTGTATATATATATATATATAATATATATATATATATATATATATATATATATATATATATATATATATATATATATATATATATATATATACAGGGCTCAAAATTTAAAGTCCTGAGCTACTAGCCAGGCCTTAAGGGTTACTCGCCACCAGTTGCCCCACCCAACCCCTACCATGCCCCGCCCCTAATCCCGCCCCTAAACACACCCTCATAAATTATCTCAAAATTACACTGTTAAATGTTTTTGAATTAATGCAGAAGTTACAAAAATAAATATTAATAACAACGTTTTCAGTGCCCATCAGTGCAGCCTCATCAGTGCCCATCAAGGGTCTGGAGGGTGGGGGGCTGAAGAGCACTGGGGGGGCTGGAGGGGTGGGCTGAAGAGCACTGGGGGGGCTGGAGGGGTGGACTGAAGATCACTGGGGGACTGGAGGGGTGGACTGAAGATCACTGGGGGGACTGGAGGGGTGGACTGAAGATCACTAAGGGGCTGGAGGGGTGGGCTGAAGAGCACTGGGGGGGCTGGAGGGATGGGCTGAAGAGCACTGGGGGGCTGGAGGGATGGGCTGAAGAGCACTGGGGGGGGGGCTGGAGGGATGGGCTGAAGAGCACTGGGGGGGCTGGAGGGATGGGCTGAAGAGCACTGGGGGGGCTGGGGGGATGGGCTGAAGAGCACTGGGAGGGCCGGAGGGGTGGGCTGAAAAGCACTGGGGGGGCTGGAGGGGTGGACTGAAAGAGCACTAAGGGGGGCTGGAGGAGTGGGCTGAAGAGCACTGGGGGGGGGGGGCTGGAGGGGTGGGCTGAAGAGCACTGGGGGGTGGGCTGAAGAGCACTGGGGGGGGGCTGGAGGGGTGGGCTGAAGAGCACTGAGGGGTGGGCTGAAGAGCACTGGGGGGCTGGAGGGGTGGGCTGAAGAGCACTGGGGGGGCTGGAGGGGTGGGCTGAAGAGCACTGGGGGGACTGGAGGGGTGGACTGAAGATCACTGGGGGGGCTGGATCGATGGACTGAAGATCACTGGGGGGACTGGAGGGGTGGACTGAAGATCACTGGGGGGACTGGAGGGGTGGGCTGAAGAGCACTGGGGGGACTGGAGGGGTGGGCTGAAGAGCACTGGGGGGACTGGAGGGGTGGACTGAAGATCACTGGGGGGACTGGAGGGGTGGACTGAAGATCACTGGGGGGACTGGAGGGGTGGACTGAAGAGCACTGGGGGGGCTGGAGGGATGGGCTGAAAAGCACTGGGGGGGCTGGAGGGATGGGCTGAAGAGCACTGGGGGGGGCTGGAGGGATGGGCTGAAGAGCACTGGGGGGGGCTGGAAGGATGGGCTGAAGAGCACTGGGGGGGCTGGAGGGATGGGCTGAAGAGCACTGGGGGGGCTGGAGGGATGGGCTGAAGAGCACTGGGGGGGGCTGGAGGGATGGGCTGAAGAGCACTGGGGGGGGCTGGAAGGATGGGCTGAAGAGCACTGGGGGGGCTGGAGGGATGGGCTGAAGAGCACTGGGGGGGCTGGAGGGATGGGCTGAAGAGCGCTGGAGGGGTGGGCTGAAAAGCACTGGGGGGGCTGGAGGGGTGGGCTGAAGAGCACTGGGGGGCTGGAGGGGTGGGCTAAAGAGCACTGGGGGGGGCTGGAGGGGTGGGCTGAAGAGCACTGGGGGGGCTGGAGGGGTGGACTGAAGAGCACTGGGGGGGCTGAAGAGGGAGGGGCTGTACAGCACTGGGGGGCCAGCAAAAGAAAAAAAGAAGTTGGATAGGAGGAGCGGTGGGGCGGCTGCATATACAGGAATTGATCTTTGCATATTCCTCCTGCAGCTGCTCAATGCCTGCAGAGAGGAGAATCAGGCATCCAGCTGGAAAGATCAATTCCTCTATATGCAGCCGCCCCACCGCTCCTCCTATCCAGTCACACAGGGAGGCTGCTAAATCCTTGGACACTCACCTGCTTCCAGCACCCGTGAGCAGCGCAGCACAGACCGAGGGAGCAGCTGCCTTCACAGGAGATGATCGGCGCGAGTACCGGTGTAGCTCTGGGAGATCGATTTTCACGCCGGCTTGACACCCCCCATCGGTATGCGGCCGGATAATGTCAGAGCGGCGGATCATCCCGCTGTAATAGCTTCAATTGTAATTGCCGGGCGCTCGGTGACATACACAGTCCCGCCTCCTAGCCCGGCTCCTTTGATAGACATCACACGTCCTGGTTGGCCAGGTGTTCTGTCTATCAAAGAAGCCGGGCTAGGAGGCGGGACTGTGTATGTCACCGAGCGCCCGGCAATTACAATTGAAGCTATTACAGTGGGATGATCCGCCGCTCTGACATTATCCGGCTTTCCTCTCCTCTCTTCCCCAGAGCTCGCCCAACATAATTTTCCACTCGCAAAATGCGACCAGGCGAGTGGAAAATTTGAGGGCTGTATATATATATATATATATATATATATATATATATATATATATATATATATATATATATATATATATATATATATATATATATATATATATATATATATATATATATATATATATATATATATATATATATATCAAATAAAAAAAAAAAATCACTATAGAATATATATATATGACATTTTTTTTTTCATTTTTATACATTGTATATATTTGGTTTTTATACATTTAGCAGTAGTGAGATATGGAATCATGTATTAGTAAATTAGACCACAAAACATATAGGCATCCAGTGTCTAACTATATATTTCTTTCTGCATATGGTATTCAGCAGCGTCATATCCAATAACCATAAATTTCCAGTATGAACCATGGCTAATGAGACCTTGTAACCAGCTTAAAAAATTTCAAGTAAAAGCCCAGAAAATTTAAGTATTTTAAAGATGTACTTTCAGTGTATTTCAGGAAGAATCCGTTCCCTAGCACAACCCCCTCTCTCATTGCACGCCATAGCCACACTCTAAAGCTTAGTATATACTACAGGTTTTTTTTGTTCAACCCAGCGGGCTGAACGAAAAAACTGATAGCTCAGGTTGCAGCCGCTGTATCAACTATCCAATGTTAGTACAGCGATCTCCCCTGCTGTGCACTTGTGTTCTGACAGGGGGACGGCCTCCCTGCCAGTACACTACGGTCAGCGCTCCCAGTCTTGAAAAAGTTTTCATATCCCTTGAAGTTTTCTACATTTTGTCATGTTACAACCAAAAATGTAAGTGTATTTTATTGGGATTTCATGTGATAGACCAACACAAAGTGGCACATAATTGTGAAGTGGAAGAAAAATGATGAATGGTTTTCAAATTTTTTTACAAATTTGTGAAAAGTGTGATGTGCATTTGTATTCGGCCCCCTTTACTCTGATTTGCCTTCAGAAGTCACCTAATTAGTAAACAGAGTCTACCTGTGTGTAATTTAATCTCAGTATAAGTACAGCTGTTCTGTGAAGCCCTCAGAGGTTTGTTAGAGAACATCAGTGAACAAACAGCACCATGAAAGCCAAGGAACACACCAGACAGGTCAGGGATAAAGTTGTGGAGAAGTCTAAAGCTGGGTTAGGCTATACAAAAATATCTCAAGCTTTGAATATCTCACGGAGCACTGTTCAATCTATCATCTGAAATTCGAAAGAGTATGACACAAGTACAAACCTTGTCTGCTTAAATTCACAGGCCAGGCAAGGAGAGCATTAATCAGAGAAGCAGCCAAGAGGCCCATGGTAACTCTGGAGGAGCTGCAGAGATCCACAGCTCAGGTGGAAAAATCTGTCCACAGGACAACTATTAGCTGTGCACTCCACAAATCTGGCCTTCATGGAAGAGTGGCAAGAAGAAAGCCATTGTTGAAAGAGAGCCATAAAAAGTCCCTTTGGCAGTTTGTGAGAAGCCATGTGGGGGACACCGCAAACATGTGGAAGAAGGTGCTCTGGTCAGATGAGACCAAAATATAACTTTTTGGCCTAAAAGCAAAACGCTATGTGTGGCGGAAAACTAAAACTGCACATCACCCTGAACACACCACCAGCAGGGGCAGGGAAGCTGGTCAGAGTTGATGGGAAGATGGGTGGAACCAAATACAGGGCAATCCCAAAAGAAAACCTGTAAAAGTCTGCAAAAGACTTGAGACTGGGGCAGAGTTTCACCTTCCAGCAGGACAACAACCCGAAACTTACAGCCAGAGCTACAATGGAATGGTTTGGATCAAAGCATATTCAGGTGTTATAATGGCCCAGTCAAAGTCCAGGCCTAAATCCAATTGAGAATCTGTGGCAAGACTTGAAAACTGCTGTTCACAGACGCTCTCCATCCACTCTGACAGAGCTTGAGCTATTTTGCAAAGAAGAATGGGCAAATATTTCACTTTAGATGTGCAAAGCTGGTAGAGACATACCCAAAAAGACTTGCAGATGGTTCAGGTACAGGTGGTTGAAAAGTGGTTCTACAAAGTATTGACTGGGGGGCTGAATACAGATGCACTTTTCACATATTTATTTGTAAAAAAGTTTGAAAACCATTTAAAATTTTCCTTCCACTTCACAATTATGTGCCACTTTGTGCTGGTCTTATCACATAAAATCCTAATGTGCATCGCATTCCAGCACATTATGTGAAACTTACCTTAGAACGAAGCCCTCCAGCGGCACACTGTCACCGCTGATGTCGCTTCCATCTTCACCCAGTCTTTCTTTCAGGTTTAGAACTCCAGCTATGTGAGTGGCTGGAGCCGCTGTTTATGGCGCAGGACACTGAAGTAACAGCACAGGTAGGCTGTTCCTTCAGAGCGCATGCGCTGGTGCTGTCACTAGATGCATCTACAGTAAATATCTCCTAAATGGTGCATGTTTAGGTGATATTTACAGTACCTATGGGTAAGTCTTATGATATAATTACCTATAGGTGAAATTCATGTATGGGAGCTTACTCCCATTTTAAGCTACAGCTTGGAGTCTGCTGCCCTCACATCCAAGATGGCGGTGCCCAGCAGCAGTCTCGGGATTTCAATCTCTACACAAGGGAGGCTATTACACATAAATAACATGCCTAAAATACATTGAATGCGCATATAATCACATGGGAAGATTGTTGTTGAAATGAATGGTCTGTGGCAAGTAGAACTAAGCTGTTGCAGATGCTTTTTAGCAGCAAGTAAACTAAACCGCTCCAGTGCATGCGGACAGATCTCCCATTAAAAATAATGGGGGATCTGCTCATTGTTGCTGAAATGTTGACTGCTGCAACGACCCACACTCTTCTCCCCAACGGGCCAGAGAGGCAGTGCAGAACAGACAACAGCATACGGTACCCCTGTCAGTGTGGGGTGAGCATTACTTATGCCAAGATGACCTGACCTTGCTCCACCTCTCATTCTCGGGTTGATCTGTGCCAGCTCCAACCAGCCTATTCAGATTTATTTCATAGCACAGCTAGCTTGAAAGCTGCCTTTTCTGACCATTGTTAAACTAAGATATGCACACGCAATATTTTATTTTGCAAGTAATAGCTTTAACACAAAAGGCTAGCTACAGCACTTGCTGAATAATCTTATGATGTTTACAAAAACAAATAGTAGCTCACTTAGCTAATGAATTAATATGTGCCCCAATTTTACATCAGTGACTTTATGAATAATGAATCAATAAATATAAGAAATCAAAGGATAAATAGTGACTGATCACATATAATAAAGTCCAAAATAAGTGACTGTTGTGCTCAAAATGTTCAAATGTTAAAAGCCCTTTGTGACTGTATATATCCAATAGGTTCAAAAGTGCAGGTGCTCAAACGTGGGTATCCATAAATTCTGTGACATCGATTCGTTTCACCGTGTTTGTGGGTAGATTAAATCACTTGTAGAATGAAAAATATATACTAAATAAGTATATACCCCCTATATATATATATATATATATATATATATATATATATATATATATATAATATATATATATATATATATATATATATATATATAGCCTCTGGATGGCCTAAATAAATAAATAAATATGTATGCGTCTAGTGATATGAATAAATTATTAAATACCAATTAATAAATAGTGGTTAGCAGCTGCTATAGTTTAAAAGTATGTAAAGGTTTAAGCCCCAAGGGGTCAATATAGCGCTTGCTCCTAGTTAGTCAGGGGCGAACAATTCCTTGTTCCCACACCTGAATAGTGAAAGCAATCAAGTGAAGAAAATGATTTCCTTTTAAAGGTGATATCCAAAATAATATACATATAAATATATTAAAGTGCAAAGTGCTGGATATAGTATTGCTACAAATACATCAATAAATAACTAGAGATAAAATAAAGGTGTCAAATATTGTTAAAGTCCCAATATAAAGTTCCTTAGTGATCTTGTGCAAATAGTGTCTTAATAAGGTTTTTCCAATATTCCAACTGCTGGTGTATTCGGCATATCTTGTAATATAAGGGGTGCACACTCACCGGACTTGATGGGTCTTGAGTACCATATAGTAACAAGACCTTACGAGCTTGTGGCTTCCCAAGCCTATGGGTAACTGCTGGGCTATGGTCCGTAGCGCTCCTCTTGCCACAAGTCACAAGCTCGTAAGGTCTGTATGTATATTATTTTGGATATTTATATGTATATTATTTTGGATATCACCTTTTAAGGAAATAATTTTCTTCACTTGATTGCTTTCACTATTCAGGTGTGGGAACAAGGAATTGTTCGCCCCTGACTAACTAGGAGCAAGCGCTATATTAACCCCTTGGGGCTTAAACCTTTAGATTAAATCACTTACCAGATTCCTATGGACTGGTATCAGGCTCCTCCTCACGCCGGGGTAAGAAACCAGGTAAATATGGAGGAAGGGAAAAAAGCTCCAGATGGTGTAGTATATAAAAATTATTTATTACCCACAATGTGGGTTTTTAAAAGCGGGTAGGTATACAAGTAAAAAGACGGTTGTCAGTGGTCAGCTGTGCGTCCTCTCTGCAGAGTGGCGAGTGGTGCTTCCGGCTTGCGTTCCACCTGATGTATAGTAATGACGCTATGCGTTCCAATCTAACGTGTTTCGTCACTTCCTGTGACGTCCTCAGAGAATATTTTATTTCGCCTAATTTGTCCTGAACCTAAAGAAAATATACATTCCCTTTGGACTGTTACTAATATACCAAAACGTATACATAGTGCAGAATTTAAAAAGTATGGTAAATCAACTGACTTTTCTGTTCTCAGCATTACTTGGAGCCACCAGTGAAACTGAGAGAAGCGTTGGAACGATACGGACTTACCCAGGAAGATTTCATTGTCCTGAACCATGGAGCCTCCAAACTCTTTAACACAATAATCAATGATGACCTGAAGGATGAATGTAGTAAATAATGACAGCCTGCAGTTTAGCCAGCTTCTGTTTTAACTTTCCTACTGACTTGCACCAAAGTTTGTGTACATTTTTTTTTTTTTATCAGGAAATCTATAATAATAGGTGTTGCTAATGTATATTACTTGAATAACAACTGGAAATGACTACATTTAGCGCAAAGTAAGCTGGAATCTGCCAAACATTTTACGTTTGGACACGCACATTACCAGCAATGCACATTGCTTGCAGTTTGAAACACAACATATTACATTGATGGTGCCTTTTTCTTTTTAAGCAAAATGTAACACTTTGGTTGTTGCGATGCATACATTGCATGTACTCACATTTTGGCATGCAAACTAGCTGTATTTTATCATTTCCATACAACCGCATACCATGGTGTAATGTGTTTGTAATCCATATCTGCTAATATTACCTTTACTATATATTTTCCACCTTTGCATAATCGAGTCATAGCTAAGCAGAAATGATGTAAACAATTACCCTGCCTTTTGCCACACAACCCACTGTGAATTTACTTCATTAAAATAGATGAGTAGTGTGGCGATGTGGCAGGCAATGGGAGCAGAGCTAAATGTATTATTCACTCTAACAAATACACAAACCAAAATGAATAAGGGCTTGTTCACACCATGTCTGCTGAGCTACATTTTGTTTTCTACACACTGCTGTAGTATGGTGTGCTAACATATATTAGTCAGGGATTTACATCCAGTACCATAATACAGAGGAACATAGAGTAATGACCAAACATGGACCTGTTGCAGTGTTGCCAACCCCCCGGAGTGAAATTTACTGGCAGAACGCTAGTTATGTACATAAAATAGCCATTTTCAGTGCTAAACCGTGCAAATATGAATAATTAAACTATAAACATGTAGATAGTGCTATTAGCACTGTGTTTAAGTTAAGTTGATTTAAGGGGGGAACTCTGATGTAAGCGGGTGCACCATTTAGGAGATATTTACAGTGCAAACTGCCGATGACATCATCGGCGCAGGCGCTCTCAAGGAATGGCCACCCATGCCGTTCCTTCAGAGCTCAGTGCCGTGAATGGCGGCTCCCGCGCGCAGGCGCGGGAGTGATGTAATCGCACCTCCGGCCAATCAGATGGCCAGAGGACGCTAACCCGGAAGCAGGATGGCCGGACATGTTGCCGTCCTGTTGCTGAGGTGGCGGCACGGTGGGGGCTTCGTTTTAAGGTAAGTACTTCATAATGAGCTAGTATGCGATGCATACTAGCTCATTATGCCTTTCTCTTTACAGGGCTTTTTTTTTCCTCGTTTTTTTGGGGGACTTTACTTCCTCTTTAAGCTACAATGTAAAATAATTTTTCAGCAAGCATTAGGCTTTTAAATTAAAGTTATTCTCTGGGCATTGTTAAACCACTTTCCCAATTTAAAAGCCTAATGATTGCTGGAAAATGGTTTTACATTGTAGCTTAAAAGCTCCTTTCTAATACAATACATTGTCTTCAGCTCTGACATTGCCAGAGGCAGAGCAAACATTCTTTTTAGTAAAATAAATGACTGAAATATACATTAACCCAGGTCCATCCCATTCTACACAAACTAAATCTATCTGCTGCATTATGTGTGAACACAGGCAGTTGAAGTTCACCTGCCTGTGTTAACACATAATGCAGCAGATAGATTTAGTTTGTGTAGATGGGATGGACCTGGCTGAACAGCGAAGACTTTATCTGACCGACCTGTGCCTGCCTGAGCTGGTGTCCATGATGACTCCCCCTCTGTGACTGTGGATGGATGTGATGCTGTCCGTCGACTCCGTCCTGCAGCACAGTCAACACTCCGGCACCACGACACAAGGCTCCATATTCTGCTTTCTGCTCAACTCTGCAACTTGGGGCTCCTGCTTTTTTAAATTCTGGCGCCTGGCGGTGGTGTGGCGGGCGGGAAATGCGCCATGACATCATCAGTAATCCGCAGTCAACTCGAGCCGTGGCGGCGGTGCGCCTTATCACAAGTAGACGTGCACAGGAGCTTCTGACAGGAGCCAGACCCACCCCCCTGGCCAGGGTACCGCCCGCTCGCTCGCTTGCTCGGCTGAATCCGGCGCGCCTTATCACGAGTAGGCGTGCCGCAGAGCTTCTCACAGCAGCCAGACCCACCCCCTTGGCCAGGGTACCGCCCGCCCGCCCGCTCGCTCGGCTGAATCCAGATTCCAGGAAATGTCAGATCGGATCATCTCGGGCATTTCCGGAACTGCACATGCGCAGTTCCGAACCCAGCCGATCGCAGCCATTTGTCACGGGCACTTTTCTCCTGCTACGGGCATTTACGGGCAGGAGAAAAGTGCCCTGATTTTACGGGCTGTCCGTAAATATACGGACGGTTGGCAACACTGACCTGTTGTACACATGCTTTGGGTCAACTACTCCACCAATAACCAATATCCAGCCATGGGTGTCCATTGATAACACACAAGTTTACATCACTAACGAAAAACATTTAAACACGTTTTATTACAATTATGGCCTATGGGCTAGCATTGAATGAACACACCCAATCAATAATCCAAATCATACAGTGGCAGTGATGTTGCTATAGTTTGTCAGCAATGTCCACTGTGACATTTTTTTGGAAGGTCTTGGCATATTTGTGTATGCAATCAATGGAATTAGATGAGTGAGAGTTGTGGGTAAAACAATATACATGTGAATAATACGGCCATTTCTGTTCATCGGTCTTTAATGGTAGAATTTCGGCCAGCATGTAAATTACACAGAAAGCAGGGCCATAATATATGTACTAACACTGCAATAATAATGAAGTGGCTGTAGTGTGTTTTAAATGAATAGCTATAGAGCTATGTATGTAATGTGTAAACACTACATTGAAAACCTAAAATGTCTTGTAACTTCTTAGGTGGGTCTAGTGTACCCATACAATGGGTTCCGTGGTGCTCTCCTCTTCAGGTTCTACCATAATTGGTGGATTTTGCCACTGGTGCTTTTCAGACACAGACCTGTTTTCTATTACCAAAAGAGGTTCATCATCGCTTTTAAATTTCAGTACTGGTTTGCATTAAGTGCTCTTATGATCACCCAAATGGGAATAAGTTTGAAAAAAAGATATACCTTAAAGCGGAGCTCCTCCCTGAAAAAATTTGTTTAGATAAAAATACCCCTGGGACAGTCATGGCTAGTGCATTTAAGCAACGATAGCCTCTGAACTGTCCCCTGTTTCACTTACCTTTTTAGAAGAAATACTTACCTTGAAAATGTCTTGTCCAGCGCTGCCATCTGAGGTGTGGGCAGCTGAAGCCGGAGCGTCCTCTTCGGTGACGTCGGAGTGCCAGAATGCCCTGCACCGGCTCTGCTCGTCACTTCCGGTGCAGTCGCGTCATTCCTGAACAGCTTCTGGGCATGCCCAGAAGCTGTTCAGCAGGGAATTACGTGCCTGCACCAGAAGTGACGAGCAGGGCCGGTGCAGGCGCGATGACGCTCATCTCCCAGGAGTCAATGCAAGCAGGAAGTGATGGCGTGGGCCGTGGCCGCAGAGGGAGGAAGAGGGAGGAAGGCAAGTATATTTCCTTTAAAAACAAGGTAAGTAAAAAAATAAAATAAAACATTTTTAGGTACATTAAAGCAAGCAGATGGTGCAAAGTTGATTTTGAGGGTGGAACTCCGCTTTAAAGAGCTTGTGGAGAGAGCTTCAGCCCCAAATGATTCATGCGATATGAATAAGGGCAAGGTCATCAAAACTGGTTGATGATTACTGAACACCAATTTTGTTGAAAAGGCCACCATCGATTAATAAATAACACATAAAACCTCAGATAATGAGCAATCTGCCTGCCCTTGAAACTGCCAACTTGAAAGACCCACTGTTATTTGTGTTGCCATGTTGTGCCAATAAATATTTCAGGTGTTACTTTATACACGTCCAAGTGGCCACACAGGTGCTGAACTCAGACTCTTCTCTTCAGAAATACAGAATTTATTACTTAAGAATGACAGGAGGCAGAAAACATCTCCATTGCAATAAATAACGAAAAAGCAATGTAGAGTCAGAAGTTTGGTTTAGATTTCAGCTCTTATCTGGAAGCTATTTTTCACAAATCATGTTCCAGGACAGCATATAAGATACAGGTAAGGTAGCTCCATTCGACAAGAAACACATCACCAAATATACTTTTAAAAGGAAGGTCCTATTGCTGAACCAGTCAGTTTTTGTGTTTCCTCTGGGCGGAGGAGATGCACTGCCTGGAACCCGGGTGAGAGGGAGCCTCAGTTCCAAGGCTTTCCTTTTCTTCCACCCACCCCTTTACCTACCTGGCTCCCTTTAAAGCAGCTGGTAGGATTCTCTGCGAGATTGGATCCCTCCTCAGTATGGGAAGGAGGTGGCTTGGTTTCCTTTTTGCCTTCTGTGCCTGGGTAAGGACACGCCTGGAAGCGACACACCACATTGACAGGGACCAGGATGGATTCCCAGTCTGGGTGTGTGCACTGTAGGGCACTTTGTGGGGTGGGCTTATGCAGTAATTGCATTGGTGTTTGGTCTGGTTGTATTCCTGTTTGACCAGATGATGTTGGGGCATTAAATCCTGGGTGGAATGAAGTAGTTTCCAGGCACCAGAGGCTGTGGTCTTAAGCCTCATACTTGTTACAAGGGGAAGGGCCGGCTGGTGTCCTAATGGCGGTTTCTTCCAGCAAATCCTGTCAGGAGGCTGCAGGTGGAGAAGCCAATAGTGCATTTTGGATTCTTTAATGCAGCTTCAGCGGTTACAGGCTCTCGAAAATGGGTCCAAACGTATAATCAGCATTCACATCAATACAGCAAAAGCAACATTTCTGAGCCTGGCAGGACCATCAGGCATGTAATGGGAGGGGTCCTGGGAGGCTCTGAAACATTGCTTCTGCTGTAACGATGTGATCGCTGATCAAAGCTTTGGACCAATTTTGGTGATCCGTGGTGTGCTGGTGACATTTTTTCACTCGGATTGCCTTTGGTCCCAGCCAATAGTCGCTGTAGCACCCGTCTATATACACACCCATTTCTTTAGGAATGTGTGCAATGGGAATATTATGCTAGAATCATTGGCACCAGGAGGACACAGATAAGCAGGAGGTTGCTGTACCTACTTGCTTTTGCTTGTGTTTGTTCCTAGGTTTTCGCCTAGCCTGTCATCTGGGGCCTCTTGGGGTTGTCCTTACTGTGGCAGGGCACTGTAGGCCTCTCCCTATCTAGGGTTTCTTAGAGGGAGTTTGGGGGTCCCGACTGATTCCCTCTCTTGACTGGCAGATTCCTCCTCCCTCTCAGGAGCTATATCCTAGAAATCAAGTGTCTTCGAGTCTTGGTAGATAAGAGACCCCTGCCCAACCTGACCAGCGCCGAGATCTCTAACTTTGGTGCTGTCAGCTCCGGTGCTGTTTTTCTGACATATGTTGCTTACAAATTTAAAATTAGTATTTTGTGCTAGAAAATTACTTAGAACCCTCAAACATTTATATATATATATATATATATATATATATATATATATATATATATATATTTTTTTATTTTTTTTTTTACAGAGACCCTACAGAATAAAATGTCGGTCGTTGCAATATTTTATGTCGCATGGTATGACCAAGTCCCCAGAATTGATGTCATGACATTGCTTCCAGGTTTCTACATCGGAGACCCGATCAAAGCCGAATCCAGCTTTGTTCGGGTCTTCGAGCCGCCAGATGTGATGACAGGTCGCTCGGGTCTCCCGGTGGGATGGGAGGCCCTAGTGAGCTGTGGGAGGGGGGCAGGGCACCCCCTCCCTTTCATTGTAATTACCACGGGGGGGGTTGGACGTATTCATTTTACTCTGACTGTCCTATTAGGCTGCTGGACCCCTTACCCTGGACAGTGCTGATTGGCCCTGTGCTGATCACATGCATCCCTTAGATTTCCCCCCCCCGGGAGTATACCAATCATGCTTTACTGTTGTGGGTTTAGTAAAACTTTGTCTTATACTTCATGTCATGTCAGCACTTGTTTTTGGTCTAGTGTTGCAGACTGTTACACTACATTAAAGTGGTTGTAACCCTAAAAAAATGTATTCTGTTCCTTTTAAAGCATGTTATACAGCACAGTTCTTGTGTAATTTTCTATCACTTAAAATACCTGGCTGACCCTGCCTGGTTCTGCCCTCCCATCTGTAAACAAACCATGGCTGGTTTATCATGGCTGTTGAGCCCTGACACCGTGTGGTCAGTTTACGTGGCTCTGTCATCTGCAGTTCTCCTCTGTCCAATCATTTTCCCCCCTGCCTGTCAGCTGTGTCAGTGCTGATCTGCTCCCCTGCTGCTGCTATCATAACTCAATTACATTCCTCCAATCCCCTCTGCTATATTAAATAATGTCTCAAATGTATTTGGTTTTTTTTCTCTTTTAAATGCCGCTGTGTACCTCATTTCATAGCGCCGTTGGGCACTCACGTGACCGCTCCCGCCCCCGCCGATGTCCTCACCTCCTCCTGGCTGACATAAGCAGGGGATTCTAAGCCCCACCTGGTGTAGCTGTCAGTTCAGGAGAGGGAGCAGCGGGCAGTCACTTGAGCGCCGAGTGGCGCAATGAAATGGGGTACACAGCTGAATAAAAAATAAAAAAACGCATACGCTAGGGACATTATTTAATATAGCAGAGGGGATTCTGTAGGGTGGATTAACAACCACTTTAATGTACTTGTGGGGTTGTCCATTCCATACCACAATGTTGGCCTCTTTCATGGTTGCCTTGCCTGTCTACATGTTGAGATAGTCTTCTGCAAAAAAAAAAAAAAGTTTAGGTAATATCTTGTGATTTGCAGATCTCAGTGGGAACCGGCACTGATTTGCAGGGTTTCCCGCCTCCCACCAGTGTGAACCGGGACTTAAAAGTGTATTTTGTAATGCGATTCTTGTTGGAGGAGGTACCATATCTCATATGCTGTCCTGGGAGACTAATGAAAATAGTTTAAACAAGTGGGTACTGCCCTCACCTGTAACTGGTCGCTGCAGCAAGGAGTATTGGAAAGGCAATGCATTTGAAAAAAAAAAAAAAAAAAAAACAAAGAAATTTCCGAGCTCAACTTACCGACCAGTCTGCGACCAACCAAATTAACCTGTCCAACAGTATGCGTTAAAAACAGGAGTTTAGTTGCACACATTTGCAAATACATGCGTAAGCCACAGAGCCCCGGCAAGGCACCCCATTTTCTGAGGACTTAACTCTGAGTCTCCAACAATGGAAGCGCATGCATTTAGATGGGCAGGTGTAGGGCAGATAAACCTGAAGGGAGCCAACCCCTTCTTAATAGAAATAGTTACCAATAACTTAACACAAGGCTTAAAGTTTTTCCATTTGCTTTGTTACCCCACAAAAAGATGTGGTGAATGAATATTATTTTATATCTGGGTGCCTGAATTAACTTTAGGATTCCAGCCTGGCACCCCACAGATTGTATTGTAAAGCTGGTCATACACCCATAGATTTTTTTATTTTTTCCCCCCTTTTACAGGGAAAACACGTCTGACAGATTCCTCCATCCACACTAAACAGGGCAGATGGACAAACCTCCGGTACTGGCTATTGTATTTTAACAGCTTGCACTGGCAGCTGTCGGAATAGTAAAACAGCAGTTGCAGCTGATTGGATGTAATGGAGATGGATCTGCAGTGCCAACTATTGTATGCTGACAGCTAGCACCAAAGGCTGTTACAATACCCAAAGAGGGTTTGCATCTGATTGGATGATGCTGCTGTTTGGCCAACAATTTTCTGGCTGGTGCCTTTGATTTTTTAAAGTAAGGTTGTTTAGGCAGGATGCTATCGGGGCCTCCCACAAAGTGAATTTCAGGCTGTTAAGCTGGATACACACTATACAACTTTTGTTGGTAGAATTCCTTTAGATTTACCTTTTCTATGTAATACAGGGGCCTGCCTGATTGCATATAAATTTAAAGTGTTTAGGTTTGACCTCATATTATATGGTTTTGGTAAGTCTGAAGGAAAAATCTAAAGAAAATTGTATAGTGTGTATGGCCCTTTAAGCTGGATACACACTATACAACTTTTGTTGGTAGATTTCCTTTAGATTAAAGGGCCATACACACTATAAAGTTTTTCTGAAGACTTTTTCCTTCAGATTTACCTTTTCTATGTAGTGCAAGGGCCTGCCAGATTGCATACAAATTGAAAGTGTTTAGGTTTGACCTCTTATTATATGGTTTTGGTAAATCTAAAGGAAAAAGTCTTCAGAAAATCTTATAGGGTGTATGGCCCATTACCTTTTCTATGTAATGTAAGGGCCTGCCTAATTGCATACAAATGAAAAGTGCTTAGGTCTGACCTCATATTATCTGGTTTTGGTAAGTCTAAAGAATAATTTTATTGGCGTGTATCCAGCTTAAGTCGGGATTCGGATGAGATTTACTGTATGGCCAGCTTTAGTGGTGAACAAAGTTTAGCAGAACATAAACTTTGATGGTAAAAGGATGGTGGGCAGGATCTGCAGTTAGGCCTCATGCACACAGGGCGTTTGAAAAAACGAGCTGCAAGGCCAGTTCTGATGCCTGGAAAAAGCAGCTGTAAAAAAAGTGCTTTTAAAAGCGTTTTGTACTTTAGCCACGTTTAGCAGCGTTAGCATCTGTATGCAGCGTCAGGCGTTTTTACAGCTTAACGCTGCTGCTCCAGAACGCGCTGGCCCTGGGGTTTTTTTTTTTTTTCACAGCTTAAAAATGCCTATGCCACTTACAGCTCCTAAAATCCCATGTGTGCATGAGGCCATAGAATAACATAGAGAGGGGCGTTTTTAAGCTGCGCAAAAAAAAAAAAAACGTCTAATGCTCCTAAAAGCAGCGGTAAAAACACCTTGTGTGCATGAGGCCCTAAGCTGGCCATACACTAGCCGAAAAATCATTTGTAAATCTGTCATTTGTTCGTTCGTTTTTCGTCCATTTAATGGGCACAAATAGAAAATTGTGTTTTTAACTTTTCAGAGCTGAAAAATCTAAGGAACGGTTTGGAAAATTCTGCCAAATGAATGATAAATTGAAAGGTTTATGTGTTTCTCACTCAAACAGTTTGCACTAGGCATATGTGACAAAATGAAGGAAAAACTGATTATGTTCATTGAACGATTTATCGGTCATTACATGATGGCATGATCGTCTGCTCTCACAGCCGAGTGTTCGTTTTTCGAAAATGAGTTTGATTGATTTTTCGGCTAGTGTATGGCCAGCATTACTTTTTTTTTTTCCTTCTGATTGAGACCCCGTTCACACTGGGGCGACGCTACTTGCCGGGGCGACCTCACAAGTCCTCGGAGCGGCCAGCACGGACTTCATATCATTGAAGTCTATGCAGGTCGCCCCAAAGAAGCTCCAGACCCTTTTTCTAAGTCGGAGCGACTTGTGTCGCTCCTATTAGAACGGTCCACAGCTTCTCTATGGCAGGCGACCAGGTCGCCTGACAGGTCGCCCCAGTGTGAACTGGGTCTTATTCACTAATATTTTAAAAACAATGTAAATTAAACACCTTGAGGTTGACAAAGAGAATGTTCCCATATGAAAAAGCTTATGGTTCCATACAGTGCACTCAGGCTTATTCCAGAAAGGTGCGAAGTTTATTAAACCTTAGAGACAATTTCATCTCACCTGATTGCAGTAAGCGGAGACCTGATAAGCTGCTTTGGTTTACTGCTCTTTGCATATTTTTGCAGTGCCTAATTAAATTTGCCCAAGTATGGTTTTTCCATAATAATGTATGCATTTTATGAGCTATGAAGCAAATTTAAATGGCTATATTTTATATGTAAACTATTTTTTTAATGTCATTTTAACAACCTGATTTTGAGTTGGATTTGAAAATATTGTCCGATTCCTACTCTTGAGACTTGAAAGTCAATTTCTTGAACTGAAAAAGTGTTGTAGCAAAGGTTTGTAATGTCAGATCCCTTTCATATAGTACAGAGCTCTGAATTATGAGAGACACTGAAATGTGATGTTTTGCTCTCATGTCCAATGCTCATATGTAAAAATTGAGAACAAATTACTAAATAAAAGCAGTGGATTTTCTCATAACTTTCTAAAACATAACTCATGCAACCAGTCATTACTGTTTTAAATCATATTGTGTCAGCGTTTTGTAAGTTTTCAAAAAGCAAGGACAGAATTAACAGGATGATTGACTGACTTATTGTAAGCTTTGAGTTATTAAAATAAAATGATTGAGTCTGATGTATTTTTATTATTTGAGAACTACTTCATGCAAATTCTTCACAGAGCTGATATGTGTAGAATATACAATCCACTGTTGTGGTCCTGTCTAAAGCTAGGTACGCACTAGTGATCGACCGATATCGTTTTTTTTTTTATCACCGATATTTTGGTCATTGCATATCGGTATCGGCTGATATTTTCGGACATTTAAAAAAAAAAGTTTTTATTTTTTAAACCGGTACTGTTGTGGAGGGATCTGGGGGTCTAAAAGACCCCAAATCCCTCCTCTGCACTTAAAAGCATTTAAAACACCAAGTTTGGCTGTTTTGAATGCTGTCATTTTTTTAAATTTTGGGGCCGAGTACACGGAAGTGATGTCATGACATCACTTCCGGGTTTTTACATGGAGACTGGATCAGAGCCCAATGCAGCTTTGATCGGGTCTTCTCTTCGGCCGCCGTGCAGGTAGGATGCCCAGGTCTCCATTTGGGATGGGCGACCCGCGGGAGGACGTCCCCTCCCGCTCCTTGTAATGGTAGCCAAGCTGCTTCTCGGCCGCATCATTTGTCATTACAAGAAAGCCGGTCGTTGGCTATGGACGCCGGTTTCGGGGCGATGCCTCTAGCTGCAGGCATCACTCCGGTACAGCACTTTCCCGCAATATCGATAGCCCGATTCTGAGTGCAGATCAGCCCTTTTGTTGTTAAATTTACCTTCAACTATGTAGTACAAGGCCCTGCCTGATTGCATACAAATTGAAAGTGTTTAGATTTTACCTCCCATATTATATATGGTTTAGGTAAATCTAAAGGAGAAAAATCTAAAGACAATTGTATAGTGTGTATGGTCCATTAAACACTGAATGAACACAAGGCCGCAAGCTAGAAGCAGATTTTCCTTACCAAATTTGTGCAGTGAATCATTAGCTTTGTGCGGCATTAGATAATGCAATTTCAGTTTAAAATTCAGAGTCCTGAAAGGCTGAACCACAGGGGAAACATTATCTCATGCTGGTGAACTCTTTGGCAGCATATTAATTTCAGTGTATTGCTAGTGCTGTGATTACAAGCAAGAAGTTCATTCAGCTGGCATCCGATTTTAACCACATGCTATACCTAGAAGCTAAAGCCTGCTCTGATTCTGAGGCCCTCTAAGCAAATTTAGACCAGCACAAAACAGAAGGCACACTGATAGGCCCATTTCACACGGGCGCACCGCCCGACGGAGTCTGTTCTGCTCAGCGGGGGATTGATTCGCCAATCCCCACTGAGCAGGCGGATGACAGCTCCGTCTCCGCTCTGTGTGCAGAGACGGAGCTGTCAGATCCTTGCTGTCCTTTATGGGGAGATCGGATGAGAACGAACCACCTGTGTGTTCTCATCTGATCCTCCAGACGGCTGGAAAATAGGGTTTCTATTTGTTTGGATTTCATGGACAGGATCGGATAGCAGCGGGTGTCAGCGGAGAGGGTCCCTGCTGACACCCGCTGCCCCATAGGGATGCATGGAGCATCCGATCGGGTCTGCCTGGAAAACTGACAGGTGGATGGGATCGCCCGTGTGAAAGGGGCCATAGTGTAATACATTTAACTAAAAAAAAGTTAAAAACCAAATGCACCCACAAGAAGTTAATATAAAAGGTAGCTCATTTTTTTTTTTTTTTCTGTCAATGTTAAATTTCATTCAATTTAAAATGTACAAACATGCATGTAATAATTTAATTTTTAACATACCCATCCCCAATCCCTCCCCTGCCCCATCGTTTGCCAAGTTGTGCTCCTTACCCTATGTCCTTATACACCTTTACCAAACAATGCCTAAAGTTCCCTGATGCCCCTCTGTCTGTCCATAATTCTATATAGTCATCAGTCTCCTTGAAATCTGCCCATTTTTTCCCTTTACCAGAGAAATTATCTATGGTAGCTCATCTTTAGCCCAGTCCAGGTGACCCCTTTCAATGTAGCCAGCGGCAGGGGATAGGCTGTGCTGATCTCAGGAATAACTGCAATACACCACTGGGATGGCAGCTGTCATTCAAATAACCTGGAAGTGGAAGGATTGGTCATATTCTACATGGCTGTAGAATGGAGCTCTGCACACCTCTAGTGAGCGGCCTGTTGCAGCCAGTCCTGGGATCTGTCACGCAGCACAGCCTAATCTTAGCTGTTCACCAAGGTGAAAGAGGACATCTGGACTGGACCTAAGCCATAGCTCAGCTACCTTTTAGACATGATTCCCACTGGATTTTTCCCGCCTCTAAATACCCCTGCATGTTAGCCTATGTGCGTGTCCATGCGTTTAGTGCCAGGAGCTTCTAGAGGCCGAAAAAAAAAAAAAAAGCCAGTATGGGCAGGAAAAAAAAACGCTTGATGCCACTAAGTGTGGCCAAAAGCTAGTGGTTGAGCATTAATTCATTTCAATGGCAAGAATTAGTTATTTATTCTAGCCAATAAAATAAATTGACGCCTGTAAAAAAGAAAACATCTTGTGTGCATTTTGTTTTTATTTTTTTAAATGACTACACTATTAGTGTGCTCTCTGTTTTTCCCTGTCATTTAGAGATGATAGGTGGGGTTGTCTAGGCTGATCTGGAGTGAGAGCTGCAAGGTAGTGATTTTACACCTTTACACGAAGCAATATACAGTCTTGTGATGGAGCGTGCATACGATTATTTCTCTATTAAGTGGTTGTAAACCCCTTACATATACAGAGTGAAGGGACTATCCTCAGGTGATTAAGCAAATCCTCCTACATAAGTTGTACCCATTTATCTGTATTCATCTTGTCACTACACCTGTTATAAACTACCAGTTTGGTGCTGAAAATATGTATTTATAGCTTTGTTGTTTTTTTTTTTTAAAACAAGATCACCACCTAAAAGCAGTGCAAATGGATCTTAACACAAAAATTTTTTGTGCGTCTTCTGTTTTCCAGAAACGCACTACAGTCCATTTACCATAGTTTCCTATGGTACACATTCACATCTGCATTTTTGGAAAGAGTTAGGGACTTTCTTATCCCGCAGCAGACTGCGTTTTTAATGCATTTCTTTCCCCCCACTTACACTGTAAATAGCTGGTTGCTAAGAAGCGTGCTGGGAAGATGGCCGCTGCGCCCTTAACAACCGATGAGACATAAGCTGTCAGCGGGGTTTCCCCCCCAAATCCATACCAGACCCTTTGCGCTCTTAGATACCCCCCCACCCCGCTGTGATGTTGGTGGCCCAGCATGCACCGGTCGATGCCACTTGGTGACATTGCTGATTTGCCCCGCCAGATGGGAGAGCAGGCAGACCGTGGGAGCGGTCCTAGCGAGCAGAATTTTTCAGGCCCGGTGGTGGCCTCTTAAAATAAAGGAATTGTCAAAAACTCTTGTGCTGTCTTTATTCACTTTTACTCTTTTTTGGTAAATGGGTAGGCAACTCAGTCACATAGGGAGGGTGGGATCTGGGGGGTCCCCTTATTAAAAGGATCTTCCAGATTCTGATAAGCCCCCTGTGTACAGACCCCCACAGCCCAGCGTTGTGGGGAAGAGGCCCTTGCCCCCCATTAACATGGGGACAAGGTGCTTTGCAGTAGGACAAAGCTGCCCCAAAGCACCCCTTCGATGTTGAGGGCATGTGGCCTGGTACGGTTGAGAAGGGGGGCACTCAGTCATCCCCTCCCTTTTCTGATCTGACCTGCATGTTCAGATGAGGGCCTGTTATGGATTTGGGGGGGGGGGGGGGGGGGGGACTTCCCGCATTTTTTTTTCCCTGCCAATTTTTTTTTTTTTTTTTTTAACATTTAGCTGTCAGCTGGAAAAACTCTCCGGCCTGCTCCTTAGCAACCAGCCATACATACAGTGTTTTTAAAGGGACAGAAAGACCCGGGTTTAAAAATGTGCCTGAAAAAATGCATCAACCGCAACCAGATGTGAATCTAGACTAAATGCATATTCTGAGGCTTTCAGATGCTTTTACTTTGATAGCAGTGGGTGTAGAAGAGATCAGCCTGTTGAATTAGATGAGCTGTTTATTAAAGAAAAACAAGCACAACCTAAAACAAAAATAAAACCCCATTGTGCCCTACCCAAATGTAAATGTCATGTACATGGTAGTGCATACCTAATCTATGAATATGCTTACATATTTACAAAATAAATACTCTGGATGATTCTATAGCAAGATCTCCTAATTCAGTTTTTGAGGGCATACAAGTCTAGCCACATGTTCTTTGATGTCTTTATCTGGATGCTGTAATAATGCTACAAGATTTCTCTGGAACACTGTCTGGTCTCTGAAGAGAAGGGCATATAAAGAATAATCTTCATAATGACGTTGTCCATTACTATGCTGTTGTCTGTCCAAGTTCTCTGAAAGATTTGCAGCAAATGTCAGAGCTCTGATAAGAATTTCTCTATTAGTGTTGCTGCCAAAGAGATTGGTCAGTGATGATGGTGCCTGCAAAAACAGATACAAGGTAGATTATAAAGGTTAGCACTATGCTTCAAACACTACACATAAATGGGTACAACAAATGGAAATCTCTGCCTGACAGTATAGTAGTGATCTTATAACTAAGTGTCCCTAAGATGTCAGTTATCCGCATTAACCCATTGCTGAAATCCACGACTAGAGACACCTTCTAAGCGTCTTCATTTAGTATTACTCAGCTCCTATAAAGGAAATGAAAAGTGCCTTATGACTGCTATAGGAAAAGCAGTCAGTCAGATTCCTAGTTCTGGTGTTTATGATGGAAGATGATGTCCTAAATGTTGGGACCAGAGATGTTTCTTAAGTTGGGCGTACATGGATCGGAATTTAGACCATCCAGTTTTCGATCCATGTATGGGCACACTGGTTGTACACAAGACGATCCATCAATCGACTGCTGTTTTGCAAACTCAATTTTTTTTTTTTTTAAAAAGAATACTTTATTGAAAGGGAACAAAATAATTAGCCCAATTTTTTTGTATAATGTGAAAGATGATGTTATGCCGAGTAAGATACCTAACACGTCAGACTTTAAAATTGCACACGCTCGTGCAATGGCGTCAAACTATGGTACATAATCACCATAGGCGACGCTTTAAACGCCTTTACAGGTTACCTGTTAAAGAGTTACAGAGGAGGTCTAGTGCTAGAATTTTTGCTCTCCCTCTAACGTTTGCAGTGATATTTAACATGTGTGGTTTGAATACCGTTTATATATGCGTGCGCGAGCAGAGGGATGGGGACGCTTACATTTTTTTTTTTTTTATCCTTATTTATTGTACTTTTTATTTTGATACCATACGTTTAAATCGTTTTTTTTTATTACAAAAGGAATGTAAACATTCCTTGTAATTGGAATAAGGATGACAGGCCTTCTTTCTTGGGGTCTTCTTTCTTGGGGTCGAAGACCCCAAATCTCTTCTTTACCTTTTAAAGGCAAAAGATCACAAAAAAAAAAATATTTTCTTTCGAGGCTCAGCCTCTTCCTCCGAGCCACCTTGGTCTCGAAACGTGTCAGCCGTCATCTTAACAGGACTATGGACTAATACAGTGTTTCTCAACTCCGGTCCTCAGGGCACACCAACAGGCCAGGTTTGCAAGATAACTGAAATACATCACAGGTGATATTATTTGCTGCTCAGTGATTGCAGTATTCAAGTCTGCATCTCCCCAAGGTAATACTTAAAATCTGGCCTGTTAGTGTGCCCTGAGGACCGGAGTTGAGAAACACTGGACTAATACATGGACTATTCCTGACACTGGAGCAATTGAGCTTGATATGATTATTTCCTACCTTTGTTTGTGAGTAGCCATTTTATATGCTGTACTAATAAAGCCTATTATTGAGGATAATGCGCTAGGTCGGTGCGCCCTTTTTTTGTTTCTTTTTGCCTGGAGTACTGTTTGACTACCCCAGTCCTTTTTAGGCAGCAGGACTCTAGCCATCCGAGATGCAATATGTGAGTCCCGTGGGAAGTGTGGTCGGGGAGCTTGGATTCTAAGCGCAGGAGAAAGGTGGTATTACCATATTGTTTTGGAGCAGCTACATTTTTACGTCAGGACCTAGAGGGGAAACAGCTTCCCCCTGTCTTTGCGGAGCGGGCGGATCAGTTGGTTCAGGGGCTACAGTTTATCTGTAATGCCTCTTGGATGCGGCTCCTTTTTATTTCTATTCTGTCTGTATCAGCAGTGGTCCTTTGGGGTATTATCTGGCTTAAATGCTGGTCTGCGGACCAGACTTCCAAGAAGGCCTTATCTGATCTCCCCCTTGTAGGGTTTTTAGCTTCCTTGGATGACCTCATTAATGGTCTCACAGGGGGGAAGAGTACTCTTCTTCTGCAGGCTACCAAGGAGCCCCGTCGTAGAAGTGGGCCATTCTCCTCAGCTCAGAAGAGGTTTTTTTTGTCCCTCAGGGTCTCAAGACAAGGGATAAAAAGTTAGGGCCTCCAGCGGAGGTTTCAAGAGGACCTAGTCTGGCAAGCCACAAGTGGGCTCTTCCAGACCTGTGGACAGGGCTACCTCTGCATGAAGGGGCGCCTTCACCGCTATCTGGGGTGGGGGGACGTCTTCGCTGGTTTCTGGATCCATGGACCTCCCTGGTATAGGACACGTGGGTCCACAAAGTTATTCGGTCAGGCTACGAGATCGAGTTCGGTCTTATCCTCCGGAAAGGTTCTTCCCTTCCAACGTACACTTGTCCCCAGATCACTTACGGGTCTATTTCGGGTAGTGCAAGACTTGTGCCTAAAAGGGCCGGTTCCAATTTCGGAACGTTTTCAGGGGTTTTTACTCAAACCTCTTTACAGTTCCCAGGAAGAAAGGCAAGGTACGTCCAATTCTGGACCTCAAGGCACTAAATTGCTGGTGCGAATATAGAAGTTCCGCGTGGAGTCCATTCACACGCTAGTGGCATTTCTACGTCAGGGGGATTTCTTCTCGCTTCTATCGACATCAAGGACACCTACCTGCACATTCTAATGTGCCGGTCACCAACGCTTCCTCCCTTTTGCCGTGGGCGAGGAACATTATCGGTTTGTGGCGTGGACCTTTGGTCTCGCCTTGGGTCTTCACAAAAAAGTGTTGGCTCTGGTGCTGGCATTGTTTGAGTCAGCAGTGGATCGCGCTACTGGGGTACCTGGACGATCTTCTGCGAGCGGAGTCTCCGACTGCTCTGATAGACAACTGGAGATTGCTCTGCAAACTCTGAGGGAGTTCGGTTGGATTCTGAACCTTCAGAAGTCTGCTATGGTTCGGTCCATAAAAACTGGACTATCTGGGTCTGACTCTGGACTCGGCCTCAGCCACCATGTTTCTTCCTCTGGAAAAACTCCAGACATTGCAGGAGGCAATTCAGCTTCTGTTGTTCAGAAGACGGTCATCCCTCCGGGCTTGCATGCAGGTGCTGGGCCTGATGGTGTCCACCCTCGAGGTGGTCTGCTTGCATTGTTCCACACAAGAGCTCTGCTAAAGAGATTGTGAGGAAATGGAACAAGGATCCACGGTCTCTAGAGATGGCTTCCTTCTCTGGCATTTCGACAGGGAAAATCCTTTCTCCCCCTGTACTGGACGGTTGTCACCACGGATGAAAGCCTGTCCGGGTGGGGAGGCGTTCTCAGCACTCTGGCAAACACGTTCCCCCTCCTTAACTCAATTACATAGAGAAGAGGGCATTTGTAATTTACAGATGATCGCCTGGAAACCTGATATCATTGCATGATACTACATTTCTTTCAGGATCAACAGATAGTTTTCTGTATTTGTAGAACATGCACTAAGAATAAAAAACTAAAACAGCCACTGCACTTTACTACCAGTAAACAGCAATATCTTCAATTTTTGTAACTGCATTTGGGTAGATCTAACTGGCTGGTCCATATAATCATTATCCATACTTTTCCCATGGCCAAGAATAGTGGTATATTAACATTTTTCTTCAAATTCTTTATTTATAGGAAAAACAGCATCCAAAGTAGTGCAATACAATAGAGTAGTGTATCACAAAAGGTAAGAGACATGCAAGAAGTAATTGTTAGGGCATGTATATTAGACATATACAACGAGAAATGTCAAATGAACAACAAATGAATACATGTAGGTAAAAGAGGTCTTGTTAAAGCGGAGTCCCACCCAAAAGTTGAACTTACGCTTATCTGATTCCTCCCTTTCTGTGGATGGGGGGGGGGGGGGGAGCGGGTACCTGTATTTGACAGGTACCTTGTCCCCACTTCCGTCAGACCTCGCCGCGGCGAGGTTCTTCAGCAGTTCGGCCCCCTTTCTCCTCCCAGGCCAGTTACAGTGCAGCGCGCTCATGTGCAGTAGGTAACAGGCTGTGAAGCTGCAAGGCTTCACTGCCAGGTTCCCTTACTGGCAATGGCGGTGGCAGCAGCACCCAATAGCCAATAGAAACATTGGCTGGGGTGCCGACATCGCTGGATTACAGGACAAGTGTCCTAATATTAAAAGTCAGCAGCTACAGTATGTGTTTAAGTTTTGGAGGGGGAGGGGGGCAAACTCAGCTTTAAATGTGAAGAGGTCCAACTAGAGTTGCTAGTAATCTAAGGGGTATGGAGAGTTTCCTTAAAGAAAAAAAAAAAAACGCTGCATAGGTAAAGGAAACAGAAACATCTCCCTGAAGTTAAGGAGACAATTCGAGGTGATATGACCAGCCACAGTACTTACCTAGTCGGATACTCAAATTTTTTGAATGAATAAGGGGGAGCAAAGGGGGGTAAGGCATAAGAAAGGTGAGTGTGGGGTGGAAAAGGAGAAACAAACATTAACATTTTACCTCGCTAGATAACAGAACTGTGGTTATTGAAGGGTTTGCTGATAAATTCACAAGAACCTTTAAAGTATGAATCTGCAGAAAGACAAATAGGCATTTAGAGAACTATGTCACTATGAACAATATGTAATATTAGATTTTTTGTTATATTAGGTATATAATGCTGCATCACGTCAGAAATCACCTATTGTTGATTATAAAACGAACACTTAGTAATGTAAATGTTCCCGCGCTCTGTACTAAGTAAGAGTAGAGCACAGACTGTGCTGGGATCTCACATTTCTGAAAAAATGAAGAATACTACATAATACTGTGGCCTATAGGAGGATTAGACACTGGCAAAAACAAAGAAAACTGTAGGCCAGCCCAGGATAACTGCTCCTACTGTCAGCATGCCTGTTTTGTGGCAAAGCAGTACTGAAAGCATGATCATAAACAGAGGGATTGGACCTATATCCCTCAATGGACTCCATTAAAAACATTTTACACAAAGTACAAAAAGATGTCAGGAGTCTAAATAAAGTCAGCATTCTCCATCCGCCTGGTCTGGAGCAGTGAGGATCACTGCAAAAATGAGCAGGACAAAGGAAGGCATAGTTTAGGGTGTACTGGTGAAAAAGTCGGTTAGCTGAACATCTACATTTGTTATGTACAGGCCATGCCCTATGCATATGAACTGACGTGTGACACAAAGTAATGGGAAACAAGGCTTCTAGCAAACCATCATGGCTGAAAAGCTATAGCCATTGGCTCTACACATTCTATAAGTGAGGAATTAATTGCAGCAGCCAAAATTGGATGAAGGGCAGCACCTGCCAGCAAGAATGGAGCTCAAGAAAGGACCTTCAACTGCTTATCGGATAAGTCCCCAGATATGGGAGTTCTCTACCAGAAGGGTAATACCTTGTTGAGGCAGAACACTGCTTGGTCCACTGTGGTAATACACTACTTCTGCAAGGCTAATATGCACTTCAGGGGAGCAAACAGCTTTTCAGAAAACTTCCAGTCTTTATAGATACATAGTTAAAAAAGAAGGTGCAAATGACAAGTCTTAGCGGCCTTAGATATGTAAAAAGACCCAAGACTGGAAACACTGGTAGAAGCAACAGGCTTCATCTCCAGCCACTTGTTGACTGGCCCATAGTAAAACTACGTCATTACTTTGACATTAACCACTTAAGCCCCGGAAGATTTTACCCCCATTCCGACCAGGGCCTATTTTGCGATTTGGCACTGCGTGACTTTAACGGACAATTGCGCGGTCGTGCAACTAAACGAATTTGACGTCCTTTTTTTCCCCACAAACAGAGCTTTCTTTTGGTGGTATTTGATCACCTGTGCGATTTTTTGATCATGCGCTATAAACAAAAAAAGAGCGACAGTTTTGCAAAAATAACAATATTTTTCACATTTTTTTTATATGAAATTCCCCCAAAAAAAAAAAAAACGTAAAAATCAAAATTTTTTAACATTTTCGGCCAATTTGTTTTCTGCTACATATGTTTGGTTAAAAAAAAAAAAAAAAAAAGAAAATCGCAAAAAGCGTATTTTGATTGGTTTGCGCAAAAGTTATCGCGTTTACTAACAAAGGGAAAGATTTTTGTCATTTTTGTTGTTTTTTTTTTAACGCGTAATGGCGGCGATCTGCGATTCTTTTTTGCAGTACTGCGACATTGCGGCGGACAGATCGGACCCTTGACTGACATTTTTGACACTTTTGGGGTTACCAGTGACATTTCTACAGTAATCAGTGCTATAAATATGCACTGTTACTGTAAGATTACACTGGCAGTGAAGGGGTTAACTTTTTTTGAGAGGGAGGGGCTATTTGTTTTCCTAGGGGCGTGATTCTAACTGTGATTGGCTGTGGCTTGAGGTGTAGGAACAGTGATCAACAGTCCTACATAGTAGAACCGTATAATCACTATTCCTACACCGGGGAGAATGACAGGTGGCTTGTTTACATTAGCCGCCTGCCTTTCTCCCTCTCCACCGACGATCGCCGAGTGACCGGCGGACATCGGGCCTCCGGCGGCGTGTGTCGCTCTACCTGTGAGGGGTTGACTGCCGCAGTAAATATACTGTGAGCAGTCGTCAAGTGGTTAAATACCGTTGGTATGGCAGCAGCTAGCTGCCATAACCCCGTATTGTTTTTTACTATGGCCGAATCTCTGGAAGATAAAAAAGTGGTCCTGCGGGCAAATTTGCAGCGGGATCACTTTTAGAAGTGGGATGGCGGGTGCCGCCGCCGCCGCCCCCCCTTTAGAAGGTTAAAGACTAACTGTGTCTCTTAATAGATGAGATTTAAAAAAAACAACATTTTAATGCTCTAGGACTGTAAAATAAATAAAGCCACAATAGTAATATGTAGGGAGGACAGAAAAAAATGACATTTATTCATATAGCTACTATTATTGTAACTTAGAACTTGTGATGGCATTAATATCTATTTTGTGGAGATGCAGCATTAGAATCCCTTACAGCAAACTAAAATGGGGTCAGGGCTTCTCAACAAGACAACACTGCAGACACTTCACAAATGTGCTGAGAAACGACCTCATCTATGACAGCCCTACAACACCAATATGTTACCTAACAAAGTACATTTGTATCCCAGGCCATGGGTATTTAAAGAGAAACTTCACCCTAAAAGCAAAATCAGCTTTACAAATTCTTCCACCCTTCCCTACCACTTTTGGAGTTTTTTTTTCGTTTTAGCAAGTGTCTGCTTCCACTTCCGCTGGGGCGATCGGAGCGGAAGTTCTTCCCCTTTCCCTCAACCTTTTAGGACATGTCACAGGTCCCAGAAGGCTGCAGGTCCATTAACAAAGCGCAGCGTGACTTGGGCATACGCAGTAGGAAGCCAACTGTAAAGCCACAAGGAGTCACAGCCAGCTTTCCTTTTTAAACATGGCGGCGCCGGGGAACCATCAAAGAACTAGCCCGGTTGATGACGGTGCTGGATTCTTGGACAGGTAATTGTCCCTCTTTTGTTTTTTTAAAGTGTCCCTTTTGTTTTACGATGGGGAAGCTGTCCCCGCCGGGAGAAGACCGTTATAATCGCAGGTAAAACCCGGCATGCTGCTTGTACCCAAGCTGATCGATCAACTTGGTACATTTAGCCTGCCCAGACACAGTTCAAATCTCAGACAGTTCCTGCTGAACCGGCCAAGATTCAAACCGTGTATGGCCTGCCATAGGCACATTATTTAAGCAGCTTTTCTCCGGCCAGGGGAATAGTGTTCAGGGAAGCTGAGCAAACGCTCAGTGTGCATGAGGCCTTACTTGAAAGGCAGTGAAAACCTAAAAGATACGTACAGCAGGAAAATAATTATTTTATCCGCTGCAGATTTTGTAAGTGTGCCCACTTATAAAGAAATGAAGGCTCTATAAATTTTTATCATAGGTGCATTTTAAACAAAGACAGAATATGAACCAAAAATCCAGAAAAAACACAATACAAATGTTATAAATGGAGTTGCAGTTTAGTAATAAAATAGGTATTTGATCCCCAAGCAAAACATGACTTAGTACTTGATGGAGAAACCCTTGTTGGCAAGCATAGAGGTGAAACGTTTGTAGTTAGTGACCAGGTTTGCACACGTCAGGAGGGATTTTGGTCCACTCTTTTTTTACAGATCTTCTCTAAATCCTTAAGGTTTCTTAGCTGTCGCTTGGAAACTCGAAGTTTCAGCTCCCTCCATACATTTTCTATAAGGTTAAGGTCTGAAGACTGGCTAGGCCACTCCATGACCTTCATGTGTTTCTTCTTGAGTCACTCCTTTGTTGCCTTGGGGGTATGGGTCATTGTCATGCTAAAAGACCCATCTTTAGTGTTCTGGCTGAGAGAAGAAGGTTCTCACCCAAGATTTTACAATACATGGCCCCATCCATTGGCCCCTCAATGCGGCAAAGTCAGTCTGTACCTCTAGCAGAAAAACAGCCCCAAAGCATAATGTCTCCACCTCCGTACTTGACTGTAGGGATGGTGTTCTATTTCTTCCTCCAAACACCGCGAGCCCTACTCCTCAAGAAGGAACATGTACAGTCATGCCAATGAACATCTAAATGATTCAGAGAAGGCTTGGGAGAAAGCTCTGTGGTCATACGAGACAAAAATGTAGCTCTTTGGCATTAACCCGACATGTCGTGTTTGGAAGAAAAATGCTGACTATGACCCTAAGAACACCATCCCTACAGTTAGGCATGGAGGTGGAAACATGATGCTTTGGTGCTGTTTCTTTGTTAAAAGATACATGCCAACTTTGCCACACTGAAGGGCAAATGGACGGGCCATTTATTGTAAAATCTTGGATGAAAACCTTCTTCCCCCAGCCAGAACACTGAAGATGGGTAGTGGATGGGTCTTCCAGCATAATAATGACCCAAAAAATACTGCCATGGCAACAAAGAAGTGGCTCAAGAAGAAGCACATTAGGGTCACGGAGTGGCCTAGTCAGTCTCCAGACCCTAATCCTATAGGAAATTTATGAAGGGAGCTGAAACTTCAAGTTGCCAAGTGACAACCAAGAAACCCCAAGAATTTAAAGAAGATCTGTTATGAAGAGTGGACCAAAATCTCTCCTGAGATATGTGCAAACCTGGTCACCAACTACAAGAAACATCTTACCTATGTGGTTGCCAACAAGGGTTTCTCCACCAAGTATCAAGTTAAGTATTTGATTCCCAAGCAAAACCTATTTTACTCACTGTACTGCAATCTAATTTATAAAATTTGTATCTTGTTTTTTTTTTTCTGGAGTTTTGGTTGATATTCTGTCTCTATCATTTAAAATACACCTATGATAAAAATTACAGACCCTTCATTTGTTTGTAAGTGGGCAAACTTACAAAATCTGCAGTGAATCAGATAATTATTTTCCCCATTGTAGACTGTACAAATGTAAACCACTACTACAAGGAAACATAACATTTCCACATAACCTGCTCATGTGATCCAATACTAGTCTGGTAATGTTACATACCTTGGTAGCTTCCTCTCCATCCACCAGTAGAGTGAAAAAGAAGGGGATGTAATCTGCCAGGTAGTCATGGTAGGTATTGGTGACGGACATATTAATTGCTAATCTTAAACCAGCCAATTGCACTTCAGAATTCAATGAAGAGAATTTAATATCATTACATACATCATAGAGGAAATCCTGTGGAAAATAAAGCAATGTTTCTTAGCCATGCTGAGCAAGATTATGACATTATAACAAATCCAGGTTTCCTGCTTTATTCAATAGCCCTGTGATATTCGACTGACAAGTCACTAGAATAGAAGCCTATGCGGTAAACGGGAAGATAAATCAGCGATGGACACATTGCATTGCAGTAACGCATGCACTGCAATACACTTTATTCTAAATTGGCCCCAAAGTGGGAATAATCACTCGTGTTTTTTTTTTTTTATTATTAATCAATATGCATTGTTACGAGCTGCAGTGCACTACAGAATAGGTGTGCTCTATAAATGCGCAGGAGTGCCACTAAAAATAAATGGCACTGCAATGCATCACATCATGTTTGGTGCATTTCAGTAACATGCATGTTTTACCACGTCACCAAACACAATGGTGTGAATGGGCTGTATGAGCATGTGACTACAGTATGCCATGCATGGGCAGATCCTGTAACTGTTATGCTAAAGTTCTTAAAAAAAAAAATTTGAGAAATATATTGGTACTATTGCTGATTTTTTTCTGAAAATGCTAGCTGCCTGGCTGGTAAGCTGGCCTTCTGGTTTCGGAATTAAAAAAAACGTGCAAATCAGTAAAAGGCAGAATAGTCTTAAGAAAAGTCTTAATCTGAACATCTGTTCTGGGTTATGAGCCTAAAGAATAACTCCACTTTCATGGTGAAAAAAAAATACATAATGTATACAATTGTGACAAGTCATATTGTAATTGAATTTTATTAAAAATTACCTTTCCAAACTACCTGGAGGTGTTCTGTACACGGAATATGTACAGAATGCCCTCCAGAAACATAATTTCCTGCTTGTGTGATTGGCTCACTGATTTTCCCAGAAGTCTACACTAAGATACAAATCAGGTTTCCAATAGGAAATAATGTCCAAAGGGTAGCAGACCCTGCAGATTTCCTCATTAGAGCCCTGATTCTGCAACAGCTGATAGATAATTATGAAACCACTCCCATTAGTCTCACTCAGCACAGGGGTACAGGGGAGACTTAATTTTTTCCTTGCTCCTTACAGTACATAATGTGTTATACATTATATTCTTCTTAAACTAACCTTGATATTCCCTCTGCAGCGGGCTCCTATCTTAATTGTGGGCATGTGAAGCCCACATGTTCCTACTTACGACAATAGGTGCTGCTGGTTACCCAGCATGCACCTCCGGACCACGCGCATGCGCAATAGACCAACGGTTGAGTCCCTGGTTGCCATCTCAACGGCAGCGTCGTAGAAAGGTCGCGCCCCGTTTTTATGGCAACATAAAGTAATATGGGCAATGGACTGAATAGCCTTGCACGCACATGAAGCGCCTCAAATCAATTCAACTCACCTCCTCAACAGCCGCTGCCTCTTCTGTGTGTAATGGCAACACAACATCCATGTACCCTTTTCCAAAATGGTGCTTAGCACCGCCTAGCACACATCACTTCCTGTTTGCATGCAGCGATGCCCACGGGCTCCTTGGAATGATGACACACATCTCCCAGGAGCCCGTGCGCTGCAGTCCCTTTATAAATCACAAACAGTGATTTCTTCAGAATAACAAAAAGGTAGGAATCTGCAACAAAGTTTGTTAAAATCCTTGCAATGTACAGAGATCACCCAGAGGGGAATGTTTTTTTCTCATCAAAAGTGGGAGGTACACTTTAACCACTTGCCTTCTGTGCACTTAAACACCCTTCCCATCCAGGCCAATTTTCAGCTTTCAGCGCTGTCACACTTTGACTGACAATTGCGCGGTCATGCTACACTGTACCCATATGAAATTTTTATCATTTTTTTCACACAAATAGAGCTTTCTTTTGGTGGTATTTAATCACCTCTGGGTTTTTTATTTTTTACAAAAAAAAAAGAATAAAGACAAAAAATTTTGAAAAAAAAAAAAATTTTTCTTATTTTCTGCGAGTAAATTTTGAAAATAAATTTTTCTCCTTCACTGATGTGCGCTGATGAGGCGGCACTGATGGGCACTGATGAGGTGGCACTTATGGGCACTGATGAGGTGGCACTTATGGGCACTGATGAGGAGGCACTAATATGCCGCACTGATGAGCACTGATAGGCGGCACTGATAGGCGGCACTGATGAGCACTGATAGGCGGCACTGCTGGGCACTGAGAGGTGGCACTGAGAGGTGGCACGCTGGGCACTGAGAGGCGGCACTGCTGGGCACTGAGAGGCGCCACTGACGGGCGTCACTGATGGGCACTGAGAGGCGGCACTGATGGGCACTGACGGGTGGCACTGATGAGCACTGATGGGCGGCACTGATGAGCACTGGTGGGCAGCACCATCAGTGCCCACACTCAGTGCCCATAGTGCTGCCAGTCAGTGCTCATCAGTGCCTAGATGAGCAGGCACTGATGGGCACTGACTGGCAGCACTATGGGCACTGATTGTGGGCACTGATGGGGGACACTGATGGCGGGCACTGTGGGCACTGTTGGGGGCAATGTGTGTATGTTTTTTTACCTTGCAGTAATCAGGGCACTGGTGATCAGTGCCCTGATTACATGTCTCTGTGTCCCCAGCGCTGTGAGGCTCCCCCTCCTTCCTCACACTGCAGGCTCCGTGTGAGGAAGGAGCGCCGGCGATGAGAGATGATCTCATATGTTTACATATGAGATCATCTCTCATTGGATGGTCCGATCACGTGGTGAATGGCCGCTGTGATTGGCCATTCACCACGATCTGTGATCGGCCGTGTCCAAGGGACACGGCCGACACAGATTCTCCCCGATGCGCGCTCGCGGGAGCGCGCGGGGAGCCTGCTTCTGGGAGGCCGTTTAAAAACGGCCTCCCGAAAATTCGAGTCCGCGCTGCAGCCGTATATAGGCTGTAGCGCGGATGGGATGTAGTTAAAGTGGTTCTAAAGGCAGAAGGTTTTTTACCTTAATGTATTCTATGCATTATAAAAATAGTCCTTGTGTAAAAAAAAAAATGGTGTAACACTTCTCTAATAAACTAGAACATATTTAAAAAAAAAAATGTCCCAAATCCCACTAATGGTTGTATGAACACAGTGAAAATCTGTAAATATTAATGAATGAATATCACGAACATTCCTGTGTTATACATAAAAAATATAGTGCATACAATTCAGTCCCAAATACTGTATATAAAAGACCATAAAAAGTCCATAATTTTTACATTCTTCATGCATTCACCAAGGAGTGACATGAAAACACAAGACTGTAGCAAGGGCATGAAAATCCCAGTGTTCTCTTGGCTTTATTCCACCATGTGTAATTAGTATAGGTGTGCTCTCCCCTTCATTCATGGACCTCAAATAGATTGAGAGGTCTAATAAGGCCTTAAACTTTGGTTCTCATCAGCACCATATATACTTTCCTTCCCTTCTATCCATCAATGATTAAAGCGATATTAAAGCTTCATTTACCTGCTCTGTGCAGTGGTTTTGCACAAAGCACCTTTGATCTTCTACTTTTCGGGTCCCCCGCCGATGCTCCTGGTTCCCTTAACCACTTTACCACCGCCCACAGTAATATTACTGCGGCAGAGTGGCTCGTTATCGTCTGACGACGTAGTACTACGTCGTCAGACACTTCCCCTTCTGGGCGGCGCTTGCGCGCCGCCGGAGGCTCGCTCCCGCTGTTTTCATTCACAGCGGGAGTCGGGCCAGGGGAGGAGCAGCGGCGATCGCCGCCGCTCTTCCCCCGATCGTCGGGGATCTAGTGTGGAGATCCGCCCGCCTGTGTAAACAGAGCGGGCGGATCTCCATAGTGACAGGGAGTGACAGATCGGACTGTTCAGCATGACTCACTCAGTCCCCTCCCCCCCCCACACGTCAGTAAGCACCAGGCATACATTAACCCCTCCCTCTCCAATAAAATTAACCCCTTCCCTGCCAGTGTCAATTTTACAGTAACAGTGCATATATATAGCACTGATTGCTGCAGTAATGTCACTGGTACCCCCAAAAGTGTCAAAAATGTCAGTCAAGGGTCCGATCTGTCCGCCGCAATGTCGCAGTCCCACAAAAAAAAAAAAAAAAAAAAAAAAAAAAAAAAAAAAAATCGCAGATCGCCGCCATTACGCGTTAAACCCACCAAAAATGACAGAAATCTTTCCCTTTGTTAGTAAACACAATAACTTTTGCGCAAACCAATCAAAATACGCTTATTGTGATTTTTTTTTACCAAACATAGGTAGCAGAAAACAAATTGGCCAAAAATTTTTAAAAAAATTGGTTTTTACATTTTTTTGGGGGGGAATTTCATATAAAAAAAATGTTAAAAATATTGTTATTTTTTCAAAATAAACGCTCTTTTTTTGTTTATAGCGCAAAAAGTAAAAATCGCACAGGTGATCAAATACCACCAAAAGAAAGCTCTGTTTGTGGGAAAAAAAGGACGTAAATTTCGTTTGGGTACGGCGTCGCACGACCGCGCAATTGTCAGTTAAAGTCGCACAGCGCCGAATCGCAAAAAGTGGCCTGGACGGAAGACAGCAAAATCCTCCGGTGGTAAAGTGGTTAAGCAGTGTCCTCAGAGAAAGCTGCTTGCCCTGGGGGCACCGCTGCATGCTTGCTCCCAAGCTGCTGCTCTATGCATCCATAAGACACATAAAGCCCCCCCTCCTTCATCGGCTTACTGGCTGTGATTGACATAAGTGGGAGCCAATGGGCTCCCATTGCTGTCTCAGCCAATGAGGAGGGGGAGTCCCGGGACAGCCGAGGCTATCGTGAACATTGCTGGATTAGAGGGAGTACAGGTAAGGATTGGGGGAGCTTGGGGGGGGGGGGCAGCACACAGAAGGTTTTTACCTTCATGCATAGAAGGTAAAAAACCTTCAGCCTTTAGAGCCACTTTAAGGCTCAAAAAGAATAGGTATAAGGCCCCTTTCATAGTTATGCAACTTAAAAGTCACGCGGTTTAACCACAATTTTTTTGCCGCGATTTTGACTGGACTTGAAGCAATGCCTAGGTCTATGGACCTCAAAAGGCATTAAAATCACCCCAAAGTAGTGCAGGGACTACTTTGAAGTCGTTGCGACTTGAAGTCGTACAGATATGAACGTACCGTTCCTTAGAAATCATGGGACAAGTCGCACAAGTGTGAAAGGGGCCTAAATGATACAAATAGTGTAGCGTAGTCAATCGTTTATTGACAGTATTAAAGTAAAAATCCACTCACATTTAAACAAAGAACTTTGGCTCTGTACAGCATCAATGGGATAGACTCCTGGTCTTGCCTACCTAAGTTCTCATACTACAGCTCAAGTCCCCTGAGAGCTCCACTCCGCCCAGCGTGGTGACCTAACTGATGCATTGAGTCTGAAAGGACTTTCTCAGTTTTGTGTTTTCATGTCACTCCTCTAAACGAATGAAGAATGTAAAAATACTGGATCTTTTATATGAAATGTGGGACTGAATTTTATGCACTGTTTTTTTGTGTGTACAATATTTAAATGTTATTGATATTCATTCATTAATATTAAGAGATTTTCACTGTTTTCATTTAACCATTATTGTGATTTAGGAAAATTTTGGGGGGTTACAGTTTATTAGAAAAAAGTGCAACACCCTTTTTTATTTATTTTTACACATTTCGTTTTTGAGTTGGTGATTAAACAGGGGTGGAAGTGGCTTTTATTTTTAGTTTATAGGTTTTTGAGAGAATCTGATTAGTGCAGGGACGTATTTATTTTATTTTTATAAAACGGTCCTTGGGTGTACTTGGGTGCCAGGACACACAAGTAGCAGAAGATAAGCAGAATGCTGAGAGGAGGCTACAAGTATGGGGAGCAATGGGGCAGCAGGGAAATGATGAACTGTCGTGCAGGTGACCATCACACAGAGAAGTGGGGGTGCCCAGCTGGAAGAATCCACAGCAGTTATATTTCTAATATTTGGATTACCAAAATAAGCTATATCATTACAGCAATCATACCATGAATGTTTAAATCACCCACAAATAATAATAAGGAAGGGTAAACCTAAGTAAAGTATTTCACCTTTATCTGTTCCTGATTTTGTAAGTTCATACTTAGATTGTTGAGTGCATTCAATGCTTTTGTCTTTATTTTTGGACTTGGATGCAAAAGGAATCTTCCGATGATCTTAATGCCATTGAAATTTCGAATTATATCCTAGAGATTTAAAAAAAAAATAAAAAAATAGAACCATAAAAACATTAATGCATTTATTTTATTAATACCTTTAATATCTTAAGGATACAGAGTAAGAAAACAACTATAACATGAAGGGAGAGATGAACTTATAGTGTAGTCTACATTGTTTTCTCCTGCAAAAACGTATATTGTCAAAGCAAAGAGTCAGCCCGATGAATATTCAACAGGATATGGCAACAATCGAAAGCAGTGCTCTCCTAACTGCAGCCCGGGGGGCTAGATGCGGCCCTTTGCTTGCTTCTTTTATCAAGCCCTTGGAGCACTATTTCATCCAGTGATACCAACAATGGGGCATAATTCTCCCCACTGACACCAAAGATGGGGCACTTTTCCCCCCACTGACACCAACGATGGGGCACAATTCCTCCCACTGATAACAACGATGGGGCACAATTCCTCCCACTGACACCAACGATGGGGCACAATTCCTCCCACTGACACCAATGATGGGGCACAATTCCTCCCACTGACACCAATGATGGGGCACTTTTCCCCCCACTGACACCAACGATGGGGCACAATTCCTCCCACTGACACCAACGATGGGGCACAATTCCTCCCACCGACACCAACGATGGGGCACAATTCCTCCCACCGACACCAACGATGGGGCACAATTCCTCCCACTGACACCAACGATGGGGCACAATTCCTCCCACTGACACCAATGATGGGGCACAATTCCTCCCACTGATACCAACGATGGGGCACTTTTCCCCCCACTGACACCAACGATGGGGCACAATTCCTCCCACTGACAACAACGATGGGGCACAAGTCCTCTCACTGACACCAACGATGGGGCACAATTCCTCCCACTGACACCAATGATGGGGCACAATTCCTCCCACTGACACCATAAATGGGGCACAATAAATCCCACTGACACCAACAATGGGGCACAATTCCTCCCACTGAAACCAACGATGGGGCACAAGTCCTCCCACTGACACCAACAATGGGGCACAATTCCTCCCACTGAAACCAATGATGGGGCACAAGTCCTCCCACTGAAACCAAAGATGGGGCACAAGTCCTCCCACTGACACCAATGATGGGGCACAATTCCTCCCACTGACACCAACAATGGGGCACAAGTCCTCCCACTGACACCAACAATGGGGCACAAGTCCTCCCACTGAAACCAACGATGGGGCACAATTCCTCCCACTGACACCAACGATGGGGCACAAGTCCTCCCACTGACACCAACAATGGGGCACAAGTCCTCCCACTGAAACCAACGATGGGGCACAAGTCCTCCCACTGAAACCAACGATGGGGCACAAGTCCTCCCACTGAAACCAACGATGGGGCATTGTTTTTTCCCAATGACAATGGGACCTTTCCTTCTCCCAATGGCTACAGTGTGGCTCCCCTAAAGTCTGAAGGACAGTAAACTGGCCCTTTGTTTACAACATTTGAAAACCCCTTATCTAAAGCATAACTCATTAAAAGTTTCATTCTCTTTTCCGTAGTACCATTTTTCCAGCCTACAGGGCAGGTAGAGATGGTAAACACTGGGTTATCTTTAATTATCACGTAAAATAATAAAATTGGATTCTACATGATAAGTTATATCCAGTGGATAGATATTCTTCTGTATATTCAGGATGGATTGAACAATATCATATCCTGCTACTATAGATTTCATAGTTAGCACTTGATAGACCAAATGAGTTTCTGTGCTTTGTCTATGTAATAGGACGATGTAAATTATTTCTTTCATGGCTGACAATACGCATTTGTCTTCTAACTTTTTGTAATCTCACCAAATCCTTTAACCACCTGCCTACTGGGCACTTTTACCCCCTTTCTGCCCGGGCCAATTTTCAGCTTTCAGCGCTGTCACACTTTGAATGACAATTGCACGGTCATTCAACACTGTACCCAAATGAAATTTTTATCATTTTTTTCACACAAATAGAGCTTTCTTTTGGTGGTATTTAATCACCACTGGGTTTTTTATTTTTTGCTAAACAAAAAAAAAGACCAAAAATTTTGAAAAAAAACAAAAAACAAACATTTTTTACAGTTTGTTATAAAATTTTGCAAACGGGTAATTTTTCTCCTTCCCTGATGTGCCCTAATAAGCACTGATGAGGCAGCACTGATGGGCACTGGGAGGTGGCACTGGTGGGCACTAATTAGCAGCAATGGGGGGCACTGCTTAGCAGCACTGGTGGGCACTGCTGAAACCAATGTCCCTTTAACAGAAGCCGATTATTGGCTTTCTTCTGGCTCTCCTGACGCGGTCAGTGAGAGGAAAGAAAATCCGATAACTGGCTTGTGTTTACATTCTTTGATGAGCTGTCATTGGCAGACAGCTGATCACGTAGTAAAGGACTGCTGTGATTGGCTCTTTACCCCAATCTGTGATCAGCCGAGTCCGAAGGATTTGACGCTCACAGAGGGCGCGCGGCCAGTGAGATCACAGAAGGACGTCAATGTACACCCACCCGGCAAAGTAAGCCCGTCCTATAGCTGCATTTTGGCTACAGTATGGGCGGGAAGCGGGTAAATAAAAAAACTGGAAAGAAAAATCGAATGCAGCAAATAGAACAAAAATTCCAAATTGCCCAGTCACTTGAAATGTGTTCAGTACCAAAAGTCATTTTGAGTGTTGTTCAACAATATCTACCTATGGCCATGTAATGTTTAAGGCCGCTTTCACACGACTGTTCCAATCACGTCTGCCTGTCATTTTTTCAGACGGACCTGACTGGATAGTCTATTCACCCCTATGGACTGCTGGGTATAAATGGACCTGTGTCTGTTTCCACCTGTCTACCTCTGATTGGGTCCGCTAAAAACAGGAAGGGGGGGGGGGGGGTCGGTTCTTCTTCATGTAGGTAGATCGGATCAGAGGGCAGTTGGGTATTAAGGGACAGCCAAGTCCGTTTACAACCAGCCGCCCATAGAACAGAGCGGGCTGTGTCTGTGTCCACTCTGCATAAACTGAGGGGACACAGACCTGTCATCCGCCCACTCTGCTCTGACTTTGTGACCAGGCTCCTTCCATTTTGATCAGCAGGGGGTCTGTCCACTGATCCCCTGCTGATCAAAATGGAAGGCGCCTGTGTGAAAGTGGAATTAATGTTCTGGTAAAAAAGTCCCATGGTTATTTTACAGACTGGACAGCCTCCTTGACTTACATGATTAGTTGAGAAAGCTGCACTGTTACAGAGTGTAACTAAGGCCTGTTCTTGAACTGAAGAATCATAAGCGTTGCTGTCAAGCATCTCAAGGAGTGCTTTCAGGTGGTGTGGTTCCAAATTACTTGCTGATGTAGGGATGTTTTCTATCTGGACTGTTAAAAAGAAAAAACAGATAAACATGTTTGTGTCTATTTAAAAAACATTAATAGACAACTGCGACAAACATGATGAATTCTAACCATGTTTTGCTTAATACAGTGATTTCCTATGATCGTCTGCTGCATGCAGTGGCCACAATGCAGTATTGTTCTGGAATTACTTCAATCAGAAAAAAATACCACATTATGGCCACTAGATGGTGCACATGATCACCGGAAATCACTGTATAAACCACTTAAAGATGTTGTAAACCCACTTGTATAACTTTTACCTATAGGTAAGCTACCTATAGGTGCTATAAATATCTCCCAAACTTGCACCGTTTAGGAGATATTTACAGTGCAAACTGCCGATGACGTCATCGGCGCAGGCGCTCTGAGGGAACGGCCACCCGTGCCGTTCCTTCAGAGCTCAGTGCCGTGAACGGCGGCTCCCGCGCGCAGGCGCGGGAGTGATGTAATCGCGCCTCCGGCCAATCAGATGGCCGGAGGATGCGAACCCAGAAGCAGGACGGCCGGACATGTCGCCGTCTTGTCGCTGAGGTGGCGGCACGGCGGGGGCTTTGTTTTAAGGTAAGTACTACATAATGAGCTAGTATGCGATGCATACTAGCTCATTATGCCTCTCTCTTTACAGGGCTTTTTTTTTCTCGTTTTTTTTTTTTTTTTCGACTTTACTTCCTCTTTAAAGACCAAGCCATTTCTGGCACTTTTTGTTTACAAGTTTAAATTTGTATTTTTTGCTAGAAAAATACTTATAACCCCCAAACATTATATACCGGTGTATATATTTTTAGTAGAGACCCTAGGGAATAAAATGGCAGTCGCTACAATTTTGCATGTCACAGTATTTGTGCAGCCGTTTTTCCTTTTTTTGGGAAAAAAAAAAAAAAAAATACACTTTAATGAATTTAAAAAACAAACCACAATATATACCCCATTTGTTTTGTAAAATATGAAAGATGATGTTACACAGAGGAAATTTCATGATGTGCGATGAGTGAAAATGCTCCAAAACAGACGCATGCAGGAATGTGTCACTATGTGGAGATGTGAATGAAGCCTGACAATTGAGTGTCTCCGTTCACTCCCTCCTATATACTTGTATAAAGATGACCATACACTATGCAATATAAAGATGACCATACACTATGCAATATAAAGATGACCATACACTATGCAATATAAAGATGACCATACACTGTGCAATATAAAGATGACCATACACTATGCAATATAAAGATGACCATACACTGTGCAATATAAAGATGACCATACACTATGCAATATAAAGATGACCATACACTGTGCAATATAAAGATGGCCATACACTATGCAATATAAAGATGACCATAGACTATGCAATCTGATTGTACAGGGGGCCCACCTTATACAGAGCCTAACACATGCCTGCTGGTGCTACTACTTCCCACATCATTTCTCCTGCATATAAATAAATCAGGAGTCTCCTGAGTTAAATAGGATTGCCATGAAAAGTCCACCATGATGCAATCACCCATACTCTCCATATACAGACACCATGACATGCTGTGCAGAGAGCCCTGAGCCCAGGCCAGCAGAAATGAAGGCTGTGTTTTGTAGTTCACCATGAGCACAGTACCTGCACCTCCATGTATGACACTCTTCACCACAGTCATGTTGGACACTTTCTCCAATAATCTTCCTGCTGTCACATGCTTCTTCTTCTCTCTCTCCTTATTGGCTAGGGCTCTGTATGCACAATAACACAGCCCAGCCCCCACAGCCAGCCCTAGCAGGCCCCTGGTCACACTCCCAGCCGCTAACATTCTGCGTTCCATCTCTCCTGTACAGCTTCCGGAATACAGGAGGCTACAGCGTGCGACCGGGGTGGGCGTGCACAGGCTGGGTGTGGGAGGGACTGCTGAGGAGGAGGAGGCGGAGACTTCGAATGGACAATTTTCAAGGAGTCAGCGTGAGCGTGTCCATACTAGCACAGACAGGGTGTGGGAGGCGCTGCTGTGGAGGAGGCGGAGACTTCTGTTGGCATATTTCTAGGAGTGGGCGTGTCAGTACTTGAACAGACAGGGTGTGGGAGGGGCTGCTGAAGAGGAGGTGGAAACTTGTGGTGGGTACAATTCTGGAAGTGGGCGTGTTCGTACAAGCACAGACTGGGTGTGGGAGGGGAGGCTGAGGAGGAGGCGGAGACTCCTGATCGGCATTCTTCTAGGAGTGGGCGTGTCAGTACTAGGACAGACGGGGGTGTGGGAGTGGCTGCTGAAGAGGAGGTGGAAACTTGTGGTGGGTACAATTCTGGAAGTGGGCGTGTTCGTACAAGCACAGACTGGGTGTGGGAGGGGAGGCTGAGGAGGAGGCGGAGACTCCTAATCGGCATTCTTCTATGAGTGGGCGTGTCTGTATAGCACAGACTGGGTGTGGGAGTGGCTGCAGAGGCGGAGACTCTGTGTAGGCTTGTTTCTAGGAGACAAGCGGAGGGACGCTACCCCCAGAAGTGCGAGCAGCGATCGGCTGGACCCTACACTGTTATCATGGCTTCTCTGCGGAACGCAGGCGGCCCGCTCCGGAGCTACATCAGGCAGCACAGCCTGCCCCAGATCTACGAGGTAACCTGTGTCCGCAATCACTGCACTTCCATTCTGGGACAGCTGGATCATGTGACTGGTAACAGCCCCAGGAGGGAACATGCACAATGCCTGGGGCTCATGTCTATCGGAGATCTGTGATAAGTGAAAGGCTGAGTTGGACCTGCTTTGTCTGCTATTCAAAAGCCCCTCAATAGGACATCCTATCTCCAACATCCAAACTCTGTGCGCTGCTCCAGTCCAAATCTATGTTACCAACAAATATGACGTCCTGTATATGGGTGCTGGTATACATATACTTTCTATCAGAGGGTAACTTGAACCTTTAGGACACCCGTGCAAGAAACCATTAAGGGCCCCACTAACACCTCTTCCCAACCCTCCCCACTGATCCCGGGGCCTTTTACTCCTGCCGCCGGGGCAGGGCCCTTTATTACCGTCCTGCAGCGGGACCCTTTCACATGTTCTGTAGAGGACCCCCTTCCTGCTGTCTTGGGTAGGTTTGCATGGTTGTAAAGGAAAACTCTAGGGAATCTGATTTAAGGGGGAACAATGTACAAACGGAACTGGAAGAAAGCTAACGTGATTCCGATATTCAAAAAGGGCCAGAGGCATATCCCGGGAAATTATAGGCCTGTCAGTTTGACATCAGTAGTATGTAAACTTCTGGAGGGGATGATAAGGGACTATATCGTAGAGTTTGCTAAAGACAACAACATCATCAGCAGTAATCAGCACGGGTTTACAAATGGGCGTTCTTGTCAAACCAATCTCTTAGCATTCTCCGAGGAGGTGAGCTGTGAGCTAGATAGGGGCAGACCAGTGGATGTGGTGTACTTGGATTTCGCTAAGGCGTTTGATACAGTTCCCCACAAGCGCTTAATTTATAAAATAAGATCTGCAGGTATCGACAGCAGGGTTTGCTCTTGGATACGGAATTGGCATAAAGGCCGTGTCCAAAGGGTAGTAATAAACAGCGCATACTCAGACTGGTCTGAGGTAGTAAGCGGGGTGCCCCAGGGCTCAGTCCTGGGACCAACCTTGTTCAATTTATTCATAAACAACATTGAGGTCGGGATCAGTAGTTTGTTATCAGTTTTTGCAGATGACACAAAATTGGCCAGAGCAATAACTGCACAGCATGAAGCAGATATCCTACAGAATGACCTGGACAAAATTACAGAGTGGGCAACGACATGGCAAATGAGGTTTAACGTGGAGAAGTGTAAGGTTTTGCACTTGGGGACTAAAAACATAAAAGCACAATACACGTTAGGAGGGGAACCCTTGGGGGAATCAAAAATGGAGAAAGATCTGGGAGTCTTGGTTGATGATAGATTAGGCAACAGCATGCAATGTCAAGCGGCAGCTGCCAAAGCCAGCAGAATATTGGCATGCATAAAGAAAGGGATGTATTCCAGAGATAAGACTATAATCCTTCCACTTTATAAAACTCTGGTCCGACCGCATCTGGAGTATTCTGTCCAGTTCTGGTCGCCAGTCCTCAGGAGGGATGTGTTGGAGCTGGAGAGAGTCCAGAGAAGGGCAACTAAACTAATTAGGGGATTGGAGGACCTTGACTATGAAGAGCGTCTACAATCGCTCGATTTATTCTCCCTGGAGAAGAGACGTCTGAGGGGGGACATGATAGCAATTTATAAATATCTTAATGGGGATCCCAGCTTAGAAAAAAAGCTGTTCATTCGAAGGGATTGCATGAGGACTCGAGGGCATACAATGCGATTAGAGGAGAAGCGTTTTAACCTCAGGCAACGTGGGGGGTTCTTTACTGTTAGGGCTACAAGATTGTGGAATTCTCTACCACAAGAGGTGGTTTCTGCGGGTAGTATGGTGGCTTTCAAAAGACTCTTAGACTTACATCTCAAGGATCAGAACATTCAGGGGTATGTGAGATGATTACAGCCACACACACCTACACAGGTTGAACTGGATGGACTATTGTCTTTATTCAACCTCACCTACTATGTAACTATGTAACTCTGATGTCCCCTCAAGAACCCCCTCTTACATTACAGTCCACAGAATTACCCTTTACATGTGAATCTGCAGAGCTCCCCTTTACATCTGAATTCATAGAGTTCCCCTTTACATCTGAATATGCAGACTCTGATATAAGGGAGAACTCTAGGGAATCTGATTTAAGGGGGAACAATGTACGGAGGGAACTCATGTTCCCTTAAGAGTCCCCCCTTTAATTACAGTCCACAGAGTTCCCCTTTACATCTGAATCCCCTAAATTCCCTTTAACATCTATATTCAAATAGTTCCCATTAACATCTGAATTCATAGAGTTCCCCTTTACATTTGAATCTGCAGAATTCTCCTTTAAATCAGAATCTGCAGACTCTGATGTAAATGAATACTCTAGGGAATCTGATTTAAGGGGGAACAATGTACAAATGGAACTCTGATGTCCCGTCAAGATCCCCCTCTTACATTACAGTCCACAGAATTACCCTTTACATCTGAATCTGCAGGGTTCCCCTTTACATCTGAATTCAAAGAGTTCCCTTATACACCTGAATCCGCAGAATTCCCCTTAACATCTGAATCCACAGAGTTCCCTTTTACATCTGAATCCACAGAGTTCCCCTTTACATCTGAATCTATAGAGTTCCCCTTTACATCTGAATTTATAGAGTTCCCCTTTACATCTGAGTTTATAGAGTTCCCCTTTACATCAGAATTTATAGAGTTCCCCTTTACATCTGAATTCATAGAATTCCCCTTCACATCTTTATTCACAGAGTTCCCCTTTACATCTAAATCTGCAGAGTTTCCTTTACATCTGAATCTGCAGATTCTGATGTAAGGGAGGTTGCTAGTGAATCTGATTTAAGGGGGAAACAATATACGGAGGTAACTCTGATGTCCCCTCAAGAGTTCCCCTTTACATCTGAATCCACAGAATTCCCCTTTACATCTGAATCCACTAAATTCCCTTTTACATCTGAATTCAAAGAGTTCCCCTTTACATCTGAATCTGCAGACTCTGATGTAAGGGAGAACTCTAGGGAATCTGATTTAAGGGGGAACAATGTATGGAGGGAACTCTTATGTCCCCTTAAGAGTCCCCCCTCTAATTACAGTCTACAGAGTTTCCATTTTCTTCGGAATCTGCAGAATTCCCCAATACATCTGAATCCACAGAGTTCCCCTTTACATCTGAATCCACAGAGTTCCCCTTTACCTCTGAATTCATAGTGTTCCCCTTTACATCTGAATTCTTAGAGTTCCCCTTCACATCTCAATTCTTAGAGTTCCCCTTCACATCTCAATTCTTAGAGTTCCCCTTCACATCTGAATCTGCAGGGTTCCCCTTTACATCTGAATCTACACAGGTAATCCGACAGATAAGCTCAGTTGGATAGCCAAGGCTGTGTCGGTGAGCAGATCGTGTGGCAGTGAGAGGAACGCTGTACTTTAAGCCGAACAGCAAGTATCCAACTGAGCTTATCTGTCCGATGACCTGTGTACCCGCTTTATTCTGGCTTGGATAGTCTTCTGCACTTTAGCACCTGGCTAATGTGAGTGCTAAAACTTATTTATAATAAACATACGCTTTTATCAACATTACTTGCACCATGGGTATATGTTTTTTTCCCCATGCATGTGAGCTGGTGAACTCATTAAAGCCAGATTGGGAGCCAGAGCAACGGAGGAGTTCACATACCCTTTCCCTGCTGGAAATATTTCATGCTGTCATTGGCTAAGCTTAACAGCGAGGTCACACTTTATGAAGGTGATAACATCTGACAAGCTGTTTTGTGAACAAATACCCACGGATTGTCATTTTTCTTTTTTGCACTGGCGATTGGGGACCTTTTTCATCAATCATTCACGGAATACATTTGTGATTTCATTTATATCACCTGTCATTTATTCTATGGATTTTATTCACAGATGAAAGTATATATTTTTTCAACACTTATTTGTTTATATAATTAATCAATTGTCTTATATCATCACATTTCATATGTATTCACAGATTATTTTAATTTTATTATATTTTATTTTATTTATTTTCACCCATTTTTAATATAATTTAATTTTACATTTTTCACTATTCATTTTGCACTTTTAGAAGTTGTTTATATTAATGTTCAACATCACACTTCGTATGCATTCATGGATATTTTCATTATATTTTTAGCGCTGCATTTTTAGAATTAATAATTTCACACACACTTACCACAAGGGGAGTGAATAGTGCAGGCAGCTAAATACACAGTATTTCACATAGTAGCTCGCAGGATCACCTATTATCATGATTTAAGGGGGAACACTGAAAACTCTAATGTACAGAGGAAACTCTGATGTAAAGGGGAATGCTGCAGACTCCCCCCTTACATCAGAGTCTACAGAGCCCTCCTTACATCTGAGACTGCAGAACTTACATTTCCACTGTAAGGGGGATCTCTGTGGACTCTAATGTAAAGGAGAACTCTGATGTAAGGGGTGCTCTGGAAACCCTTATTTCAGGGGGCTCTGATGTAAGGGGCAATGTTGTGGATTTTGGTGTAAGGGAGTCCCTGCTCACCAAAGCCCCCCGTAAATCAGAGCCCGCAGATCACCCCTTATTTCTAAGTCCCCTTTATATTAGTGTACTCACTGGGAGGCAGGAGAGAGAGGGGGGGGGGACTTTACTCACAGACAGTGGATGGATGGTTAGCTCACTCACCCAGGATGGGTCATCTGCAGTCTGCACCTTTCATCTCTACCACGCTGCACATCTACTGGCTGCTGGGCTTCAAACCTCCCGCCCATATATTCCCTTTTCTGAGGCACAGCGCTGCCGGGAATTGGGTTGTGGGAGGAGCAGACACAGGAGGAGAGGAGTGGGAGGAGGAGGAGCAGTTCAGATCCCTGTGTGAGGAAGGGAGGAACTGTCAGTGCAGGCTCTGAGCTGTGTGATAGAGACACTCTGAGCTCAAAGCCCTGCAGCCAGCAACCCCACTGGCACCCCCTCTACAGTGGCAAAAAGGCCAGGGCCCGGTCGCAAGTGCGAACTTTGCGACCCTGGTAGTTGCTCCACTGCTTTTTCCTTAAGGCTTAGTTCACACTACTGCGCATGTGTGCTTAAATGTGTTCCTGTGCTTCGAGTGTAGGGCAGCCCATTCATTTCAGTAGGCTACCCTTTTTGACAAGTCCTTTATTAAAAAAAATATAAAATAGTGTCCCTTGATGTAAATCCATCGTCAATCACGATGCCCGCCAGACCCAAAAAATAGAAAAAAACGAATAAACTCTTCACCTCCTTAGAGGCTACCCACTGTATGCCCGATCTTTAGCTTTGACAGTTCTTTTATAAGCATAGGGCGGGGCCACCCGGCGACGTCACCCGATAGAACCGCCCCTTCTGACGCAACATGATGTCACGTGATGTCAGAAGTGGGAGGTGCCACCGAGTGACGTAGTCGAGTGGCCCCGCCCTATGCTTATAAAAGAACTGTCAAAGCTGAAGATTGGGCATACGGTGGGTAGCCTCTAAGGAGGCGAAGCGTTTTTTTTATTTTTTTCTATTTTTTGGGTCGGCAGGCCTCGTTATTGACGATGGATTCAATTTTGGGACACAATTTTTTTTCTTTTTAATATAGGACTTGTCAAAAACTGTTTCCTGTGGTTTTTAACTTTTTTTTACACTTTTTTGGTGTATGGATATGGGTATGATGTACCTTATACCCATTCACATAGGGGGGGGCAGGATCTGGGGGCCCCCTTGTTAAAGGGGGCTTCTAGATTCCAATAAGCCCCCCACCTGCAGACCCAGACAACCACAGCCCAGGGTTGTCGGGGATAGGCCCTTGTCCCCATCAACATGGGGACAAGATGCTTTGGTGTGGGGGGGCAGAGCCCCTCCGCCCCATAGCACCCACCCCCCCCCATGTTCAGGGCATATGGCCTGGTATTTTTCAGTAGGGGGGGGCGCTCGCTCATCTCCTCCCTTCCCTGACCTGCCAGGCTGCTTGCTTGGATAAGGGTCTGGTATTGATTTCTGGGGGGACCCCATGTGATTTTTTTTTTAATTTGGCCCTAGTATAGACTGGGGGGGGGGGGGGACCCTACGCTGTTTTTTTTTTTTTTTTTTTTCTGTATTGCTAGGAGCCACGAGCAAGTTTAAATGACATTTTTTCCTTTAGAAATGTCCCCATACACTTTTTATGGCAATAACTTGCATATAAGCCTTTAAAATGAGGACTTTTGATTATTCATGTTTGTTTCTCATACACTTTAATTGAGTTTGCATGTACTTTTTCCCTGTTCGAGATGTTCTGGTGTGAACCAAACAGGGGGGGGGGGTGTTCAGCCCATCCCTACTGATCACTGTATTCGTGTCACTGGTTCACAAAAAGTGTCAGTTAGGTTTCCGATTTGTCCGCTGCAATATTGCAGTCCTGCTATAAGTCACTGATCGCCGCCATTTCTAGTAAAACAAAGAGGAAAGAAAAGACGAATAAATAAAAATATCCCATAATTTGTAGATACTATAACATTTGCGCAAACCAATCATTATACACATATTGGGATTTTTTTACCAAAAATTTGTAGAATACATATTGGCCTAAATTGATGAAGAATATTGATTTATTTTTTGCATTGGCTGTAGGAGAACTGGCAACATTGCCAGTAATAGCAATGGTCGCTCCTGCCTCAATTAACACTGCCTCTGCTGGCCTATAAAAGGTGGCCATAGGAGCAGACTCATTGCTGGATTATCTCTCAGCTTCCTGTGTTTCTGTGCTTCCTGTGTTCCTGTTTTGACTTTTGTGACCCGGTGTTCCGTGAGAATTACCTACCCCGTGAGAATTACCTACCCCTCGTCACTTCCGGCCAGAAAGAGCTGAGCAGCGCAGCAGTGCGCATGCTCAGAGCCCCGGATACGTGATGGAAGAACAGAGGAGCTTACTAGTGCGCATGCGCACTAGTATGAAACGATCACGGTGTACCGTGAGAAAAACCTACCGACGCGGCACTTACCTAAAACAGCTGTGCTGACATACGAGTCATCTCCGCTCCTGTCCCGATCACTTCCCTGCTCTCGGCAAGTAAATATAAAAGCGGCTTTCGGCTCAGTGATTTATGTTTTCATACAGCCGCCGCCGCTTTTATATTTACTATCCGAGATCAGGGAAGTGAGCGGGACAGGAGCGGAGATCACTCGTATTTCAGCACAGCTGTTTTAATGTACCCGCTGCATTACATACAGTGCGGAGTACCGGAAGTGAGGAGGGGTAGGTTTTTCTCACGGGTAGGTAATTCTCACGGAACACCGGCTTGTTTCTGAACCATCTGATCTCCTCCTGGTGTTTGACCCTCTTTTGCCTAAGGACTCTGTTTCTGCCTGCTCACCCGTGTATGACCCCGGCTCGTTCCTGTTCTGCTACTTACCTTGCTCTTGGACTGATCACCGGTGTTTGACCCTCGGCCTGGCTTTTACTACTCCTCTAGTTGCCTGCCTTACCCAGAGTTCCTGAAATCATCTGGTGCTCACCACAGGCGACCTGTGCTACTGGGGATGCTTCACCTCCTGTACCACTTCCAGGGGTGACACGCACTGAGCTGCAAGGGAAGCCCTCTCTGCACTTCGGCCTCCATCTAGATTGTGACAGATCTCCCATCTACACTGATAACCAACGCAAGGGGCAATTTTGCACTAACCACTAAGAAAACTCACAATTTTTAACTGGCTGCCTTTCGTTTCTGAAGTTCTTATTAATTTCAAGATTACTAAAAATAATTGTGTAGGGAGTTGGTAACTAAGTTATATGCCCTGGGTGTCAAATGCACCAGAATCAATTTGATAAAAATTGTCTTTTTCTTATTGATTGCACTAATGTACAGTACCATGAGCTCATTTCTTGGCAGAGGTTCCACAATACCTGATCATTATTTAAAGGCTTCATCAGGGGTTCAGTGTTGGGACTCCCCCTGAGAATGCCTTAATTTATCTTTCCGGCCAAAAAGCTGGTGCCATCCTTGGTCAGCCATCATCCAGGGTTAGTTTCTTCATCCTAAAATTTTTCTCCTACACGACAATCTTGTAAATATTGTTGCCTATGCACAAAACATGAGCAGTGAAATAGGTGTGACAGATTTACAATACGATCCCAGCCTGATAGATAAATTCCCCTTTCTGATAGGTAGATAGGTGGCTGACACTGTGAGCAGTTTTCCTAATAGTTTTATTGTCTAATCCAAAACATGAAGCAAAGCAAATGTTCATTAACCCTAAAAGAATACTGTTCTAAACAGCTTCAGAAAAGCATGTCTGTTTAAAAAAACAAAAGCCTATTTACATGAGCCCAGAAACTACCCATTATGTTCTCCCAGCCTGGCAGCTTTCTGTTTTGGCACCTCTGGCAAGTGACAGGTTTCAAGTGCAAAATCCAAGTGACAGCTGGACTTCATCAGAGCTCCTGATGGCAGATATGGGCTGCAATCTTAGTGGTTTAATTTGCTGCAAGCTGTCACCAGCTCCTGGTCCTCTGCATTGCCCGACCACCACCACAGAGGTTGCTGGAACAGAACAGCTATGGTGTAAAGACTGTAAATAAAACTTTAGGCAAAAGAGTAGTAAGATCCAGGCAAGGTTTGAATGATGCAATGTTGACCTAAATGACTTATGATGTCTCAGGGGGAGTCCCGACACTGAACCGCTGATGAAGCCTTGAAATAATGATCAGGTATTGTGGAACCTCTGCCAAGAAATGAGCTCATGGTACTGTACATTAGTGCAATCAATAAGAAAAAGAAAGTTTTAAGATCCAGGCAAGAGATAGGTCAGGTTCAAGCGGAGCTCGGGGTCAGGTTGAAAGCAAGAGAGTAGTCAGGTCAACCCTGGGTAAGCAACAAAACAGGCAATCAATAGTGTAGTATAGCTTTTTTTGCAAAGAGAAGAGTAGCTGGTAAGAAGACAGCTCCAGCCACTTCCAGGTTTGGCGCTTAAATAACCTTTAGGTCAGAGGATATGCCTAGGGCAGTGATGGCGAACCTTGGCACCCCAGATGTTTTGGAACTACATTTCCCACGATGCTCATGCACACTGCAGAGTGCATGAGCATCATGGGAAATGTAGTTCCAAAACATCTGGGGTGCCAAGGTTCGCCATCACTGGCCTAGGGTATTTTCAGGAAATGCTGTAAGTCCTGACAAGGATTCTTCAAGCACCACTAGAAGTCCTTGCAGGGAATTTTTGCAAGAATTGGAAATCCTGGCAAGGATTCTGCGAGCACCAATGGAGGTCCTGGCAGCAACTCTATAAGAGAAAGGGTTTTGGATGTACTGGTAGAGATTCTGCAAGTGCCGTAATATATACTGGCACGCAAGTGATTTGATACAGGATGGATGGATGGCATGCTCTCATAAATACATTATCCAGTTTCAGCAAGTAGATTTGGGAGGACAAAATGAGAAAAGATAGAAGTGGGTGTTTTGTAGGGTGTGCCACATCTCCGTCTCCTACAGAAATGTTTGGCTAGCCTAAGTATTCCTGCCTATGAAAAAAAAAAAATATGCCAAACTGCAGTTTTGAGTAAGTCTATCAATGCTGTTCCACCTTTGCTAACATTTTGGTTTTATTTTTTGGTTTTCAGGCATTACTCTGTGGATTGTGCATTATGTGCCCTGAAAATCCTCTTCAGTTTTTGGAAATGAAGATTAAGGAAATCATGGAAAAGGGTCATCAAGCTCTTCTATGGTATTATGTTTTTCCATTTAACAAAATCACTATAAGAAACATCAAAAATATGAAGTTCACAACATGATTCCTCATATAACGCAGCGCTGTAAAAAAAAAAAATACAATGTATCTAACACATGTAAATTATCCTACAATACAACCAGAAACTGTCAACAAAAAGAAACCGTGTATACCGCCTTGGCTCACTTCGGTGAGGCTTTTAAATCGCACTACTTCAGCGATTTGCACTGCTGATTTATTTTCAGCTTGCAAATTCATTTAAGAGAAGAAACAAATGGCAACTGCCCCAACCTATAACTGGGCCTAACTTCAAGGAGCACATGGAAGGGCGACGCATGTCAAACAACAAAAACAAAGAAATATTCCCAGCTCAAGTTACCAGCCAGCCTGCAACAAACTGAATTGCCCTGTCTAACAGTTCACAATAAAAACAGGGGTATAGTTTGCACACATTTTTGATTACATGTATAAGCTGCAGAGGCCATGTCACAGCACCCCAGTATTATCTGCAGTCCTAACTCTATACATTTTGAGAGCCTCCAGAGTAGGTGAACATACAGTATATAATTATGGATAGATTGAGGACAGGTATGCCTCGAGGGAGACCACTCCTCCTTAAAGGCACAGGAAGGCACTGGACACCCAGCAAATAGCACAATGGCAGCAGAGTTGTCCAGTGCACCCCCTCACCAAATTACCAACAGTGTAAACAAATTGCCCCAACCTTAGAGCTGCACGATACTGGATAAAATGAGAACCATGTTTTTTTTTGCTTAGAATAAAGATCACAATTCTGAAGAACTTTTTTATTTAAAAAAATTACAACCTCTTAACATTAGGTTATCAAACAAGATGGCAATAAAATAAGACATACTACTCTATGCTTCAATCAAATTGAAAGAAATGTAATAAAAATAAATGTAATGGGTAAAAGGAAAAAAAAATTACCATTAGGTTATATTAGGGTCTTTTTTTGTTTAGTACTCGCCGATACCAATAACTGATACCTACCACAACTTTTTTATTTACATTTCAGCTGTCGGCAATGGTACAAAGCATTGAAATGTTATTTTACAAATGAAATACATTTTTTTTTTTTTTTTTCAATTTTGTGCTTTTTTCAATGTGATACGTGTAAATATATGTTAATGGTGCAAAAATATTAATGAAAAAAGTTAACAAAAAAAAGTTTTAATTATTAATAGTTTATAAAATAGAAGTAAAAAAAAAAAAATCAGCAGGAAAGTAATAATTAAATGAAGAAGGAGAATAAGGAGTTAATAAGGCTAATTAGATATAATTAGATATAAGGGTTAGACCAAAAAAAAAGATAGATATATAGATAGATATATGTATAAATATATATATTTATACATATATCTATATATATTTATTACATTTCTATATATATATATATATATATATATTTTTTTTTTTTTTTTATTTGACAAGGTTGCTTTAAACTTATTAAATTTGCAGACTGAAGTTCACCTCTTTGATCTGTAAATGAACAGAAAGATACAATGTTTCTTTTATCTCTCAGCTCTGAGTAATGTTGTTGATTAACATTGCTGGCTGCAACAAATAAATATTCGCAGTTCCCAGCCAGCGTGCAACAAACCGAATTGTCCTGTCTAACAGTTCACGTTAATACATTCGTAATCTGAAGAGGCAGCGACAAGGAAGTCTATGCAAGTCACAGTGAAATTGGTAAAAAGTAGTGTAGGAACCTTTTCAATACATGAGTCGCGGCGATTTGAATGGTTCCATTGCAAGCAAACTAGTGCGACTTCTCATGTGATTTGGCACTGTCAAATCGCATGACAAGTCATACCAGTGTGAATGGGGGCTAAATCAGTTATTCAAAATAGAATCATATCAGAGTGTCCAAATGTTTTGCTAATGATATATCCTTCTTTCGTGTCCAAAAAAATAATGGTTCTTTATAAGCAAATTAACTTATAAACTTGAATGGTGCTTGATATGTGTCCAAATAAATAACCCAGTGAATCAGAGGCGTAACTAGAACCTTCAGGGCCCTGATGCAAGAAACCATGAAGGGCCCCCCAGACCCCTGGCCGGGGCCCTTACCTTCAAGCCCAGGGCTCTTCCCACTAATCCTGGGGCTCTTTACACTTGTTGCATGGCCTTTTATTACGGTCCCGCAGCAGGATTCTTTCACAAGTTCTGCAGTGGGCCCCCTTCCCGCAATCTTGTGGGCCCCCTTCCTGCAATCTTGGGGCCTCCCCACAGTGGTGCAATGCCAGGGTCCGGTTGCAAGTGTGACCTTTGCGATCCTGGAAGTTCACCCACTGGTTTGCTACCGGGCCCCCTGGAGCATGGGGCCCGGTAGCGATTGCAAGCCCTGCAACCCCTGTAGTTACGCCCCTGCAGTGAATCTCCATAAAGAGCACCAGCTTAAACAAACATGTTTCCTTCAACTTTCTTCAGGAAATGCACAAAAAAAAAATCTTCTTTCTTTTCAAATATCAGCCTTCCTGTGTACCAATATACCATTAGGGCTGGTTCACACTGGGAATTGCACAGGAATGCGTTGTGCATTTCTGTGTGATTAACATTCAGTTCTGTGCTGTTCTGCTTTGTGCATGCACTACTTTTGGAAACTCACTACAACCACATTGTATGGTACCTCTGGTACCATGCGATTCAATGTGGGCAAACGCATTGCGTTTGCGACCTGCATTTTGGGTGTCATTAATTTATTATTGACACCCGCTGTAGATTGCAACTGCAGTGTATTTTCAACATGGTCTAGGAGACGTGCAGGTTTTCTACACCGTGTTCTGGTGTAAACCAGCCCGTATTGTACAAGGTGTGGTGCGCTTGTTTCTACAAGCCAGAATTGGACTAGTTAGCCACCAGTAAAATGCATTCACAAAAGGAGAAAATCTCGGGCACAGCCTGCGTGTAAGTCCACAGTCATTGAAACGACCATGAGCTTTTCAAATATACAAAATGTAGTCCATATAAGGGTTACTGAGTTGGCCTTCCGATGTAACCCTTATATCTACGGTAGTAAAAAGGGATACTGGCCAAAAGGGATGTGTCCTGAATGTGTCCTAGCAAGTCTAGCAACCAATGACAGGGGAGAAGGGACAGGCGGGTGAGGGGGCGAGATGCACCCAGCAGGGGAGAAGGGACAGAGCACACAACACAGGCAGGAGTAAATCATCACTCAGTTTGTGTGCCTACCCCACTGAGTTCCTGCACTGGCTCCATCCCCAGGACATATTTACCGGAGGGTTGTGACTGGAGGTATGTTGTATCTGGGGGGTTCAGGTGGACAGAAACCCGGACTGTCCGAGTCAATCCTTTATGGGTGGCAACCCTAGGTTGGCCACACACATGGGAGATTACTCCAGGGCTGACTGGGTCATATAACACAACAATGTTTGGCTCATTTCCTTTTTGTTACTGGGATTAGATTGACCTGAAAAGGAGGATGTGTTTCTCTATTTTATTGTGGAATTTTTCGTTTTTGCTGCTGTTAAGCATTTTGAATTTATTAAAGGACTACAGTATATTTCTCCACAAAGCCACTGTCCTGCTTTCCTGCTAACCCCACAAACTTCACAGCTGGTGGATGGTGGAACAAGCTTTAAAGAAAAAATACAATTTAAAGGGACAATACCCTCCTAGAAATGGAAGATCTAGATCTAGAAATTAAGCAAATATTGAAGCAATTGCTAAAGGCTAACACGGCCGTCCATAGTAATACAGAGCAAAGGGGTCCAGATAACCACCATGAGGGAGACTACAGCATCCCAAATAAGGACTCTGGCTGAGGCGTGCAGTCAAAGCTGTGAGCCAATCGGATGTTGCCCCCAGCAACCAGGCTACTGCCAGGGCAAGCCATTTATTACAAAAGTTGGCAACGGTTGTGAGAACAGAATAAAGAGAAGGTTGGCAGAAGAGGGCCTATGTGACGGAGTCACTTTGGTTGGGGGGGCCCATGGAATCCAGCTTACCTTAAAGAGGTTGAGAAATCCCTCTCTCAGCTCCCTAGGCCCCTCTTATGTGTAGGTCACCCTGTGCCTATTAGGGGCATAGGGTGACCAAGAATGATGAACAGCTACTTAATGGACACTTACAATATGGTTTGGATTACTTCAAATGGGACAGTAATATTTATCAACAATATATCTCAAGAAATATATGAAGACTATTCCTGGTCTGTTTGATTCTGAACATGTTCATTGAAAGAGCTGGTCACATTGGCCTCTGTTCCGTGTTCTTCAATGTATGAGACGGACAGTCTGTTACTGGGGTCTCCTGCTATTGTCTGTTTAATAAGATGTTCTGTGTTTATACTTAGGATATTGTGTAATGTATTTTGTTTTAGCCTTGTTGCAGTGCTGAGTTAATTAACATGTTAATTATAACATTGTCTAAATGTAAATTCCCATTCAGCTATTGTGTCTGTCCAGATGGCTAGGTAATTAGTTCAGGTTAAATATATTTCTGTATGTAATCAGGCACCTGACCTGGTGGGGGATATATTCGGTGTGATTCTGCTAGTTTTGTATTGGGGGGGGCTAGAATATCTGATATCTATGTTCCAGACTGAAGGAAGCGGTATACTGACAGAAGCACACAAGCACATTGTGGGGTTGCGGTTCCATTACAGCCTATTTACTCCTTTCTTCTCAGGAGATTCACAAAAGTCATAATATGACCTCACTGTTTAGGACACTAAGACCTATGATCGCCTGAAACGCGAGATTCTAAGACATCGAGGAGTGACAGCAGTGGTTAGTGTACAGTGGGTGCACCATTGGAGCTACTGGTTAGATCAGCCGCCATAGTTGCAAGTGCACATTCTCATCCAGTTGGTCACTAAGTGACTGCAGGTATACACCTTGACGGGACCCCAAAAAATACTACTGTATTTTTTTTGGCAATGTAGTATCATATCAAATGTCTGTATTTCTGCTAAGGTAAGGCATGCAATATGATAAAAAGCCATCTATTCTACTATTTCCTGCTATTTCAGCTCTACATTTTTAATAGGGATGCATACATAGATGAAGCAAGAAAACCGAAGATAAAGGCAATGACAGGAAGCTATCTTGAATATCTGTTTGGACAAGATGAAGATCAGTTGGTAATTACATTCTATACATTTTTGTTAATTATGTAAATCTCATAACAGTGTTTTTTCTGTGGAAGATGAGAATATTTATTTTGTCTTACACAATAAATCAACTTGTTTGAGTTACTTTAAATGCTTTACTTGTTACAATCATTTGTAGTGTCCTACCTTAAAGTGGATGTAAACCCTCACATATACCCAGTGAAGTGAACAGCCTCAGATGATACACAGAGATGAAACAAATCTCCTTTATTTGTATATCTGCTCTCTTCCGCTTTCTCCACTGTTTAGAAACTGAACATCGTGTTAGAATTTTTTCTTCCTGTTCCAGCACTTGGTGTGGAGTCTTGGCATACACTGTCTGACAGCTGATTGGAGGAAAGGCATACCACCCTCCACATAGGCAGAGGAAGAAAGAAACATGCAGAGCGATGCTGTGAATAGACAAGCTATCTGCTAAAATATCTCTATGCACCCACCGGACACAAATTTCCAGCCGCTTTTATCTCCTGTGTCGGAGGACTTGTCAGAAGTTATCATGTTGATAACAGAGGAAAGTAGCAGCATAAAGATACAGGCTTTGGAGAGAGACGAGTAAGCCCTACAGATATATGTGCCCAGGTCAGATTTCATGGGGTATCCATCTACTTTAAAGTGTATGTAAAGGCTATAGGTATTCTGCAATGAATTTAAAAAACCTTTTAGGTGCATCTCCCCCTGCCCCCCCCTAAATACTTACCTGAGCTGAGCTAAATCCAACACTTCTCTCTCTTTCCTTCCTCACTGGACTCAGCAGAAAACTTCCGGGTTTTGCTGCCATTCTGGAATAGCGGGCAGAATTGCGGAGATTCTACCCGCGATCTGGATTGCTCAGGTGTGAACAGAGCATGTTCTATTATGCTCTGATGCGCTTTTCTTGGGACAAATCTGCGTCACATCTGCGCACCTACTGGAGGTGGTAGCAAAAGTGGAAGTGCTGCTTTGCAGTACAAATAAGGTCCTTAAAGGGAAACTCCAGTCAAAAATGACATTTTTCCTATTAATAGTATGTTAAATATCTTTATCTTTGTTATTATTCATTTTCTGGCTAGCTGCTTGTGTAGCTTAGAAAGTCTTATCTAAACTAGACAAACATCTTCTTCCTGTTCTTTACCGACAATGCTATCTCCCTTTATCTGAATTTGCTAAGCTGTCTTTCACTTCCTGAAAAGGTTGTCAGTCTTTCTTAGACAGGCATGTCTAGACCTGCCCAGCCCCACCCCCATCCCTCCTATCCTTCACAGAACATGATCTCTTGTCTTCATAGCCTCATTTAGGCTAGCAGAGAGAGAGAGAGAGAGAGAGAGAGAGGGGGGGGGGGGTCACGTGACCGGCACAATATATGAAAGAAATAAGGTACAAAGGAACATTTTTGAAAGTTTAGAAGGATACAGATCAATTTTTATTGCTCACTACTGTGAGTAATGAGTTTTAGGCTCTGTTTCCACTAGTGCGAATTATCATGTGACTTTGGAAACCCAAAGTCACATGACAAGTCACAGTCAATTCATTTCAATGGCACCTGTTCCCATCTATGCCACTTTGAAAATCAGCAACTGGCTACACAGGAACAGTGTCCCTCCCTGGAAGTGATGTCACTAGCTTTCAGTAACCACACCCACTTCTCTTTCTCTTGGACTCAGAAGGAAGAGGAATTGAAGTCATGTGACAGCACTTAAAAGGGACAAACACAAAAAATTTTCTTGTACGAAACCCGAATGAAAGTCTGAAGACCGAGACCACGCACGCAAAAAAAAGAATACAATACAATACAATACAACACATTACATCATTCTGTCGTATGAGAATTTTTGTAACTTTTGTTACAGGTTTTCGACATGAGACTAGCATGCAAAAAAAAAAAAAAAAAACAGGCGATCATTTATCTGATATTCTTATCGTTTGTACGAGGCTTAAGTGGGGGGGGGGGGAGTTCAGAGACATGCAAAAATCCGGAATATTGCAGAACTCTTTGGTAACTTTACTGAAGTATTAAAATCACACCACAGGTATGACCAGGAACATAAAAGGTAACGCGGTTTGCGCTAAAGTCAGCGCTTACTCAAACCTAAAAAAAACAAAAAAAAAAAAAAAAACAGGCGATCATTTATTTGATATTCTCATCATGTGTACAAGGCTTGAGAAGGGGTGGGGGAGGAGACTTGGAAGAACATCTTCACATTAAAGCCTAGAACTCACCACTAGGTTTTTTGGTTGATGGGTTGAACGAAAAAAACCTGACAGCTCCGGTCGGAGCCACTGTACTAACAATCTGATGTTAGTACATCGATCTCCCCTGCTGTGCTATTGTGTTCTGACAGGGGGACGGCCACAACACTTCAGTCATGACCCTTCGACAGAAGCCAGTCTGGCTGCCGTACACATGGGCCCGAACGTGGTCCAGTTTCTATTGAACCGGCCGATGCCTCCCAACATTCGGCCTGTGTGTACAAGGCTTTAGAGTGAAGGTCTGCTTTTAAATGATACAAGACAATAGACTCAAATCACATTGGAGTAACACAAGCATAATAATCTTTATTTTAGCCATGCGATTGTCATTTACAAATCACTTTGGGCATAACTGAAAATAACTGTCACTTTTTAAAACAAATTATCCCTATTCTAGTGTGCTCGCCTTGTGAATTGATCCCGATGACTAAAATAAGCTTGATTCTAATAAAAATAACCTTTCCATTAGTGAATCATTTTCACTGTTTGTAAATGATATGCAGCAGTTTAACCCCGTGCCAGGTCTTTTTCATTATTTTCCATCCTGTAACCCCCTAATTCTCCCCACTTATATTTATCGGCTTAAATATCACATTGCATTCTGAGACTGAAAATAGTATCTAACAAATTAAATTGCATATTGGATAACCTGAAGACCCAACAATTTAATTACAGCATTTCACATGCAGTCTTAAAGTTTTCACAGCTGGGTTTTACAGATTGCCGCAGTATATCACCATCAGAAGAAAAAAAAGAATCTGCGGTTCGAAAACCTTGATCTGTTTACCAGAGTCACTTCAAAGATGAGCACAGCACTGTTTTTCATACTCACTCACAGGATACAAGGGAGCCTGTGCATGTTTATACAAGGAAGGACAAAGGTTTCATCTGATTGAGCTTCATTCACATGCTCCTATGTATATGGCTTAAAAATAAAGGAGGAGGAAGATTTGGGACTTTAAATGAAGCACACGGCTATAAAGTGATGAAAAATCAATGTATAATATCATGTTTATTTGTACGTATACACATTGAGTCATTGCAAAATACAATAAATAAATAGTATTGCTCATTAATAACACATAGTACATGTATATACTCAGACATATCGCCACACCACCGTAGTGTGGGTGGTGTTATTTGATGACCTAGACCTCTCTATCAAGATACATTGATGGATGATGATTGTAAAAACTAGTATTAGATCAGATGGTAGTAATGGCATAGCATCGAAAAGGGCTCTACGCGTTTCGTGGGTTCTTTCCACTCATCAGGAGCCGATGCAGCGTAAATATGCTTGTATATACCAGGGATGGAGGCATATGACTCTACCTAGTCATTGCCTCATATAAAGTCCCACCTATCCTCCCTTTTTGATATGTATATGGCTTATTTTCCTTGTTTGTATGTTGTTCATTAATTCGCTCATTCTTTAATACAGTGCCTGGCCAACAAAAGAAGCCGCTACCAAAAAAAAAAAGGTCACACTCTAATATTTTGTTGGCTTTGATTAAGGCATGCATTCACTGTGGCATTGTTTCGATAAGCTTCTGCAATGTCACATGATTTATTTCGGACCACTGTGCAAAGCCTTCTCTGGCACATCCCAAAGATTCTCAATATGGTTAAGTTCTGGGATCTGTGGTGGCCAATCCATGTGTGAAAATGATGTCTCATGCTCCCTGAACCACTCTTTCACAATTTGAGCCGATGAATCCTGGCATTGTCATCTTGGAATACCGTGTTTCCCCGAAAATAAGCCCGGGTCTTATATTAATTTTGGCACCAAAAGACACAGTAGGGTTTATTTTCAAGGTAGGTCTTATCTCCCTCCCTTCCTGTCAGGATACCCCTGTGTGAACCTAGTTTAGTGTTTGTAAAATCCTAGAATCCAATTTATGACTGTTTTATATAATGTCCAGTGTGTTTCTGTAATCTAATAGTGTGAAATACAGTACAGCGCCGCTCAGCTAATCTCCCGCTCTGCTCTCTTCTCCTTCTCATAGCTGTCAATAGGGGATCTCAGCCCCTCCCCTCAGAGCGGGGAATCAGCTGAGCGCTGTGCAGTGCTGTACCGAAGATATTTCACACTATTAGATTACAGAAACACACACTGGACATTATAGAAAACAGTAATAAAGTGGATTCTAGGATTTTACAAACACTAAACCAGGGCTTATTTTCGGGGTAGGGCTTATATTGCAGCCCTCCCCAAAAATAACAGTAGGTCTTATTTTCAGGGTAGGTCTTATTTTGGGGGTAACACGGAATGCCCATGCCATCGGGGAAGAAGAAAATCCATTGATGGAATAACCTGGTCATTCAGTATATTCAGGTAGTCAGCTGACCTCATTCTTTGGGCAAATGCAGTAACTATCCAATAGGATGGTTACTGCATGCAATCCAATAGGATAGTTACTGCATGCTTAGTTTAGTTAGTTCCTTAGTTATTCCAGGTGGCAACTTTATTTTTTGGCCAGGCAGTGTATTACCATACATAAAGCACATTAGGCTATTTGAGGAGAGGGCTTGTCAAGCTTTGTGTTGCTATCTTCACATCCTGGAAGTAAACCAAAGGATTTTCCAATTACTTAACATTCCTTTGATGCGACTTTCTTTTTCCATTCAGGTGTCACCAGAACTGTTTAAGAAAGCGTACTCATTTTACATCACCAAGTTGCAGAGGTTGTACTTTGAGTGAGTATTTTACTCCCTGACAAAAGTAGATTTACATGTATAAGTAAAAATGTTTTTTAGCATTAAGGTCATTTGACAGTTGTATCAATGTTCTTTTAACCTGTCAAGCTTTTATTTAGTGCTATGGAAACATTTTGGATTTATGCACTGCTAAGTTGAGATGTTGAGCATTTTATTTTGTATATAGAGAGTGGAAGAGATTTCCGTTCAGGGCCACCGTCACAATTCATAGGGGTCCTTCTACTTGGTATTGCAGGATGGTATCATTCCTCTACCTCATGTATTTAACCACTTGCCGACCGCTCACTGAGCTGGTACTGCGGCAAAGTGGCTCGTTATCGTCCAGTGACGTAGACCTATGTAGCTGGACTCCTCCCCCTCTCTGCGGCGCGCGCGCGGCGCCGGAGGCTCGCTCCCGCTGTATTCAGACACAGCGGGAGTCGGGCCAGGGGAGGAGAGGCGGTGATCACCGCCGCTCTTCCCCGATCGTCGGGGATCGAGTGAGGAAATCCGCCCGCTTGTGTAAACAAAGCGGGCGGATCTCCTAAGTGAAAGGCAGGGACAGATTACAGGATTCAGCATAGCTGAACCTGCGATCTGTGCCTGTGTCACACAATCCCCTCCCCCCACACACGTCAGTAAGCACCAGGCATACATTTAACCCCTTGATCACCAATAAAGTTAACCCCTTCCCTGCCAGTGTCATTATTACAGTAACAGTGCATATTTATAACACTGATTACTGTAGTAATGTCATTGGTACCCCCAAAATTGTCAAAAATGTCAGTTAGGGGTCTGATCTGTCGCAATATCGCAGTCCGGCAAAAAAAATCGCAGATCGCCGCCATTACTAGTTAAAAAAAACAATAAAAATGACATAAATCTTTCCCGTAGTTAGTAGCTGCGATAACTTTTGCTCAAACCAATCAAAATACGCTTATTGCGATTTTCTTTACCAAAAATATGTAGCAGAAAACAAATTGGCCTAAAATGTTAAAAAATTTTGATTTTTACATTTTTTTGGGGGGGAATTTCATATAAAAAAATGTGAAAAATATTGTTATTTTTTCAAAATTGTCGCTCTTTTTTTGTTTATAGCGCAAAAAGTAAAAATCGCACAGGTGATCAAATACCACCAAAAGAAAGCTCTGTTTGTGGGGAAAAAGAAAATAAATTTAATTTGGGTACAGCAGCACACGACCGCGCAATTGTCCGTTAAAATAACGCAGTGCCGAATCACAAAATGTATTTAGCTACATGTCTTTGACAAAAAAATTCTCAATGAGCGTATTTTTAACCGGATGAAGATTTTTAATAAACTTTTCAAAACGTCTCCTGTCATTATTTACATACACTGCCTTTTATGGGGTGAATGGGTAGGGGTACAGTGTACCCCATACCCATTCACATAGGGAGGGGGTCCGTGATCTTGGGGGCCCCCTTGTTAAAGGGGGCTTCCAGATTCCGATGAGCCCCCTGCCCGCAGACCCCCACAACCACCGGCCAGGGTTGTGGGGATTAGGCCCTTGTCCTCATCAACATGGGGGCAAGGTGCTTTGGGGCGGGGGGGCAGAGCCCCCCCTGCCCCAAAGCACCCACACCCCCCATGTTGAGGGCGTGTGGCCTGGTATGGTCCAGGGGGGTGGGGCCGCTCGCTCGTCCCCTCCCCTTTCCTGGGCTGCCGGGCTGCATGCTCAGATAAGGGTTTGGTATGGATTTTGGGGGGGGATCCCACGCCGTTTTTTTTCACCATTTTGGCGTGGAGTTCCCCCTCAACTAAAAAAGTCACTATTTTTTGGTTTATAGCGCAAAAAATAAAAATCGCACAGGTGATCAAATACCACCAAAAGAAAGCTCTATTTGTGGGAAAAAAAGGACATCAATTTTATTTGGGTACAGCGTCACGCGACCACGAAATTGTCCATTAAAATAACGCAGTGCCGAATCGCAAAAAATGGCCTGGTCATTAAGGGGGTAAAACCTTCTGGTCCAGAAGTGGTTTGGTAACTCTTACTGGTCTTTATAATGAGAATGCATGGCACAAAGCCTTTTTTTTTAAAAAAAAAACTGACAGAGGTTTTCACCATCCATAACATTATCTTTAACTAAAATAAAGCTTTGCCTGGGGTTAGTCTTTAAACATATTATTATATTAGCATCATGACCATAACCACAAGCTTCTTAAGATATTACTCACAGAATGATAGCAATTCTTTCAGACTTGTTATTTCTGTTTACATTGTTTCTATGTCTTTTCATATTGTATTACATGGATATCATTACATGTATTGTAGGCTTCAGTGAAAGGCTAATAAAACATTTATTCCCTCTAACATTTTCAGTGCTTGGATGGAGTACCGTGCAGCAAGGAAAGCCAGAAAGCTGGACTTACAGGCCAAGCTTCAAAGTGCTGAGACTCACCATGCAAAAACTGTGCTGAAAACCATAATACACAGATGGGAGAAGTGGGTGAAATTTCGAAGTAGCCAACATATAGGTACGTTCTAAAATGCCATAAAGTTGTATTGTCTACTTCATAGATCATAGTTTGTTTTTTAAAGGTACACATACTGTACATACACATACATGTGCTGTAATTTCCTTTTAATCTAGAACTCCAGTGTAAACAAAGTACTCCTGCTTAGTTTTTAATTCTGTTTAACCAGTTCTGGACCGTAAGGATTTGCCCCCTTAATGACCAGGCTATTTTTTGCTATTTTGCACTGCGTTATTTTAACGGAAAATTGCGCGGCCGTGCGACGCTGTACCCAAATACAATTGATGTCCTTTTTTTCCCACAAATAGAGCTTTCTTTTGGTGGTATTTGATCACCTGTGCGATTTTTTTTTTTTTTTTGCGCTATAAACAAAGAAAGAGCGACAATATTTTTCACTTTCTGCTGCAAAACAAGAAAAAATTAAAGATCAAAAATTTTCATCCTTTTATGCCAATTTGTATTCTGCTAGATATTTTTGGTAAAAAAAAAAAATTGCAATAAGCGTATTTTGATTGGTTTTCGCAAAAGTTATCGCGTCTACAAACTAGGGGAAAGATTTATGTCATTTTTATTTATTTTTTACTAGTAATGGCGGCGATCTGCGATTTTTAGCGGGACTGCGACAGATCGGACCCCTAACTGACCTTTTTGACACTTTTGGGGGGACCAGTGACATTACTACAATATTCAGTGCTAAAAATATGCACTGTTACTGTAATAATGATACTGGCAGGGAAGGGATTAACCCAGGGGTGATCAAAGGGTTAAATGTAAGCCAAGGGGAGTGTTTACTAACTGTGGGGGAAGGGGCTTGTGAAATGATCACAGAGACCTGTGTTCTTATATAGCAGGATCACAGGTGCTCTGTGATCATTGCAGAGAGAAGAACGAGAACGGTCAGCTGTGTTTACAACAGCTGCCCGTACTTCTCTCTCAGCGGGTAGCGATCCTGGGTGCTCGGGGGCAATCGCCGCCACCGGCCCCGTGCATTGGCATCCCTGCTGCCTAGTGGGGGTGGGAGCACGCTGCTGGCGGTGCGCGCTCGCCCCCCAACAGCAAGCGCGTGACCGACGTAGGGCTATGTCGGTTCGCGCAGGACGGCCAGTCTGCCGCAGTAAATGTGCGGCGGGCGGTCCGGAATGTGTTAATTTAAAAAGCTTTTTTCATTTCTAACATAAACTTTTAACAATTTTTCTAAATTTGTGAAGCTGGGAGGGTTGATAATAAGCAGATTGGTTGACCGACTGTTCAAACAGTCCCGCACTAAGGGGAGCTGGTCGTGGGCAGTCATACACTAGTTATACACTACTAACTCACATATTTCCAACACAATGCCCCTTAGCCGATACCGGCCCGCCAGGCCATTTCATGTGGCCCTTACCTCTCCTGCAGCTGCAGCACCCCCCCTTGTCTCCGCCTCCACCTTGTCTCAGTAGTCAGCGACAGTGGTCTTAGCATTCAGCAGACTCCGGCAGCTGACTCCAGCCCTCCTCTGGTCCTCCTCCAGACCCTGCACTTTCTGTTTACCAGTTCTACCCCCAGGTTCTTCCTGACAGCAGCACAGGGTAAGTGGGGTGCTCAGTAATGTAAGGGATGGTGGGGGACTCGTGACTTCTGAATGGAGGCTCTCTACATCTAATGTAAGGGGGAGTGGCATGCTCTGGACATCTAGTCTTACAGATACAACAGGCCCTTTGAGGGCAACCTTCAGACTTATTTGTAAGTCAAGATTTAGCCTGGCCACCTCTTGGCACTAATCCTACCCGTTTTCAGCTATCAGAGCCCCTCTTGACTTCTTCTGGCACTAGACTGTTCAATCGGTGGAGTGGTGCTTGTCATTAAAAGGCAGCAAGTCTAAAGCCAGGTACACACAATCAGAATATTATACAAAAAATACCGCTTTCAAAGCAACCATACGATAATCTGATCATTAGTACACAGCTTTTGTCCAAAATTTTCCTGAAGAGACAAACACGAAAATCTTTCTCGTACGATACCAGATCGTACGGTTTTCGCCCGAAAATACATTACAAATTCATTACATCACTTATGAATTTTTATTCTGCTGTACAAGAATTTTCGTACTTAAGTAACCTATTTGTTTTCGATATTGAGACTAGCATGCAAAAAATAAAATGGACGATTATTCGTCCGATAATCTCATCACGTGTACCCAGCTTTAGTCATAATTATCAGGAAATAGGGGGGGTACATACTTTTACTTTACCAATAATGTTAGTTCATAGACTTTGGAGGACCTGACAAGGTCTATAGAAGATAAGTGGTACTTAGTGGGAGACTTCTTGTCCACATCAGTGCCTGACCTCACAAATGCGCTTCTGGAAGAATGGTCAAACATTCCCATAGACACTCCTAAACCTTGTGGACAGCCTTCCCAGAAGAGTTGAAGCTGTTATAGCTGCAAAGGGTGGGCCAAATCAATATTGAACCCTACTGACTAAGACTGGGATGGCACCAACGTTTATGTGCGTGTAAAGGCAGGTGTCCCATTACTTTTGATAATATAGTGTATGTGGTAATTCATCCAATGTACCTGTTGTAGATATAGGGATTCACAGAACTAGCTTTTCTGAAAATACAATTGTGGTATATTACCAGCGTAAATATGAACAGAGCATTGGGTGAGTTTTCCTTTATTGTTTTAACTGTGCTGCATACAGTTACTGCTTAACCACTTCTGGACCGGAAGATTTTTCCCCTTAATGACCAGGCCATTTTTTGGGATTCGGCACTGCGTTACTTTAACTGACAATTGCGCGGTCGTGCAAAGCTGTACACAAATAAAATTGATGTTCTTTCTTCCCACAAATAGAGATTTCTTTTGGTGGTATTTGATAACCTGTACAATTTTTATTTTTTGCGCTATAACCCAAAAATATTTTTCACTTTCTGCTATATAACATTCCCAATAAAAAAAAAACCCTTAAAAATCAAATCTTTTCATAATTTTAGGTCAATTTGTATTCTGCTGCATATTTTTGGTAAAAAAAATTCCCAATAAGGGTATTTTGATTGGTTTGTGCAAAAGTTATCGTGTCTACAAAAAGATTTATGTCATTTTCATTTATTTATTTATTTATTTTTACTAGTAATGGCGGCGATCAGCGATTTTTAGCGGGACTGCGACATTGCGCTGGACGGATCGGACACCCAACTGACATTTTTGACATTTTTGGGTGGACCAGTGACACTGATATAGTGATAAGTGCTATAAATATGCACTGTTACTGTACTAATGACACTGGCAGGGAAGGGGTTAACCCAGGGCCGCTCAAAGGGTTAAATGTATGCCTAGGGTGTGTTTTCTAACTGTGGGGGGATGGGCTTATGGGATCATCACAGGGAACTGTGTTCCTAAATAGGAGGAACACAGGAGCCCTGTGATGATTAGTGAGAGAACAACGGTCTGCTATGTTTACAACAGCAGACCGCTGTTCTCTCTGAACAGGGAGCGATCGCGTGGGCCCGGCGATTTGCGGCAACCTGCCGCCGTATATAGGGTATATAAGGTATTTGTTGATTTTATGTGTACGTGTGTGTTTATTATATGATCACTGAATAGCAGCAGTCATTTCTTTTCATTATTCTCTTTCTACTGATCTGAGTCATCTGGGTAACAGATTTGTGAGAAACACTAGGCTGCATAGGCGTGCGCACTGGGTGTGCCAGGTGTGCCTGGGCACACCCTAATCACCCCATGTACATTAATATTATCACTTTTTGTGCTGGTAGGAAGATGGGAAAAATCTCTCTCTTACTGGCTCTGCCATAAGAGAAGTCTTTAGGCACTTGCCTTTCAATGTGTCGGCAGGGAGATAAATGTGCTGGGGTCATATATATGTAAACACACACAAACACGTGTGTTTGAGCTTTGGGGTGCACACCCTAATTTAATAGGCTGCGCACGCCTATGCTAGGCTGTTAAATTTTAGGGGTCTACAGTTTAAAGTGATTGTAAAGTCTTGTTTTTTTTTTGTTTTTTTTAATAACAAACATTTTATACTTGCCTCCTCTGTGCAGTGGTTTTGCACAGAGCAGCCTGGATCCTCCTCTTCTCGGGTCCCTAGCTGCTGCTCCTGGCCCCTCCCTCCTGTCGAGTGCCCCCGCAGCTATCAGCTTGCTTTGGGGGTCCCTGAGCTGAGCTGCAGCTCCGTCTGGCCACTCAGTCATGAAGCAGTGTTTCGGCCCCCCCCCTCTCCCTGTTGATTGGCAAACTAACTTTGATTGACAGCCGTGGGATCCAATGGTGCCGTGGGTGTGACTCAGCCAATCAGGAGGGAGAGTCCCAGACGGCCGAGGGACTCATGGACATCACTGGACAGAGATGGGGCTCAGGTAAGTGTTAGGGGATGCCGGGGTGGGGTGGGGGGGAGCTGCTACATACAGAAGACTTTTTATCCTAATTTATAGAATATTTAAGATAAAAAGCCTTCTGACTTTACTACTCCTTTAACTATTCCAAGGGTCCATTCTTAACTATTTAAATCTTGCTTACCAGCAATAGCAATGTATTCATTTTGGTATCGGTAATCAATTATTTTTTGGCAAACTAAGTCCCAAATTAGTCAACATTGTATAAAACTGGCCACAAATTTGGCCGATTAAGCAGCGACTGGACAACTTCCAATTAATGTTTGGCTGCTCCTGCTCAATAGAAGTCGATCTAATGAATGACTTCTGTTGAAGAGGCTTGTTTAAAATAATTTATCAATTAGTAGCTGCAGCCAAAGGGCTGCAGCTGCTGATTAGTGTATTCTGAGAGAGGAGGTGTCCAGCTGTCAGAATACAATGGCACAGCGGGGAGGATTCATCATTCCAGCCACGCTTGAGTGGATGGGGGAATCCATTGTTTTCTTTCAGTGAGCCCACTGGCTGATTGAAAAAAAAGAGTGATCTATGGCCAGCCTTAAAGTGTTTGTAACTCTAAAAAAAATATATATAATCCTGTTCCTATCAAGCATGGTATACAGCACAGTGCTTGTGCTGTGTCATTTGGCCCTCTCTATCGCCTAAAAAACCTGGCAGATCCTGCCAGTTTCTGCCCTTCCCCCTGTACACTGACCACGGTGTATCATGGCTGCTGAGTCCTGACAGTGTACGTGCCTCCGTCACCCGCAGCTCTCCTGTCTGCTCTCCAATGTCCTCCCCCCTCCCCTCCCTGCCTGTCAGCTTAAGTGTGTGTTAGCCGTGTCCTCCCCTCCTCTGCTGCTTTACAATGTAAAAACAACAATCTGTCCTTTGTAGAATCCTCTCTATTATAACCTGCTATATTGCTCAGGGCTTTTGTTTTATAAAAATGATGCGGCGCAATACCTTATTGAAGACCGCCACTGAGCGGTCACGTGACCGCCCGAGGATCTCCTCCTCTCTCCCGGCTGACGTCAGAGAGAACCTCAGCCCCTCCCTCTGAAGTCCTCGGAGTGGGGCAGGAGGGCGCTGGGACATCAGCTGACTGGACAGCGGCGCTTCAAAATAAGGTATTGCGCCGCATAATTTTTATAAAACAAAGGCACTCAGCAATATAACAGGTTATAATAGAGGGGATTCTACTAAGGACCCATAATGGCTTAACAACCATTTTAAGCCCCATACACACGGGCCGATTGTCGGGAGAGATTAAAAAAAACTGGCCAACATTCGGCCTGTGTGTATGTCAGTCGGTCCAACAGAAGCTGGCAGCCTTCTGTCGGATGATCATGCTGGAAAAGCAGCAGCCAACCAGGTCCCGATCAGGGCTCTCAGCCAATGGCGGTGAGGGGAGGTTGCTGTACTAATGTCGGATAGTTAGTACAGCTGCTCTGACTAGAGCTGACAGTTTATTTTCTGTTATGCCTCGTTTCCACTGAGTGGATCGGTTCGGGTCAGTTCGGTACGGTATGCTATTTTGAGTGTTTCCATTATGAAAGTGGCCCATACAACCGAACCAAACCTCACCATTCCTGGTCCTCCTTCAGATGTAGGGCCATAGGAAATGGTACGGTACAGTTGGGGTGGAGCTACTGGCGTCACACCATACATTCCATTGATTGGCAGACAGGAAAACCTCAGTGCTCACGTCAAAAGGCATTTGGTGTAAACCCCACATGGCCCCTGGCGGTCCGACTTGCAGTGGAAACGCTCATCTGAATAGGCCGGAACATTCTAACCCTTCCAAACTGTACCGACCCAAACCGTTCTGCTCAGTGGAAACGAGGCATTAGTGTGTACCAGGGCCCTTGTTGACAGTCTTTTGTTCACTTCCAACGGGTTATGCATTCCTATACAAGTCTCTAAATGTGTAGATGTGCTAAATCTGCTTGAAACTCATCAAATGCAACCTGTCAATTAAATCTAAATGATCTCAGAAGCAACCTAAACTGGTGTCAAACTGATGCCATTGACACAAGCCCAAAGCTCATTGGGAAAAGTGCTTAAAGCGGAGTTCCGGCCACAAAATCGTTAGTTTAGATTTTATGGCATCCGCTTCCTTATTGTCACCGGTACAAGAATTGGATATTCCTGTTTTTTTTTTTTTTTTTTACTTATCTTTTTTCAGAAGATAATATACTCACCTTTCCTTCCACTTCCTCCTTCCTTGGCCGCGGCCCGCGTCGTCACTTTCTGTCCCGCAATGCGTCCTGGGAGCTCTTACTCGTCGCTCCCAGGATGCAATGGGCAGTGACGTAGGCAGCCGGCCACTCCTCTCATCGCGTTATTTCCAAACAGGTTAGGCGGAGCCCAGTGCGGACACTGCCGTCCCTATGGAAACACATACTATGCCGATCCACCGGCCTCCTCTAGAAGCAGGAAGCAGGGCAGACATTTCCCCACTGCGGACTCGGGTGACCCAGGCAAAGATGGCGGCGCTCTGCAAACATTATATAAAGTAAGATTTTATGATTGCCTAAATGTTATTTAACTGTATAAAACCGGATTAGCTGATACATAAAGGGCGGTGGGTCACTGTTTGGGAGCTATTTAAAAAAAAAAAATGATTCTGTGGCCGGGACTCCGCTTTAATGCTATTTTATAGTCACATAGTTAAATAGTTGGTCAGATTAAAAAAAGATACAAGTCCATCTAGTTCAACCAAAACAAAAAGCACAAACAAATAGAAAACCTCTTTTTACACAATCTTATACTCACAGTTGATCCAAAACTCAAAAAATAAAAATAAGAAAAACATCAATATACAGCTCTACCCATGTTGATTTAGCACTATCACACTCTCCATCAACTAGGTCCTTTTTCACACTCTCTTTGAGATCACTTCTCACAGAGAGAGAGATAGAGCGACAGATACCACCACCTTTTACCCTTCTCTCTGAAAGAGAGAATAGCCAAATATATTAATAGCCCAATCATAAATCATAGTTCTCTTCATTTACCAAAACTTCCAACTCTTCTATCTTGCTTGGCCAACTTCTGGCATTGGTGAACAAACACTTTAATTCATTGTCACATTTTGCATATGTTCTTTACTAGTATAAATAGTACTAAATATTGCCAATGATTGTTTGTAATATGGAAAACTCCTTATCAGCCACCATAGCTTCCCCCATTCCACCCTCTATTAATGCCTGACCCCTGACTGACTTGTCTGCAACATTATTTTCTAATTCTTCCTACCCCCTCAATCTTAGTTTGAATACTCCTCCAGCCTTCCCATAAATCATAGTTTATACATGAAAATCTGAAAAAATATTTCTGACCCTACAGGGTTTCAACTTATTTCCACTCTCCACCAAAACGATAAACTACCTCGATCTGAGGTGTTTTAGTACCAACAAGTCAAAAAACCTCTATCATTCTGTGATCCAAACACGGACTTCACTTGGATATGTGTGTGTGCTAGAGTCTACCACTCACCCGGTCTTATCTCATGGTTGTATTCCCATGCTAGCTAAACTTTACCATCTTCTTTCCTCCTATGTCCAGAAATTGAGTACTGACCTCAGTGTAGATTTAGAACCTAAACAATGGTCAGACATTTGGACAGCAACACAGAACATGGTTGCTTTCAAAAATTAATTCAAGGTCCTGTTGTCGTGGTTTTTGGTCTCTGCACATGTACACAAGTTCCAGTCCTCCTACTCACCAGCTTGCTTCAGGAGTTGTGGGGAGTCGGGTACTCCTCTCCAAATATGGTGGACATGTCCTCTGGTATGCACTTTCTGGGCTAAAGTATATGGGATTCTCTCTACACTTTTTGGAAAATCATTTTCCCTAGACCCTTTGATTGCACTTCTTAATAGAAACAACTTTGAGCTCCCTAAAAGGCGACTTAAGCTTCTTCTGCAGGTCATAACTGCTGCTAAGGCCTAGAAAACACCTAAGCTATGTATTTCCAAGACTAAGAATAGGGTCACGCAGGCTATAGTACGTGGAAAGATGAAAGCTACTTTGCAATATAGGGTCCCTGACTAAGTCAGGGATCCTCGAACTACGGCCCTCCAGCTGTGGCGGAACTACACATCCCATGAGGCATTGTAAAACTCTGACATTCATTGACAAGACTAGGCATGATGGGAATTGTAGTTCCTGAACAACTGGAGGGCCATAGTTTGAAGACCCCTGTACTAAGTTGTGTCAGGCATTGGATTACACACTTTCTTCCATCAGCATTTAATGAGTCTTTGTTGGAGCCTTGACCTGTTGATGAGTGACCAGGCTTCTCATTTATCCACCCTGCTATGGTTGGTATGGCCCACTACCCCCCAGGAACCCTTTCATTCTTTCCATTTCCACTTTACTTTTCTTTTAATGTATATGTTCCTGTTCTGCCTCATTAGAGCTTCAGCCTGCGGATACTAAGGTTGGGGCACTAAATATTACCAAGCTTTTCTTTTTTTTTAATTGGCAGTATTAACTGATTACGACTGTTTCTTTTATTATTCTGTTCGCCACTTTGTAAAAATTCAATATAAAATAAATAAACCAGAAAAATACCGATACTATAAGCATTTGGAGGATGAAGGCTGCTGTCTTATTACTCACAGTGACCTAAAGCGGTATTAAACCCAAAAACATAAACGTAATATATTGCAGCTTACTCATTCTTAGATAACTCAGTGATCTGGCTAGTTCTGTTATTTTTTTACTTTCTTTAACCTGTTGGCGCCAAGCGCATGCAAATATGCGGCCTCTCAGCGGCCAGGACTTGGCACCGAGCGGCTGCATATTTGCATGCGCTTGGCGCCAACAGAGCTGTACTGAGAGCATGCGCCCTGCGCACTCCTGGCACAGTGACCGGCGGCTCACAGGAACATTTTTTTCGTTTTTCAGGTTATGTGACCGATGTGACAGCCAATCATGGCAGTCACATGGCTATAAACCCCGCCCCCACCTCGCGGCAATCCAAACCCCTTAAAGAGCTGGCGGGAGCCGGCCCCAAGGGGTTAACTACCAAACTGTCCGGCAAAATGTGACAAATAGAGAATATAAACAAACCGTTTAACACTGACAGGGGTGCTTACAGCAGTCAGCTTTTATTCATTTATGTAAAACCTTTATCCCAAAAGGAAAAAAAAACTGTTGCTATAACAGCTTTAAAAGTGTTAGCTGGAGGTTGGCTTTATTTTGGCTTTAACACCACCTTCTTCCCCAACTGTGCTTCTGTCCAGAGGTATCTCTGTTGCTCCTCCATCCAGAATGGGGACACCCTAAGACAGGAAGTTTGTTACTGGCCAGATCATTAGGTGAAAATAAAGGAAAAAAAGACGGAATAATGAAAACGAATGCAGCAACCACATTTTAACCATATAAGGACCGGAAGGTTTTGCCCTCTTAATGACCAGGCCATTTTTTGCGATTCGGCACTGCGTTACTTTAACTGACAAATGCACAGTCGTGCAAAGCTGTACCCAAATAAAATTGATGTCCTTTTTGCCCACAAATAGATCTTTCTTTTGGTGGTATTTGATCACCTGTGCAATTTGTATTTATTGCTCTATAAACAAAAAAAGAGTGACAGTTCTGGAAAAGAAATAAATAAAAAAATTTTCGCTTTCTAGTTATATAACATTCCCAAAAAAATAAAATAAATTAAAAATCTATTTTTTTTTCGTCCTTTTCGGCCAATTTGTATTCTGCTACATATTTTTGGTTAAAAAAAAATCCCAATAAGTGTATTTTATACTAGGGGAAAGATTTATGTCATTTATATATATATTTTTTTGCTAGTAATGGTGGCGATGCCATTTATATATTTTTATGTCATTTATATATTTTTTTTTTACTAGTAATGGTGGCGATGTCATTTATATATTTTTATGTCATTTATATATTTTTTTTTTTTACTAGTAATGGTGTGCGATTTTTAGCGGGACTGCGACATTGCGGGCAACAGATCAGACACCTAACTGACATTTTTGACAGTTTTGGGGGGACCAGTGACATTACTACAGGTACGGCGGTTCGCGCTGCCGAGCCAGCCTGCCGCAGTATATCTGCAGCGGGCGGTCGGCAAGTGATTAAAGACTGATAAGCTACAATATTTTATCATTTTGTTTTCGGGTTTAATACCCCTTTAAATACTAATATAGCCATTTTTACTGTGTTTACGAATATCTTTATGGCTGTGTTGCTATTAGTTCCACAGACTAATGCTGGCCATACACTATATGAAAAACCCTTCAAACTAATTTTCGAAAAAAGGAACACTCGGCCGTGAGAGCAAACGATCATGCCATCGTGTAATAAATGATAAATCGTTCAATGGACATAAATTAATCCATTTTATGTTAGTTTTTTCACATATACTTGGTGCAAACAGTTTGGACGAGAAACACATTAAATTTATTGCTCATTCAGCAGAAAGTTTCCAAACTTGTCCTTCTTTTTTTCGGCTCAAAAATGTCACAACCGATTCGTGCCCATTAACTGGCCGAAAAACAAAAGAACTGTCCAAATGACCGAATTTCGGTTGATTTTTTGTATAGTGTATGGCCAGCATTAGGCCTCATCATGCACACTGCAGCTGTTAAACGCCTGTTTTACAGGTGTTTGATGTCCTTTTTTTCTGCCCTAAAATGCTCCTCAATGTTAGCCTATGTGTCCATGCACACATAGGTATTTACAGGTGTTTAGAGGCAGGGAATTTAGGAACAGAAATATGAATGCATCAAAGTAACATTCAGGAAAAGAGCGTTTGGGCAGAAAAAACGCTTAATGCACCTAAACGTGTAAATTAATATGCTGGCCACTGAAATAAAGTAATGCCGTATCACATGACGTGCCTCACCGCATCTAAACGCGTTTGCAAAACATGGCTTTAGGTGCATTTTTAACTCTGCTGTTCTCCTGTTAGGAGAAAGGTGCTCAGAAGAGCCGAGTGTGCAGTAGGCCTAATGCTAGTCATAGCATGTACAATTCTCCCAGGTAGTGTTTTTGTTAGTTGGAATGTGTTAAGGAATGGATGCTGTCATGTAAATGGAATTTTCAGCCACACACACACACACACACACAAATGTATATATGATCATTCAACAAAATAACTTACTTAAAGAGGTTGTACACCGAGAAAAAATTTTTTTCTCTTCTTTACATCCTGAAAGAGAAACCCATAATGAGCTAGTATGCATCGCATACTAGCTCATTATGAAATACTTACCTTAGAACGAGCCCCCGCGTGCCGTCCGCTTACCTGTATGACGGGCGACATGTATAGTCGCCCGTCTTCCGGGATCGCGGCATCCGGCCATCTGATTGGCCGGAGCCGCGGTGACGTCACTCCCGCGCACGCACGCGGGAGCCGACGGTCACGGCACGGGGCTCTGAAGGAACGGCACGATCTGCCGTTCCTTCAGAGCGCATGCGCCAGTGACGTCACTGGCTGCATTAAAGGTAAATATCTCCTAAACGGTGCATGTTTAGGAGATATTTACAGTACCTATAGGTAAGCCTTAATATATGCTTACCTATAGGTACAACTTCCTGAGGAGGGTTTACTTCCTCTTTAAGGGAAATTATTGTACTTACAGCCCCATCAACTGTGAATAGGCAGCTTTTGGATCTTTCCAAGTTTTTGGAAGACCATGCTAAACCTTGTAGTTCACAATATATGAGCTTACAATAGTTGCCTGCCCAACGATTATGTCAAAAGGGTGCTAAACTAAGGTGACAAGATTTTTAAAATGAAATCCGGGGACATTTTTTTAATTTTTTTTATTGGCAAATGGCACAGGACTGCATAATACACAGAGCGCTAGGCACAGGACTGCGCTGGGCACAGGACAACATAATAAACAGAGCCTGGGCACAGGACAACATAATAAACAGAGCCTGGGCACAGGACTTCATAATACACAGAATGCTGGGCACAGGACTGCATAATACACAGAGCGCTAGGCACAGGACTGCGCTGGGCACAGGACAACATAATAAACAGAGCCTGGGCACAGGACAACATAATAAACAGAGCCTGGGCACAGGATTTCATAATACACAGAATGCTGGGCACAGGACTGCATAATACAGAGAGCGCTAGGCACAGGACTGCGCTGGGCACAGGACAACATAATAAACAGAGCCTGGGCACAGGACAACTTAATAAACAGAGCCTGGGCACAGGACTTCATAATACACAGAATGCTGGGCACAGGACCACATAATACACAGAGCGCTGGGCACAGGACTGCATAATACACAGAGCGCTAGGCACAGGACTGCGCTGGGCACAGGACAACATAATAAACAGAGCCTAGGCACAGGACAACATAATAAACAGAGCCTGGGCACAGGACAACATAATAAGCAGCAACTCTTTTTTGGCTCTGAGGAAGGGGGTTCGCCCCTGAAACGCGGCAGCCTAGACACAGCAGCCCCATGCGGCACACTGTATACCATTCAGCACAGTGCGGTTCCTTGGCCACCTTGGAGACTATATGTGTGTTATGTTGATGTGTGGTTATACACACCTGCTTTGTAAGTATAATATATACTTTTTAATACTTTTAATACATTTTTACTGGTAATGCCCTAGCTCGGTGCGCCCTTTTTCTTTTTTGTTGTCACATAATAAACAGAGCCTGGGCACAGGACTGCATAATACACAGAGTTCTGGGCACAGGACTGCATAATACACAGAGTTCTGGGCACAGGACTATATAATACACAGAGCGCTGGGCACAGGACTTCATAATACACAGAGCGCTGGGCACAGGACTACATAATACACAGAGCTCTGGGCACAGGACTACATAATACACAGAGTGCTGGGCACAGGACTGCATAATACACAGAGCGAAGGGCACAGGACCACATAATACACAGAGCGCTGGGTACAGGACTACATAATATACAGGAAGCTGTTTTCATCCAACAGGGGCCATCTGCATCTGAGCCACCAGGCTGCTTCTCGGCCAGCATGGGATGCCTTTTCTACATTAATTTAGCCCTGAATCCAGGGACAAAACCAGAGACAGACTTGGTCCAGGGACAGTGTCCTCAATCCGGGGACATCTGGTAACCCTATGCTAAACACAATAACAGGACAAGAAAAAAGTATATTGATGTATTTCGGAGAAAACCAAGAAATAAAAAAACAGAGAATGCGCAGCTAAGTACCCCTGAGATGGAGATGAGATTATTTGATAAAATCGCAGAACACAGGTATTCTGTAACTTGATAGGAAATCAACAGGTGGCAGCACTGGACTGTGTATGCTGTAGATTGAAATCCATTCCTTTACCTAGTGCAGACCGCATTGCAGAAACACAGCACTTTTTGTTAACAAATTTCCTCCCATTTCAAAAGAAACAGAACAGATTTGATGTGTTTTTATTATGTAGATAATTGTTATGCAGTTCCCCAAAGGCCTATCTATGCTGGACTATCTACTGTCAAAGCGCTGAAAAATGGAAGGTCAGGTCCCAGTTAGATCCAAAATCTCATGCATTCTTAATGTTAGGAATTGGCTTTTGGGTCCACCCATAACATAATTCTAAGTTTTAAGTATTGCTAATGCATCCCTAAACACTGACTCAGGCCTTACACGAGTTCTGTTACTGATTAAATGCAGGCAATGCACATAAGTCGATGTCTCTCTGGTGTGAGATAAATTGTTGAGGATTTGTTTTACTAATAGTGTATCATTTGCACAGTAAATACAGTAATCCATAACAACCAATCACATTTCAGTTTGACATGGTTTTCATACAGTTTTATATAAATAAATATACTACCTCGGGCCATGTAACCCATATACTGTATGGACGCAAGGAGTTTTTGCTTTTCTTACATTTCTACCCTACAGAGTGGAGAAGAGGTGCGTGCCTTAACATGCACACATATGTACACTATATTGTCAAAAGATAGAACACCTTTGGTATGAATTAGAGTGGAGTCTGTGAGCCAGGCCTTCTCGTCCAACATCAGTGCCTGACCTCACACATGGGCTTTTGGAAGAATGGTCAAACATTCCCATAGACACACTCCAAAACCTTGTGGACAGCCTTCCCAGAAGAGTTGAAGCTGTTATAGCTGCAAAGGGTGGGCCAACTCAATATTGAACCCTACGGACTAAGACTGGAATGCCATTAAAGTTTATGTGTAAAGGCAGGTGTCCCAATACTTTTGACAATATAGTGTATATTCAGTACATATTTGTACATACTATCTTCTTCACACAAAAAATGTAAGTCTTTTTTTCAAATTTTCTCTGCAAAACTCTTTACAAATTCTGACCATTTTGTTTTCTCCATTGTAATCAATGCAGTACAGCTTGGTCAAGACTGTGATTGGATAATATAGAATTAGGGTCCTTTCACACTGGCGGACTCTGTTTTACTCAGCAGGGATCGTTTCGCTGTCCCCGCTGAGAAGGCGGATGATAGCTCCATCTCTGCTTACTTTGCAGAGACGGACCTGTCAGATCCCCACTCTCCTCTATGGGAGATCAGATAAAAACGAACCGCCTGTCCGTTTTCATCCGATCCGATCCAATCCAATCCTCCAGATGGATAGCAGCGGATGTCAGCGGACATGTCACTGCTCCATAGGGGTGCATGGAGCATCTGATCAGGTCCGCCTGAAAACTGACAGGTGGACCTGATCGGAAAACCGTGTGAAAGAGCCCTTAGAAGCTTGCCGATGAGCTCACTGTGCTCTCTTCTCCAGTCAGCAAACTCATTTCATACATTCACAGCACTGCACAGTAAAGTGAATCTGGTTGGTTATTGTCCCTCCCTCTGACAGCAAGAGACTAACAGATTTAAATACTATTAAAAATACATTAGTAAAACTAAACCCTGTTTAAAAATGATATTTGAATATACAGTATGTAGCCACCTTCTAGCAGGTGCTAGAGAGAGTATAGTTTTTGAATCCTGTCTGCTTACAAGGGGGATTGCCAGGTAAATCTATATTGTTCTCTGCCTACCAGAGATCAGGATATGTTAGTGAGGTCTGCTCATTGTGCTCAGGTGCAGCTCAGTCTGTCTGCAGAGTGTTTCACACTGGTCCAATAGAGAGGCATATTGGACAGTGGAAGGAAACCTGACCAATGAGTACACATGCATTTGTTACAGCCCTGGTGATTTGGCAGAGGAAAGTGCCTCAGTGCATGCTGGAATACTGTATAAATGTCAGGAGCACATGTGCTTGGGAGCTTTTGTCTGAATAGCAGAGTCTCGGAGGGAGGGGCGGCTGCCTCCTCCTCTGTAGAGGTGCCATGCGGCCTCAGGTAGTCGACCTGAGAGCCTAAACAGCTAGAGAGTAACTGAACCCAGAGGTCCTGTGGAGCTGACTGAGAGGGGAGACACTGGAGGATCTGATTTTGCAGGAAGGGGGTAAAAGTGCCCAGTATTGAGATGGTTAACTGTGCAGGACCTGCAACCAGGTAAGCAGGCATTAAAAAAATGGAGGTAGGAGGGTAAAAATCAGCTTTAGGTAGTGGATGTGTGTAGCGCCACCCCTGAAGGAGCCACTTGAGAATGTTAGGTTCTATGCTCTGCCCTTCAATCCCAAGAACTGTCTCAGCCCCTCCGACACGCCTGACAAATAAATGTTATTGTAACCACAACAGTAGATGGACACAAGCTGTAGCATTTTTACTGAAAATACTTTCCTCATCAAACAGACAGTGGTAATATAACAAAGTAGTTAAATAGAGTAATCTCTGGTTAGGCAGTAAAACACAAAGTCACATACAAAATATAAACACCACAATTTCAACAACTTAACTGGCTCGAATGTGACCTACAGTATCTCACAAAAGTGAGAACACCCCTCACATTTTTGTAAGTATTTTATTATATCTTTTCATGTGACAACACTGAAGAAATGACACTTTGCTACAATGTAAAGTAGTGAGTGTACAGCTTGTAAAGTAAATTTGCTGTCCCCTCAAAATAACTCAACACACAGCCATTAATGTCTAAACCTCTGGCAACAAAAGTGAGTACAACCCTAAATGACAACATCCAAATTAGGCCCAAAGTGTCAATATTTTTTGTAGCCAGCATTATTTTCCAGCACTGCCTTAACCTTCTTGGGCATGGAGTTCACCAGCGCTTCATAGATTGTCACTGGAGTCCTCTTCCACTCCTCCATGATGACATCACAAAGCTTGTGGATGTTAGAGACCTTGCGCTCCTCTACCTTCCGTTTGAGGATGCCCCACAGATGCCCCACAGATGCTCAATAGGGTTTAGGTCTGGAGACATGCTTAGCCAGTCCATCACCTTTACCCTCAGCTTCTTTAACAAGGCTGTGATCATCTTGGAGGTGTGTTTGGGGTCGTTATCATGTTGGAATACTGCCATGCTGCCCAGTCTCTGAAGGGAGGGGATCATGCTCTCCTTCAGTATGTCACAGTACATGTTAGCATTCATGGTTCTCTCAATGAACTGTAGCTCCCCAGTGCTGGCAGCACTCATGCAGCCCCAGACCATGACACTCCTAGCACCATGCTTGACTGTAGGAAAGACACACTTGTCTTTGTACTCCTCACCTGGTTGCCGCCACACACGCTTGACACCATCTGAACCAAATACGTTTATTTTGATCAGACCACAGGACATGGTTCTAGTAATCCATGTCTTTAGTCTGCTTGTCTTCAGCAAACTGTTTGCACTCTTTCTTGTGCATCCTCTTTAGAAGAGGCTTCCTTCTGGGACAACAGCCTTGCAGACCAATTTGATGCAGTGTGCGGCGTATGGTCTGAGCACTGACATGCTAACTCCCCACCCCTTCAACCTCTGCAGCAATGCTGGCAGCACTCATATGTCTATTTCCCAAAGACAACCTCTGGATATGACGCTGAGCACTCAACTTCTTTGGTCGACCAGGACGAGGTCTGTTCTGAGTGGAACCTGTCCTGTTAAACCGCTGTATGGTCTTGGCCATCGTGCTGCAGCTCAGTTTCAGGGTCTTGGCAATCTTCTTATAGCCTAGGCCATCTTTATGTAGAGCAAAATTCATTTTTTTTCAGATCCTCAGAGAGTTCTTTGCCATGAGGTGCCATATTAAACTTCCAGTGACCAGTATGGGAGAGTGAGAGCGATAACACCAAATTTTCCACACCTGCTCCCTATTCACACCTGAGACCTTGTCATTCTAATGAGTCACATGACCCTGAGGAGGGAAAATGTCTGATTGGGTCCAATATGGATATTTTCACTTAGGGGTCTACTCACTTTTGTTGCCAGGGGTTTAGACATTAATGGCTGTGTGTTGAGTTATTTTGAGAGGACAGCAAATTTACACTGTTATACAAGCTGTAAACTCACTCCTTTACATTGTAGCAAAGTGTCATTTCTTTAGTGTTGTCACATGAAAAGATATAATAAAATATTTACAAAATGTGAGGGGTGTACTCACTTATGTGGGATACTGTATGTGCTCAGGAATGAAGGGAAACAGGGATGACTTGTTATAGGTCAGCCTATTCCTCTACAATTCTGAAATCATAGGCCCTGGCTGTATATACAGTAGGTGGTACAATATGCACAAATGAACAATGTCAACTTAAAATTAAAGTTCCTCCTTAATGAGTATAAGTGTGTGTCCCTGAGTCACTATAGGCTTGAATAGGCATTGAAAGTTCTTATCCCTTGTAAAAGGGAATATTCAGTAGTCCTTGGAAATGAAGCCTTGAGTCTTCAGCTAGCTCTTTGAAAAGGGCCAAATATGTCTTGGCAAGTATGCTAAATTTAATACCTCAGCAGGGTGAAACAACTAGTACAAAGGGGTCTCCTCACAGGGCATGATAAAGTGATGGTATCTGCATGCAGTGTCCTCTTTAAAAGGGGGTATACACAAGATGGTCTACTGCCCACCCACCAATCCTGCAATACCAATGCCCAAGGGGAAATGATGTCCTGGAACAGGCTCTTTAGGAATGCCCGACTGGCACCTGGAAGACCCAGCTATGTCTGTGCGGGCACCCACACAGCTGGTAAGGTGCCTGAGGCTATGGATCTGCGTCCAGCCTTGGACCTGCTGGTAGGGAAGCAGTCACACAATCCTGGAAGAAGAGCTCCTTTCTCCTGCATCCAGTCCCTCTGCCTCGTGGTCTCCTCCTTCTCCACTGGCAGCCTCGTGTTGTTGTCTCCTCCTCTGCCCCTCTCTCATGGTGGTGGGGTATGCAGTCTGCCCCCACATGGGGCTGCCTGGCTTCAGGATTACATGTCCCAAAATCTTCTGCTCCTGCTTACCTTCTTTTAGATTGAGAAAGCAGGGGAGGGAGTAGAGCGGGCGACAGTCCTGATCCACCCCGCTCTGTGTGTGTGCAGCATAGGGAAGAGAGGGAGGGGGAGGAAATCCCCCCACAGCTGTGGCTCTGTCTATCAGTGTCGATGAGGCTGCTCGTATGTCCTATGGCAGCAGCGGCTGGCGGAGCAGTGCAATCGGCACCCGCTACATGTGTATGAAATGTTTTTGGAGAATAAGGATATTGTTTAGTATTACTTTAACCGAGGGGTGTTGCTAGGTGGGAAAAAGACCAGGGGCTTCAGCCTGAAGGTAATTTTGTAACCCCCCTGTGACAGTATTCACCGTGACTGGAATTTAAAGACAGATAAGTAATGGTTTGGATTGCTATATATTTGCCAGCAATATCTCCATATAGAAATATTAAGATTTATTCCCATTTGCCATGAAATCTGTAATTCCTAAAATTACATATCTTTCAATGTCAGCAAGGTTTTTCTTTTGTTTGTGTATTGGGAGGGAATGTGGATTGCCCTGTCTCATTGTAAGTGCTAATGACCTCCCATTGTTCTGTGTCTGGCTATTGTGTACATTGATTGCCCCCTGGGGGCTTCTGTCTCATTACACATAACAGTCCTTCTAATTAAGCTATCGGACCAATCCCTGCTGACTCATTTTCAAGTCCTCATTTGCATGGCTAAGGAGGACCTGAAGGAGAACGGCATGTACTTTGCAATTGACCAATGGGAAAGCGGTTGTTGGGGGCAGGATGTTCCAAATTCTGTATATAAGTCTTGTTCAATAAAGTTGTTCTAGAGTTCCTTCACCTCAATCTAGAGTTCTGTCTCTTATTGGGGGAATCTGCTGCAAGGGATTGTTATGTCCTCCATACTCCCTTGGATAATCCCTAAGCTCTTGTAAGAGCTTATAATAGAGCTTGTTCTGCTGCACTCCCTGGGGAAAGAGAGGTTCACCCACAGGAACCTGGAGCCTTGTCGTAGGTCCAGGGTGGGTAGGAGATTGCGAGACCCTAACCAAGCTGCGGCGGTTCGTGGGGTCTGAAGTGGTTACTGTGTCTGGTGGAGTGCTTGGAGCCCTTGGAAAGCACTAGGAGCATCTGTCAATGGAGGTACCCGGTCCGGGGTGCCCTGTTCCGTTACACCCCCCACATTTTAAATTAAGTCCAGCCCATGCACCAGCCAATGCCCTCCCCTCACCCCTGTCCAATGCCCCACCATGCATAATGCCCAGTGCCCCTCAATGCAGCCTCACCAATGCCCATCAGCTCAGCCTCATCAGTGCTCATCAGTGCTCATCAGTGCAGCCTCATCAGTGCCCATCAGCTCAGCCTCACCAATGCCCATTAATGCAGCCTCACCAGTGCCCATCAAATCACCAATGCAGCCTCATCAGTGCCCATCAATACAGCCCGATCAGTGCCCATCAGCTCAGCCTCACCTTTGCCCATCAGCTCAGCCTCACCCATGCCAATCAGCACAGCCTTGCCAGTGCCCATCAACGCAGCCTTGCCAGTGCCAATCAATGCAGCCTGATCACAGTGCCCAGCAGCTTAGCCTCACCCATGCCCATCAGCACAGCCTTGCCAGTGCCCATCAACGCAGCCATGCCAGTGCCCATCAGTGCAGCCTGGTCAGACAGTGCCTATCAGTGCAGCCTTGCCAGTGCCCATCAACGCAGCCTTGCCAGTGCCCATCAACACAGCCTGGTCAGACAGTGCCCATCAGCGCAGCCTTGCCAGTGCCCATTAACGCAGCCTTGTCAGTGCCCATTAATGCAGCCATGCCAGTGCCTATCAGCGCAGCCTTGCCAGTGCATTGGGAGGGGAGAGGAGAGCAGCCAGTTTACAGTGAGCAGGGATCTTCCGCTTACCCGGCGCCATGCGGCCATTGCCACACTAAGTCCCGCCTCCTGGATCGGCTCCTATGATGCACATTACATGTCCTGGCATTGGACCAGTGAGACGTCTATCATAGGAGCCAGTCCAAGAGGCGGGACTTCGTATGACACCTGGCTGCGCCGGGTAAGCCGGAGATCCCCACTCTGTGTAAACCGGTGGCGCTCACCCTCCTCCAGAGGCAGCCCTGCAAAGCGGCCCCAGGGCAGGCTGCCAATCCCTGAGTTCCTGGCCAATCTGAAGCCTTGGGACCCTGAGCTACTAATTGTCTACAGAGATAGGAGACCCAGGGCTTTTTGGGGGCCCACTCGGGGCTGTAGCCCGGGTCAGCCCCCCCCGCCAATGCCACTGCTTTAACCACTTTGGCTCCGGAAGCTTTACCCCCCTTCATGACCAGGCCACTTTTTGTGATACGGCACTGCATTACTTTGACTGGCAATTATGCAATCGGTGTACCTAAACAAAATGTATGCCCTTTTTCCCCACAAATAGAGCTTTCTTTATGCAATCGGTGTACCTAAACAAAATTTATGCCCTTTTTCCCCACAAATAGAGCTTTCTTTGGTGGTATTTGATCACCTCTGCGGTTTTCATTTCTTCATAATTTTAGCCCAATATGTATTCTGCTACATGTTACTGGTAAAATAAAAATCCCAATAAGGGTATATTGATTGGTTTGCGCAAAAGTTATAGCATCTACAACTTATGGGATATTTTTATGGAATTTTTATTTATTTATTTATTTATTTATTTTTTAATAGTAATGGTGGCAATCGGCGACCTGTAGCACACTGGTTCTCAACTCCAGTCCTCAGGACCCACTAAAATGCCAGATTTTAGGTATTACCTTGGGGAGATGCAGACTAGAATACTGCAATCACTGAGCAGCAAATGATATCACCTGGGATGTATTTCCGTTATCCTGCAAACCTGGCCTGTTAGTGGGTCCTGAGGACAGGAATTGAGAACCACTGCTCTAGCGGGACTGTGATATTGCGGCGGACAAAGCAGACATTAAGTGACACTTTTTTGGGGACCAGTGACACCAATACAGTGATCAGTGCTAAAAAAATATGCACTGTCACTGTACTAATGACACTTGCAGGGAAGGGTAAACGTCAGGGGCGATCAAAGGGTTAAATGTGTCCCTAGGGAGTGCTTTCTAACTGTGTGGGGGTTTCTTGTACTGTGGGAAGACAGAGATCCTAGTTCCTGCTTGGCAGAAACACAGAATCTCTGTCTTCCCTTGTCACAGAACGGCGATCTGCTTTGTTTACATAGGCAGACAGCCGTTCTGCCTCTTTCGGGAATGATCGATGGGTCCCGGTGGACGTCGGGTCCTCTGGACCCGCTGATTGGCTCCCGCTGTGTCCAATCACCCAGGTGTCCAATCCAAACCCAGAAGTGAAGAAGGTGTACAGGTAGGTGATTTCGCCTGTAGGAGCTGCTGCCCCGCAGTACATATATGTGGGGCAAGCGGTTAAGCATGTTTGTATTAATCTGTAACTGGATTGAATGGGGATCTTTTATATCTGCCTACAATTACACTTTGAAATAAATGCATGCTGTCTCAAAATACTTGTCTCAATCTCTCATTGGAGAGCAATGAAGCCAGGGCCGATTGGAATTTTTTCACTCGCGTGTGGCTTTACTTCTACTTTAGACACAACATGAGAATACAGGAAACGGGGAGGATTCATGAGTATTGGCCAGATAGCACAAGACTTTTCTAAGAGTTGTACTAGCCGCGTACACAGGTAATTGGCAATGCACGGTGCTTCTCAAAGCATATGTACTGTATTTTCTCATTTCATTTGTTACAAACATTTTAAAGGGAATGATAAAAACTCATAAGCAAATGCGAATGTAAAAGATTATTACAAACATTTTCCCTAGAGGCTGCCACCAGGATCCAAAAAGCGTTTGACGATTCCTTCCTGAAAAAGATCTTGAAAGCTTGGAACGCTGAAACTCAGGACTCTAAAAAGAAGAGGGAGTACTTTGAGGTATGTGCAAGCCAAGCCCTTGTAACGTTGACAGCGTCTGAAATTAATTTAGAGACGTGAAATAGTGGACTTGTAATTCTTATCTGAGATCTAAAAATACACCGCATGTTTTTACTGTTACTTGAAAATGTAAACATGGCTAAAACTTTTCCATCAACAAAGCTTTCTTTGGTAAGGCCGAAGTGGCCTTTTTATTGCTGTACAATATCATTAAATGTAGCACAACTAATGTCATAGTAATTGTAGGCCGAAAATGAGCAATGCTTGTATGAAGATACAAGGCAGAGTTCTTTAGTTAGGGATTTTTTTATACTTTGAAATATCATTTTTAAAGAGCTTTGCCATGCCCTGCAGAATCTGTTGGAAATTTCTTCTGATGCTGCCCTATAATCCCATCTTCCCAATACTTCTTTCCTTTCAAAATAGAGCCTAGAATGTGTGAAAGATTGAGTTTGGGACAATAGAAAGTTCTACTTAGGCTGAGTAATGGGGAAAGTCCAATATTGTATGAATACCATATGACTATAAAATTCTAAAATGGTTTATAATCTGGACATTACATAGTTACATAGTTACATAGTTACATAGTTAGTAAGGTTGAAAAAAGACATCAGTCCATCCAGTTCAACCTATGAATGCGTGTGTGTGTTTGCTTTTAATCGTACATTGTATACCCCTGTATGTTGTGGTCTTTAAGGTGTCCATCTACTAGTTTTTTGAAACTATCGATGCTCCCTGCTGATACGACTGCTTGTGGAAGAGAATTCCACATCCTTACTGCTCTTACAGTGAAGAACCCCTTACGCACTTTAAGGTTAAACCGCCTTTCCTCTAGTTTTAGTGAGTGGCCACGTGTCTTATTGTACCTCCTTTCTCTGAATAGTTTGTTCCTTATGCTCGGGTCACCAGTACAGTATTTGTACATTGATATCATATCCCCCCTCAATCGTCTTTTCTCCAGAGAGAAAAGGTTCAGTGCTTGTAGTCTTTCCTCATAGCTGATGTCCTCCATTCCCCTAATTATTTTTGTTGCCCTTCTCTGGACTTTCTCCAGTTCCAGCACATCCTTCCTGAGGACCGGTGCCCAGAACTGGACAGCATACTCCAGATGTGGCCGGACCAGAGTCTTGTAGAGTGGGAGAATAATCTCTTTATTTCTGGAGTGAATCCCCTTTTTTATACATCCCAGTATTCTGTTGGCTTTGCTTGCGGCGGCTTGGCATTGCATGCCACTGCCAAGCTTGTTGTCTACCAGTACCCCCAAGTCCTTTTCCATCCTAGACTCACCCAGAGGTTCCCCCCCTAGTGAGTAGCTTGCTTTCTGGTTTCTGGCACCCAGGTGCATTACTTTACATTTTTCAACATTAAACCTCATCTGCCATGTAGTTGCCCACCCCGTTATTTTGTTCAGGTCTGCTTGCAAGGTTTCCACATCCTGCATAGAAGATATTGGCATGCCTAATTTAGTATCATCTGCAAATACTGAGATTGTACTAGATATCCCCTCCTCTAGATCATTTATGAATAAATTAAACAGGATTGGTCCCAGGACAGAACCCTGGGGGACCCCACTTTCCACACCCGCCCAATCCGAGTACTCCCCATTAATCACCACCCTCTGTACTCTCCCCTGGAGCCAGTTCTCTATCCAGGTACTCACCTTATGGTCCATACCTACCTTCCTTAGTTTGTACAGTAAGCGTTTGTGGGGAACGGTGTCAAAGGCCTTTGCAAAGTCCAGATACACCACATCCACAGGCTTACCTTTATCTAGGTGGCTGCTCACTTCATCGTAGAAGGTTAATAGATTGGTTTGGCAAGAACGATTTTTCATGAATCCATGCTGATTACTACTTATAATACCAGTTTCATTACTAAAGTCTTGTATGTGGTCCCTTAACATCCCCTCCAAAATTTTGCAGACTACTGATGTTAGGCTGACCGGCCTATAGTTACCCGGGATATATCTCGGCCCCTTCTTAAATATTGGTACCACGTTGGCTTTTTTCCAATCAGCTGGCACCATACCCGTCTGTAAACTATCCTTAAAGATCAAGAATAATGGTCTGGCAATCACCTGGCTGAGCTCATTAAGAACCCTCGGGTGCAAGCCATCCGGTCCCGGGGATTTATTTATGTTAAGTTTCTCTAGTTTAGCTCTAAGTCTATCTTCTGTTAACCATGGCGGCACTTTCTGAGGTGTATTATTGGCCTTACAAGCTGGGTTCGTGTAGCCCCCCAATTCTTTTGTGAAGACTGAAGAGAAGAAATTATTTAACACTTCCGCCTTTTCTCTGTCCTCAGTGGCCATATTTCCCTTATCATCTTTTACGGGGCCAATGTGTTCTGGCCTCGCTTTCTTACTGTTTATATACTTAAAGAACTTCTTAGGGTTCTTTTTACTCTCCTCCGCTATATGTCTCTCGTGTTCTATTTTAGCCGCCCTGATTTCGTCTTTACATTTCTTATTACACTCTTTGTAATGCTTAAATGCTGCCAATGACCCCTCAGTCTTGTATTTTTTGAAGGCCTTTTCTTTAGCACTAATATACATTTTTATGTTGGAGTTTAGCCATCCAGGGTTTATTTTTGCTCTTGAAGCACTCCCATTTTTCCTCCGTGTTCTTTGTTTCCAGGGTTCTATCCCAATTGATATTTTCTAGCAGCGAGCGCAGCTTTGGGAAATTGGCTCTTTTGAAATTCAGTGTCCTTATATTACCCCTCAGCTTCCTATTACTGTAATTAATACTTAAACTTATTGACCTATGGTCACTGTTCCCTAAGTTGTCCCGTATTTCTATATCCGTGATCAGGTCTGTATCGTTGGTAATCAGTAGGTCAAGTACCGCATTGTTTCTTGTCGGTGCATTCACCATCTGACCCATAAAATTGTCCTGCAAAACATTTAGGAACTGCCTAGCCTTGGCTGAGTGCGCGGTTCCTTCTGCCCAGTCTATATCTGGATAATTAAAGTCCCCCATTATAATGACATTTCCCATCCTTGCTGCCAATCCTATCTGTAAAAGGAGGGCCGCCTCACCCTCCTCCCTCTGGTTGGGGGGTCTATAGCATACGCCCAATATTAACTTCCCCGCCGTGCCATCCCTTTGAAGCTCTACCCATAGGGATTCTGCCTCATCCATAGCTCCATTATTAATATCATCCCTCATATTTACCTGTATGCTGTTCTTAATATACAGACATACCCCTCCCCCTTTTTTACCTTCTCTATCTCTGCGATAAAGGGAATACCCCTGAATGGTCGCCATCCAGTCATGGGAGCTGTCAAACCAAGTCTCAGTTATCCCCACAAAATCTAAGTCCTCCTCAAACATCAGCAGCTCCAGCTCTCCCATCTTGTTGGCCAGGCTTCTGGCATTGGTATATAAGCCTCGTAATTTTGATGTTTTTAGGCTGCTCTCTTGATTTTTCCCCGTACCCACCCTGGGTATAGGAGCTCCGAACACCCTACCGCTAATGCCCCCATTTCTGCCCTCTGAAACTTTCTTTCCACTGGCTAATTCTACATCTGTACCCTCCCCCCCATTCCCTAGTTTAAAAGCCCCTCTAACTTTTTGGCCATCCTCGCACCCAGTACGGCTGCACCCACCCCATTTAGGTGCAATCCGTCCCTACCAAAGAGCCGGTGACCGACTGAGAAGACGGCCCAGTTCTCCAGGAACCCGAAACCCTCCTTACTACACCAGCTCCTCAGCCACTCGTTAACTTCCCTAATCTCCCGCTGCCTCTCTGGTGTGGCTCGAGGTACAGGTAGTATTTCGGAAAATACTACCTTGGAGGTCCTAGTCCTCAACTTAGCGCCTAAGTCCCTGAAATCATTTAGGACTCTCCGTCTTCCTCTACCTATGTCATTGGTACCCACGTGTACCATGACAGCTGGGTCTTCCCCAGCCCCACCCAATAATCTGTCCATCCGATCCGCAATGTGCCGAACCCGAGCGCCCGGCAAACAACAGACTGTTCGGCGCACACGGTCTTTGTCACAGATTACACTATCTGCCCTTCTAATAATTGAGTCCCCTACCACCAGCACCTGTCTTTCCTTTCCCTTTCTCCCAGCCTCACTGGAGGAGTTCTTCCCCTGGCAGCTAGGGGCGTCGCTCTGCTCCAGCAATGCTGGTCCCTGACTGGTTTCCCCAACATCACACAACGGGGCGTATCTATTGGGGTGCTCCAGCCCAGGATCAGCCTCCTTGACTTGTTCCCTTCTACCCCTCCTAACTGTCACCCCTCTAAACTGCTCTGATGCCTGCACCTCCGATACTCCGCCCACCTCTGTGCAGACCCCTGCCTGCACCTGACTGGTACAATCCTGGCTCTCCTCCGGTATGGACATTCGTCTCAGTGTTGCCAGCTGCTTCCCTAGATTCAGGACCTGAGCTTCCAGGGAAGCAACGTGCTCACATTTTGCGCATTTGTATTCGCCCTCGATCACATGTTCGAGGAACGCATACATATTACAAGATGTACACCGAGTCGCATCTCCACACCCGCCGGGCATTGTACCTACTAATCTAATCTAATGGGGATTCAGTAATTTAAGTCTATCCTATGTGGCTATTTCCTAGCTTCCTAACGCTACCTTCTCACCCTCTGGTGTTCCGCTACACTCACTTGACACTCAGTTGCACAACACTCACAATCTCACAGCCCGGTCAGTCTCACGACACTCCCAGTCGCACCACCCGGTCAGTCGCACAACACTCCTGTCGCACACACTCACAGTCTCACAGCCTGATTTAGTTGCACCACACTCACAATCGCACAGCCGGTCAGTCGCACAACACTCTCAGTTGCCCAACACTCAGTTGCACAGCCCAGTCAGTCGCACCACACTCACAGTCGCAAGGACACTCACCAGTCGCACGGACGCTCACCAGTCGCACGGACGCTCACCAGTCGCAAGGACGCTCACCAGTGGCAAGGACGCTCACCAGACGTAAGGACGCTCACCAGACGTAAGGACGCTCACCAGATGCAAGGACGCTCACCAGTCGCAAGGACGCTCACCAGTCGCAAGGACGCTCACCAGTCGCAAAGACACTCACCAGTCGCAAAGACACTCACCAGTCGCAAGGACACTCACCAGTCGCAAGATGCTCACCAGTCGCAAGGACACTCACCAGTCGCAAGGACACTCACCAGTCGCAAGATGCTCATCAGTCGCAAGATGCTCACCAGTCGCAAGGACACTCACCAGTCGCAAGGGCACTCACCAGTCGCAAGGGCACTCACCAGTCGCAAGGACACTCACCAGTCGCAAGGGCACTCACCAGTCGCTAGATACTCACCAGTGGTAAGATGCTCACCAGTCGCTAGATACTCACCAGTCGCAAGGATGCTCACCAGTGGTAAGATACTCACCAGTCGCAAGGACACTCCCAGTCGCAAGGACACTCCCAGTCGCAAAGAATACTCACCAGGTACTCACTGAGCCTCAGTGTTCAACCTCAGTCACCAGTCCTGTGTGTGTCCCTTTAAGCCTGACACTTGCTTAGGCTCCTGCCTCCCTCCTCTGTCACCTGCCGATCAGTCTCCTCAGCTCCTCTCCCTTCCAATGTCCAGGTCAGGTATTTTGCATCTCCTCTGGCCCCCTGCCCTCTCTCTGTCTGCCCGCCCTTGCAGGGGGGGGGGGGGTTACCTCACCTCTCGCTGCCCGCACATCACGCTCTCACCTCTGGGGGAGGGGGGGTTCTCGCACCGCTCTTCTCAGGAGAGGGGGGGGGTTCTCGCACCGCTCGCCGCCGCTCAGGAGGGGGGGGGGGGTTTGCACCGCTCGCCGCCGCCGCTCTTCTTAGGAGGGGGGGAGGGGGGGTTCTCGCACCGCTCGCCGCCGCCGCTCTTCTTAGGAGGGGGGGTGATCACACACACACTCACTCGCTCACACACGCTCTCCTCTCACACGTCCGCCTCTGCTCCCGCGCTGCTCAGCCTCTGCTCCCGCACTGCACCAGTCCGCAGCACAGCACCACCTGCAGGCGGTGTCTGATGGGAAATGTTCTCTGCCAGTTCTCTGACATTGGATCCTGCAATAATAAAGCAGAACTTTACCCATAACAACTTGATAAAAAAGAATGTTCTTTAGCAGTAAAGTAGAACTTTAGTCAGAAAACAAAGTGATACTAAAGTCTTGTATTTTCTTTAAAAATAACAAACATGTTATACTTACCTCCTCTGTGCGTGGTTTTTACAGAGTAACCCCGATCCTCCTCTTCTTGGGTCCCTGGCCAGTGCTCCTGGCCCCTCCCTCCTGTTGAGTGCCTCCACAGCAAGCAGCTTCCTATGGGGACACCCAAGCCCAGCCGCAGCTCCGTGTGTCCATTCAGGCATGGAGCCGTGGTTCACCTCCACCCCCTCTCTCTCCTGATTGGCTAACAGACTTTTATTGACAGAAGCTGGAGCCAATGGTGCCGCTGCCGTGTCTTAGCCAAATAAGGAGGGAGAGTCCCAAACAGCCGAGGCGCTTGTGCTCAGGTAAGTATTAGGGGCGCTGAAGCAGACAGAAGGCTTTTTATCTTAATGCATAATGCATTAAGATAAAAAAACCTTCTGTCTTTACCACCACTTTAAGTCCTGCTAGATCACTTCATGCTGGCCACTTTTGCAGGTAAAGCTATGTAAAACATTATGAAATAATATATATAGTGAGTATACACCCTATTTTACAGCTGCTAGCAAAAGGCAATATACCAAATCATTCAAATCAATACGCAAAATATGCAGTGCTGTAATAAGTGCAAATAAAGTGCAAAACTTTAAACAAATTATAATTATAAATAAAGTGTTAGCAAATAGTCCAAAGTGAAATAAATCCTTCTATATCTCACTCTAAACAAATATATCTTCCTGTGATCCAAAACGTTGAACAAGAATAATAAGGCTATTCATCCAGTAGTTAGGATTAGAGGCTTACCAGAAATTTTGGCTGCTCAATCAAGTGCAGCAAACATGCATAGGTTGCGCCAATCTTAGAGGGTTGATATCATCAATCCTAGACTGTAAAACTCAAGCTGTATCAAAAGAAAAAAAACTCATATCGTGTAATATTGTTGTGCCAAGTAATGATCACACCCAGGTGAGTATAAACTCACTACATGCAAATGTGCATGCACTCACTGATCACCAGCCTTCACCCCAATGCAATGCGCACTCACCGCCAGCTAAGTCTTTTACGGCAACATGGGTGAAGTAGACACCAGCTGCAGGCATCAGCATAAAAACTCCTTCCAAAACTTTCTCACTTTTCAGGGTAGTGCTCCATCCATATGTCCCAAAGTACCATAGGCAATAGACAAAAAACGTGCCTCATAGTGTAGTATTAATTGTAATAATTGTACAATTAAAAACGAATAAATAAAAAAACAAATTAAAAAAATACAAAGCCACTTGACTCACATCTAACACTGCGGCTCTCGCTTAAAGCTCCTACCCTTCGCGATTCGCACGAATGTGCATCTTCAGAGTTAAAATAAGTGGCTATACTGTGTAAAATCTAGTAATACACGGTCTCGCCCTGCTCTGCACATGCTCAGTTACTTTCCATTTTTAGGCACTGCTGAATTTGTAGAGGCTGTTCTGCTAACAGCCTCAAAGCTAAATTAAACTCTCCTATTATTTACAGCCAAGGGATCTGGTTCTTTTTAATCTGTAACTGCCATGGTGCTGCACATGTGATCAGTTATGACACCAGCCTTTTGACGGTTTGACTGGAATGTAACTGTTTTTTGAAACCATTAATGTGTTTAGTTCTGCCTCATGATTTACTGCTGTTCAGGGGCACTGGGCGTCAACAAAATGGCAGCTTCCAGCAAGAAGAAACAGGAGCAATGCTGCTTTAATAGTTATGCTAACAAAATAATGTGTGCTGTAAAGTGCCTTCAGCATTGCTCCTGTGTATTCTTACTGGAGGCTACCATTTTGCTGAAGCCCAGAGCCCCTCAACAGCAGTAAATAAAAGTGGAACTAAAGGCACTGGTTTAATGGTTTCAAAAAACAGTTACAATCCTGGAATTCCTGGATTGCTAACTGTCACATTTACAGTTTTTACAGCACTGACTGCCACTGCACCAATTTATAAAGGAAATAGTTTATTTGGGGCAGCTTAGTCCAAACAATCGTTTTAAAGTCAAGGTATTTCTAGAGTTAGGAATTTAGTGCCGGTTTACATCAGAATCGCACAGGGACGCGCTCCACCTGTGGAACTCCTGTGCATTTCAGCGCGATGCAGTTTTCGGCCCATTATTTTGAATGGGTTGAAATGGCACTGGACTACATTAAAAGTAGTGCATGTACCACTTTTAAAAACCCATTGCAACTGCATTGCATGGTACCATACGATCCAGTGCAGGCAAGCGCAATCTGAGTTTGAGGCATCGTTAGTAATATATTGACACATGCAGCAGAACGCACACCCAGTGTGCTTGAAACGCGTTGTGGGGAATGTGGTGTTCAGGTGTAAATGGGCACTTAAGGGAGAAAATATAAAAAAAGGAATGCTTACCAAATATAAAATACTTAATGTTAAAAGCCTCACTGCTCCCAAATACAAGCTATCTTGCTGCAGGATGGCCAATGGTGCCTGTTTCCACTCCATGCAAACACCATAAAACAGAGACTGCACCCCGGTGATGTCACTTCCTTCAGAAAATGTTATTCAAATTATCCATGCTGCAAATCCCCACCTAGAGACTGCCCAACTAATGTGTTTCAACCATCAGGGTTTAGTTGTGTTCTTTATGGCTAAGCCCCTATTAGTCTTTAGGTGGGGAAATGTATAATTTGAATGCAATTTTCTGTAGGAAGTGACATTGACATCATCGGGTTGCAGCCTCTATTTTTCTATGGCAGAAAATGCTTAATAACTTGAGGTATATATCAGCGCTGTATACTATACATAAGTGACTGTAAATATATATGTGACTGTAAACAAATGTGTGTTTCCTAATACTAGGCTGCTGATGATATGAGGCTTAATAGTCCCTAAGATTAACAGTATAAGTATCAGTGCTGCTTTAGATAACAAATAAAGTGCTTAGTGCAAAGTTAGTAGTGCAAATTTAGCAAAATTAACAGTGCATGATATTCAACAAAAGTGCATAATGAGCAATACCAAATAAATATGAACGTCCTCTATTCGTCAACCAATAAATAGTCCTTTTAAATAAAGTGCTAATGCTAGGTTGATCAACAAATAAGTCCTTTAGTAAAGTGCCCTTCCTGTAAATCAATTGATGTGCAGATCACTCCGTGCTCCCCTCCTGTATCCCCACTCACCAGACAAATGGGGAAATGGTGCATAGATTGTATTCTTTGCTGTAGTGCCCTGAGATAGAAGGTCCTCCCAGGGGCGATTTTCCCAATGCGGATATATGGTCAAAAAGAGATCTCCATAGTGTAAAATTGTAAAGATTTATTGAATAGGCAATACAATATTACACTTACATGAACCAAAGTGCTAAGTGCTTGTAATGCAGAGCGCCGTAGCGGCGTGCGTTCCAATCGCAACCGGATATGACATCCGGTGCGTTCCAACAAGCGGATATGACGTATGACGCTAGATTCCGGCTTGGCGCGTTTCGCTCCTCCTCCTGGGCGTCATTTGAAGCTGGAATCAGTGTCGCACGTCTTGCTTATATTACTATGTCCCCCTCCCACTACACCCACTCCATTTTACTACACCCAAAACTAAGCACTTTATTTGTTATCTAGAGCAGCGCTGATACTTATACTGTTTAGAAAATGCTTAATATTATGTTATTTTTTTATGGCACTGATGGTGTGCACAGCTGTGTGACCACAAAGATCCATGGTCATTAGGGTTGAACAATAAAAAGAAGGGCGATTGGCTGGAGTTGGGTTTGGCTGAGGAGTTATGTTTGAAGTTAAGCCAGCTCCTTCATCCCTCCAATAAGTAGTGGCTAAAAATTATACTGGAAAAGGTCATGCTGCTTGAATTCTTCATGTGTACACAACACCACTTGTGTTTCTCTATAATCTGAAGTGTGGTCGGTGAAAAGCTGAAATTTGGAACATCATACATGAGCAAAGCTACAGTATCATAGCCCATAGTGTGTTTGGTGGTGTCCAGTGTTGCAGGGCCACCTCTGTCCAGAAACGAGTTAGGACTTAGACCCCGTTCACACTGAGGCGAGCTGTCAGGCGACCTGGTCGCCTGACAGGTCGCCGTAGGTCGCCTGCCATAGAGAAGCTGTGGACCCGTTCTAATAGGAGCGACACAAGTCGCTCCGACTTAGAAAAAGGGTCCGGAGCTTCTTTGGGGCGACCTGGAGCGACCTGCATTGACTTCAATGTTATGAAGTCCGTCCCGGCCGCTCCGAGGTCGCAGTGCGCAGCTCGCACATGTGAGGTCGCCCCGGCAAGTCGGATCGCCCCAGTGTGAAAGGGGTCTTATACTTTTGCATATGTTTTTATTTTTGTATACATAGTTACATAGTTAGTCAGGTTGAAAAAAGACACAAATCCATCTGGCTCAATCAATAAAGAAGTATAAATAGATAATTTAACAGTAAAAAGACCTTTTGCCTTTCTAACAACACTTCTCACCCCTATTGGGTAGTGATGCTACAGTTTATTTTTAAGGACAGCATTTTATCATTTGTTCTTTAATTCATCACAACATTATTGGATTAGGAGATCAAGCTTACTACAAATATTTATAGGGTCTGTAAATAAAAAGTGGAAAAGAAAAATGATTTAGCAGACGCAAAAACAGCTGTATGTGCTGTTTTTAGATGAACACTTTGAAAATGTGTTATGTCCTCAGCTATCACTCCTTCTATTCCAGGCTGTGATGTTGTGACATTACCAGCTAGCACACATTGCACTGTTTAAGTACCACTATGTACCACTGGAGATTAATGGATCAGAAACTTCAAATGAGCATTTCAAAGGTCCATTGTGGTAATTTCAACCAGGTGCCGTTGCATCATTTTATCAGCGTTAGATTTCCTTATTCTTCTGGGGATATGAGGCAAACCGTGTGGGCCTGTTGGACAAAGAACAAGTCAATGATCTTTGAAATGCTGCCTCATAATCTGGGCTCTGCTGCAATATAAATTTCAATTTTTCCAATTCAACATCTTGGTTTGATATAACATTTCCTGAAAAAGTCATTTGTTATAAAATTGTTTTGGCATTGTTACTACTACATGCTCAAATTGTTCATTTGGCATCTATAGTGCGTCCTTAACCATTTGAATGCAAGTCCCATTAAAGCAGATCTTCACAGCATCTGAGCACCACAAACAAAAAACCAGTATTTAATTTATTTTTATTTATTTATTTTTATTATTCAAAGCAGGCTCCCCCATCTATCCATTTCTCTAAGCCAGGGCTTCCCAAACTTTTTTGGGCCGAGACCCACTTCTGAATACAGTTATTTTTCGCGACCCACTGTAATTGAATATTGTAAAGCGCTACGGAATTTGTTGGCGCTATATAAATGCAAATACTATTAATAATAATGCATATTTTAAAGGGAGGGGGATGTTAATTTAAAAATATCAATCAATTTATTTTTGAATACACTTAATATTTAAATAAATATAAGGCTATATGGCACTCACCCTCCTTCCTCTACCAGCGGTCCACAGTGAAGGTGAAGCCCCTGTTTGCCCTCTCCAGGGCCCAGCACACCTCATTTAGAGTCTCCATGATGAGGAGCTCTATGCTGGTCTTGGTGTCCTGGCTCTTCTCCTTCAGATCTTCTACTGGGGTCACAGAAGCTGCCAACAACTCCTGACACCGCCAGGCCACCTGGTCCTCCTATGACACCAAGGCTGCTGTCTCTGGCCGCTGAGAGAATCCCGCCGCCATTCTAACCACCACCGCTGCTGCCAGCAGGACCGAGGAGCTGGCTCTGCACCCCATGAACATATCCTACATAACAGCCCACATACATACTCACTGATGCAAGTATCCTCCTCGTGGGAAATGCAGATCAGCCTCCATAAACTGCATGGGCGGGGTCCTGAATCCATTTGACTGTTCTGGCTCTCTGTAATTTGCGTGGGCTTGCACAGCACAATTTAAACAGGCCCACTCTCAGTGATTTCCAGCGTATCGCGACCCACTCAAATGCAGCTCGTGACCCACCAGTGGGTTCCCGACCCACAGTTTGGGAACTCCTGCTCTAAGCTTTATTTTGTTGAGAAATCCCTTTGAAAAACACCCCAACCAGGGGAGAACTGGGCCAGGGGGTGGGGGGCAATTGCGCCCTGGGCCGCCCTGATGCCCTGTAAAATGGCTGCACCCCTTCTGCCACAGATGTGCCTAAAGGATTCCTGGTGAAGAGAAGTAAAAAGTCCCTTCCGCTGACCTACTGAGTGTGGGTTGAAGACAAGGACAAAGCGCAGGCCTCCCACTCCAATGATGGATGGTGTAAACTGTGTCTGAGCAGAGGCTGGTTCCATGCCCCACTGGAGACTCTTCTGCCCCAGGCCGGCCCCAACCAAGCAGTCCTAGCTCCCCCCAACCTCCCCCAGCTGGCCAGGTTGGAAATCTGGATTCAGCCGGTAAGTAGAAAGTATCTGGAGCAGGACTTCAGCTCGGAATGGGGGTCAGGAGGAGGAGTGGGAGAGTAGGGGGGGGTGACGGAAAGTGGAAGGGGGGCCGAGTTGCGGCCTCTAGTTTGTACTTGCCCCCTGGGCCGAAATTTGCCAGTCTGCCCCTGAGCTTTGAAGATGGTTGGGCACTTGCACCCCATGCATAGGTAACTACCTGTCTTAAAGTACCCAAAAAAACACAAAGGGAAATATTTTGGCACTTAAGAAGCAATTAAGGGACCAAGTACTATGTGGACAGTGGCTTGAAGTTCATTTAGATTACACTGATGTTTGCAGAACAATATTTAGTAGTCAGCCACATACACCTTTACCTTCAGATTCCATACACCTTCACTCAGGGAGATGCCAAAATCTTGTTCCCATCTCCCCTTATGCAAGGGTTTAGGAGAGGGAGTTAGCAGGGATGAGTACAGAGGAAAAATGAAGCCAGGACTATGTGCAAATCATCATGATCTATATGAGGATGGCCTAGTCAATTTCCAGATTTTATTCATGATTTGGAGATAGCAAAATAGAATGCTAAAAGTAATGTCATATTTCTTCTAAAGATTCTAAAGGTCATTTGTGGTTTGAAAGTTGCAGAAGCAAGCGATACCCAAGTGGGATCGAAGGATAAAAGAATCTAGGGATTCAATATATATGGAGTTGTGTAAATATAATGGCAAAGGCAGGTTAGTGTAACGCTCCGGCGTTTGTTTAGTGAACTGGATTTGCAGCTGCAGAATTTCCACTCAGTAGTCGTGTAGAGATGTGTTAAATTACCATATCCAACTCTCCAGACTCATCATTGTGGCCCAGCCTGCCTCACCATGCAAATATACAGACACTCAGATAAGATGTTCCTGGAGTGATAGGTTGTATACGATAGTATAGAGGTGATGTGCTGAAAGGACAGGCGTGAGTAGTGATAGCAATGATAGGCACTCAATAGTAATGTTCTGGAGTGTTAGCAGATGGTGATAGATAGTATGCAGATAGGTTAGCAATCATGTACAATAACAGGTGGTAGGGGACAGCAGATGAAGTGTACAGGAATTGTTAACTCAGTGCAAGGATATAGATGGTAGTAGACTCAAGAGCTAGCAATCTATGTAACAGTGCAGATGATAGAAATAGTAATGCATAGATAGCAACAGTCTTTAGTATGCAAGAGTAGATAGTGTAAGTTGATAGGAAGGAATCCCCTGTGGGGTACTTATCACTAGTTGGTTTAGAGAGATGAGGGGTCCGGTAATGAGATAAGGATCAGGTAGCGAGATACAGGATCAGTAGCAAGATACAGGAAATAGCTGGAGGCTTCGGCAGCGTCAGACAAGGCTGTGTAACAAGCGGTTTGCACGAACACCTTGTGAGTGAAAGCCGGCGATTGAAATAGCCGCTCAGAGCGGCGCCTAGTGATGACGTCATGAGAGTTAAAGGGACAGCAGCTATATGCGGAAGAAATGGGCTGGAAGGGTACCGAAGGTACCAGAATCTTACAGTACCCCCCCTTAGGGCCGGCTCCGGAAGGCCTATAGCACTGGTCTCTCCGGGTATTTGGAGTGGAACCTTCGTATAAGCCTGGGAGCGTGAACGTCAGAAGTGTCCAACCAGGTGTCGTCTTGGGGTCCATAGTTTTTCCATCTTATGAGATATTGGAGTTTCCCTCTGTGGATACGAGAATCCAAAATCTCCTTAATCTCAAATTCTTCTCCGCCCTCAACTTGTACTGGAGGTGGAGGCAAGATGGTAGGTCTTATTCCTTGGTTGGGAACATGTGGTTTCAGTAGCGACACGTGAAAGATGGGGTGTATTTTAAGATCTGCCGGTAAGGTGAGTTGAACTGCAGCTCTCCCAATGAGCTTCTCAATTGGGAAAGGTCCTAGAAACAAAGGCCCAAGCTTTTTGCTGGGGATCTTTAACCTTAAGTTTTTTGTAGATAGCCAAACGAGATCCCCAATAGCATATTGAGGAGAAGGTCTTCTACGGAGGTCGTAGTACCTTTTTTGTTGGCTATGAGCATGTGAGATGGTGGTGTTAAGTAAACCCAGAGAGTCTTTTATTTGGGTAAGATAGTCAGAGGCTACTGGGTTACTTGATGGCAGGATGCGTGGTGGAAGAAGTGTGGGATGAAACCCATAGTTTAGGTAGAATGGACTTTGCTTAGTAGTACTGTGGGTTGCGTTATTGTAAGCAAATTCTGCCAGAGGGAGGAGGTCCACCCAATTCTCCTGTAGGTATGAGGTGTAGCAACGCAAATATTGTTCAATGCACTGGTTGACTCTTTCGGTTTGTCCATTGGTCTGAGGGTGGTAGGGAGAAGTAAGTTTTCGCTCAATTCGTAGTATATGACATAGAGCTTGCCAAAACTTGGAGATGAACTGTGAACCTCGGTCAGATAAAAGAGTCTTTGGAATTCCATGTAGCTTGAACACATGTTTCACTAATAATTCCGCTGTTTGCTTAGATGAAGGTAGTCTGCGAATATAAATGAAATGTGCCATCTTTGTCAGATGGTCCACTGACACTAGAATGGTAGTAAATCCTTTGGAAGGTGGTAATTCTACTATAAAGTCTAAGGACACAACTTCCCATGGAACTTTGGGTATTGGTAGACTGCAAAGTAGACCAAATGGTTTTGTAGTGTCAATTTTGGACCTTGCACAGATGTCACATGAGGAAACAAATTTTTGTACAGACGTCTTCATATCAGGCCACCAAAATTGCCTGGTGAGCAAATTGAATGTTTTAGTCATACCCATATGTCCTGCCATAGGTACGTCATGTGATAATTCCAAGATCTTGGTACGCATACCAGGAGGTATGTAGAGTTTGTCATTAAAGTAGAGGAAGCCTTCTGCATCAGCACTTAGTTGTGGTGGTGGTGAATCCAGTCCTATACTGTGCAGAATCTCTTCCTTCAAGGAACGAACAACACCAATAATATGGTCATGGGGTATTATAGGAAGTGAAGGGATTTCGGCGCAGTTATCTTCGGTTAGCCGTGATAGCGCATCCGCTTTTTTGTTTTTGTCTGCAGGCGTGTAGGTCACTAGGAAGTTGAATCTTAGGAAGAATAATGACCAACGTACCTGCCGGTGGGAAAGAGTCTTGTTGGTCTGAAGGTATTGGAGATTCTTATGATCTGTATATATGAGTATTGGCAATCGAGTACCTTCAAGTAAATGTCGCCAATTTTCTAGTGCCAGTTTTATGGCAAGCAACTCTTTTTCACCCACTGGGTAATTCACTTCTGGGCTACTTAGTGATTTAGAGAAAAGAGCAACTGGGTGGAGTGGTGAAGTATTCGTTGGTCGTTGGGAAAGAACTGCTCCTACAGCCATATTTGATGCATCTACCTCCAGGATGTATTGGAGGGATGGGTCTGGATGGCGTAGTATGGGAGCAGAAGTGAAGCTTGATTTTAACAAGCGGAAAGCTTTATTTGCTTCTTCAGACCATTTGAATGGTTTCTTTACACTTGTAAGTTGTGTGAGCGGTCTCACAATAGAAGAGAAGTTCTTGATGAACTTCCTATAGAAGTTTGAAAATCCAAGGAATCGTTGTAATGCCTTACGAGTTGTTGGTACAGGCCAATCCAGTATACACGATATCTTGCTCATATCCATCTTGATACCGTTCTTAGATATGATGTATCCTAGGAATAGTACTTCTTCCTTATGAAATAGGCATTTTTTCAATTTTACGTATAAATTGTGTGTGAGTAATCTGGATAGCACAAGTCTTACATGTCTTACATGTTCGGACAAGGACTGAGAATAAATGAGTATATCATCCAGATATACCACAACACAAACATCAAGTAAGTCTCTGAAGATGTCATTTATGAATCGCTGAAATGCTGCTGGAGCATTACACAACCCAAAAGGCATCACTAGATATTCGAATAATCCATATCTGGTTCTGAATGCCGTCTTCCACTCATCCCCATTACGGATTCGGATGAGGTTGTATGCCCCTTTTAGGTCCAATTTTGAAAAGTAGGTAGCTCCGCGCACTTTTTCAATGAGTTCGGGAATGAGAGGTAAAGGATAGCAATCCTTTATCGTAATGGTATTTAATTGCCTATAGTCAATAATAGGCCTGAGACTTAAATCCTTATTGCGGACAAAGAAAAGTCCTGCAGCTGTGGAAGAAGTAGAGGGTCTAATAAACCCTTTCGCTAAATTCTCATCCAAGTATTCCTTGAGATGAGAAAGTTCATCCTGAGAAAGAGGATAAACATGACCGAAAGGTAGTTTACTATTAGGGAGTAGATCAATAGAACAATCGTAGTCCCTATGGGGAGGCAACGCTTGAGCATTTTTCTCAAGGAAGACTTCAGATAGATCCTGATAGCATGATGGTGGTGTAATTTCATCCGACACCATGGACAGGATTTTTTTATGAGATTGGAGGTTACACGTGGTCTCGCAGTAGTGAGAGGGGAAGGTTAGAGTCCGTGTTTTCCAATCAATGATTGGTTGATGTATGTGTAACCAAGGAAGTCCCAAAATAATGGGAAAATGTGGTGAAGGTAATACATCAAAAGTGGTGGTCTCAGCATGAGACTCGTTAGCAGTAGCAAGGAGTGCTTGTGTCTGATTGGTAATTGGACCAGAAGATAACGGAATACCGTTAATAAAACTAACAGAGACAGGTTTAGATTTTGAAATAATAGGTATTTTATTTAAAGTAACAAAACTAGTGTCAATGTAGTTCCCACAAGATCCTGTGTCGATCATAGCCTTGGTGGTGATTCTATTGTGGTCCCACTGTAAGGTCAAATGAATAAAAAGATAGGGATTAGAAAAAGAAGTCGTTAATCCCCCCAACAAGACATGTGAACACTCACCCTCTTTTTTGCAGACAAGGGGACAGACGCTTATCAAATGATCCGGGGAGGCGCAGTACATGCAGAGATTTTCAGATCTTCTCCTGGCTCGTTCAGTAGACGATAATGGTGGGCGTATGGTTCCTACCTCCATAGGAGTAGGGTCAACGGGCGAAACCCGAGAAGGATTGGATAATGGTACTCCCATTTTCTCAGCCTTTCGTTCTCGCAGTCGCCTGTCAATATTGATGCTGAGTTGTATTAAGGCATCCAAAGTGCCAGGTAAATCCGCTCGGGCGAGCTCGTCTTTAACGGCTTCTGATAACCCGAGTCTGAACTGGGTTCGCAAAGATGCATCATTCCACCCTGAATCAAGGGTCCATCTTTTGAACTCTGCTACGAAGTCTTCAACAGGTCTCCTTCCTTGTTTTAAAGCCCTCAATTGGCTGTCAGCAGTACTCTGCCTATTTGGGTCTTCGTATAAGCTAGCGAGTTCTGCTAAGAATAAAGGATAGGAGTTAAGAAGAGGGTCATTTTTCTCAAAGAGAGAGTCTGCCCAAGCCTGTGGATCACCCGACAAGTATGAGATAGTGGTGCAGACTTTAATTTGGTCTGTAGTGTAAGTACGAGGTTTTAAATTAAAAAGCAATTGACATGCGTTTTTAAATTCACAAAATTTTTTCCGATCACCTGTAAACACTAGAGGAGGGTTTATTTTGGGCTCACGAGGTTGAGCAGCAGTGAGCTGTGAAACACGGGCTATCTGCTGTCTCAAAGTCTGATTTTCATTTTTCACTTCAGCAAGGGAAAGGATTAATGCATCTACTTTTTGTGTTAGTTGTAACACATGGGTGGCTAATTCTGCTGAATCCATTTTTTTTTCCAGGTTCGTGCAATCTGTAACGCTCCAGGGTTTGTTTAGTGAACTGGATTTGCAGCTGCAGAATTTCCACTCAGTAGTCGTGTAGAGATGTGTTGAATTACCATATCCAACTCTCCAGACTCATCATTGTGGCCCAGCCTGCCTCACCATGCAAATATACAGACACTCAGATAAGATGTTCCTGGAGTGATAGGTTGTATACGATAGTATAGAGGTGATGTGCTGAAAGGACAGGCGTGAGTAGTGATAGCAATGATAGGCACTCAATAGTAATGTTCTGGAGTGTTAGCAGATGGTGATAGATAGTATGCAGATAGGTTAGCAATCATGTACAATAACAGGTGGTAGGGGACAGCAGATGAAGTGTACAGGAATTGTTAACTCAGTGCAAGGATATAGATGGTAGTAGACTCAAGAGCTAGCAATCTATGTAACAGTGCAGATGATAGAAATAGTAATGCATAGATAGCAACAGTCTTTAGTATGCAAGAGTAGATAGTGTAAGTTGATAGGAAGGAATCCCCTGTGGGGTACTTATCACTAGTTGGTTTAGAGAGATGAGGGGTCCGGTAATGAGATAAGGATCAGGTAGCGAGATACAGGATCAGTAGCGAGATACAGGAAATAGCTGGAGGCTTCGGCAGCGTCAGACAAGGCTGTGTAACAAACGGTTTGCACGAACACCTTGTGAGTGAAAGCCGGCGATTGAAATAGCCGCTCAGAGCGGCGCCTAGTGATGACGTCATGAGAGTTAAAGGGACAGCAGCTATATGCGGAAGAAATGGGCTGGAAGGGTACCGAAGGTACCAGAATCTTACAGTTAGGGGAGATTATACCTCTGGAGTATTTGATAGAGTCCCATAGTCCAAAGAAGGACTGTCTAACTTGCAGCCCAAGATGGCTTTGGATTTAGCCAAATACAAAACCGTAAACTTAGCTAAAAATATAGATTTTTTTGGGGGAGGGGGGGGGGATTTTTTGTAAAAATGTGTTTGGAATGTGTTTAAAAGCCTGGTTTGTGGAGGGTGTAAAATAAATAAGGCTATGATATGAAGTCAAAGCCTTTCTGGAGTCTATAAAGAGGAGCATATCAGTGATTCCTTGCTGTCATACAATCTTGAGTCAGTAATGCAACTCTTCAAACAATGGCATGACACATAGGAATGAAGTCCACCTAATCTTTTCCAATAAGGCTGCCAATTACTGTGTTTAATCTTATTGTAGGATCTTTGCTAGCAGTTTCAACTTTATATTTATTAGAGGGATTGGTCTGAAATAAACCAGTGAGTGGTAGCTATGTTGGGTTTGGGGATCATGCTTAGATTCCATTGGGGATCTAGAAGAGATGTTAATAGGTCAGAGAATTTCTTATATTAGGATGCTTCAAAACCATCTGGTCCAGTTTACTAATTTGGCTTAAGCACCTTAATGGCCTGTATGAGTTTCCAGGCGTGTGATTGAGTTCTTGATTACCCTTTAATACCTTTAAGTAAACTGTTTGACAGGGTAATTCGGTTTGTTGCAGGCTGGCTGGTAAATGAGCTGGGAATTTTTGTTTGTTTTTTGCATGCCCTGCCCTATTGTGTGCTCTTTGCTATAAACACCAGGTATAGGTTGGGATGGTTGCCGTTTGTTTGTATAGTTGGTGAATTGGTGCGGGGACACATTGGATGCCTTCGCTGCCATTGTGCGGTTGCTGGGTGTATAGTTCATCATTGTACCTTTAAGGTGAGATGGTCTCCCTCCAGGCACACCTGCCCTTAATCTATCCATTATTATATATGTGCTCCAACTTTGAAGACTTTCAAATTTTAGAGTTAGGACTGCAGTACACTGGGCTGCCGTGACGTGGCCTCTACAGCTTACACATTTATTTTCAAATGTGTGCAAACTAAACCCCTTGTTTTTATTGTGAACTGTTAGACAGGTTCAATTCAGTTTGTTGCAGGCTGGTTGGTAAACGAGCTGGGAATTTGTTTATTTCTTGATTACCCTTAAATTCTCTGACAATGTGGGAAGGTTTAAGTAGGCAAAATGATTGTGTATCATACCCTTTGGAAATTATTTAGGGGAAGCATATAGATTTGACAGTTATTGATGGAAAATGTCTAACATTTTGGTGACTTTGCAAGTATAAGTACTATAAGTATTGCCTTTCAGATAGAATGGGCTTTCCTAGCCACCTGCCTCTTGGCATGTTCAGTTAACAAGAGGTTAAGGCTTTGTCTTATGATTTACGTTTGATTTTGTTGAGAGTAGATTGAGCTGGAAGATATGTTTGAATAGGAAATTAGATGAAAGCGTCAACTAATAAGGAGTTGCTCAGAGTCCAGGTATGCTAGGTCCATCTGCTGGCTAGAGATCTGATGAAATTCATATACCAATGGAAGTAATTTTGTGTATCAAGTTTCTCAAAGGAAAAAAAAGCATTCATTAGTACAAATTATGTTCTGTTGGCACGAATGTTTTCGTAGAACCAAAGCAACAAGTGTTATGACATTATCAGGAGTTGCTACACATCATTCAATTGCTTATAGAAACACATTGTGGACAACAAAAGGTTTCACATGATTGGATGATAGTAGTCGGCATAGCATCATCTCATTCACTAAACTAAGGGAAAATACCCTCACAGAGTGAATAGCCTATTTGCTTTTAGTAAATGACTACTAAGTTAACATTCTATGCAGGGGAAACCAAACAGCAACACAATTTTAATTAACCTAACAAGTGTGTTAGTACAGACTTTGCTAAGCAAACAAAATTAATTTTAAACTTTAAAAATAGCAGTTATGTGTTCCATAGCATTGTTCCCCAATGTGACATTATCTATGGTTTATTAAAACTATATTGCATTCAACGCTGCCAAGTCTCTTTTATAAATATTTTATTGATTTTCAAAGTACTGTTAACAGCAAAAAAGAAAACAGTAGATATAAATATACATCCCATAAAAAATGACCAGTACAAATTTATCCCATATTCCCTCCATCCAACTCCTATCCCACCCCCCCCCCTCCCCCACCTACTATATTGGTTTCCATATTAAATGTTATCTCAAATCTGGGCCAAATTCTAGTTCTTATCCTGTATCTTCCAGCAAGATATCCAGATGTTTATCTGATTTTGTGAAATCTTCCCATTTTCCCCATTTGTCCTTCATATTTTTGTTCTTCTCTGTTTCCCAAATACTCCATATTGTAAATGTAATCCACTCTATTACACCATTCCTTTAAGGTTGGGCTCTTTACCTGTCAAGCAGTGGCGGCTGGTGAAGTTTTAAGATGGGGGGGCGCAAGACCCCGCCCTTCCATTTTGACCCCTCCCATTTCTCAGAAGCCCCACCCCTTATAGACTCCACCCATTTTGTCCCCTGTATTTTACTTGCGTGAACAAATTCTCCCAATATATCACATACTAAGGGGTCCATCAGTACTAGTATATCCCATAATAGGGAACAGGGGCCCTATTATGGGATATACTGTGAGAGACACCCTATTATGGGATACACTGACTGAGAGTGGCGCAAACCCCACAGTACAGACCCCCTAGCACAAACCCCACAGTACAGACCCCCTAGCGCAAACCCCACAGTACAGGCCCCCTAGCACAAACCCCACAGTACAGGCCCCCTAGCACAATCCCCACAGTATAGGCCCCCTAGCACAAACCCCACAGTACAGACCCCCTAGCACAAACCCCACAGTACAGACCCCCTAGCACTAATCCCAGAGTACAGGCCCCCTAGCACAAACCCCACAGTACATGCCCCCTTCAATGTAGTGACCAGTATACATGCCCCCTTTCAATGCAGTGACCAGCATACATGTCCCCAATGCAGTGACCAGTGTACATGTCCCCAATGCAGAGATCAGCGCACATGTCCCCAATTCAGAGATCAGCATGCGTGCTTCCAATGCAGTGACCAGCATACATGTCCCCAATACAGTGATCAGCATACATGTCCCCAATGCAGTGACCAGCGTACATGTCCCCAATGCAGTGACCAGCGTACATGTCCCCAATGCAGTGACCAGCGTACATGTCCCCAATGCAGAGATCAGTGTGCGTGCTTCCAATGCAGTGACCAGCATACCTGTCCCCAATGCAGTGACCAGCATACATGTCCCCAATGCAGTGACCAGTGTACATGTCCCCAATGCAGTGACCAGCATACATGCCCCCAATGCAGTGACCAGCATACATGCCCCCAATGCAGTGACCAGCATACATGTCCCCAATGCAGTGACCAGCATACATGTCCCCAATGCAGAGATCAGCGTGCATGCTTCCAATGCAGTGACCAGCATACATGTCCCCAATGCAGAGATCAGCGTGCGTGCCCCCAATGTAGTGACCAGCATACATGTCCCCAATGCAGTGACCAGCGTACATGTCCCCAATGCAGTGACCAGCATACATGTCCCCAATGCAGAGATCAGCGTGCATGCTTCCAATGCAGTGACCAGCATACATGTCCCCAATGCAGTGACCAGCGTACATGTCCTCAATGCAGCCAGTGACCAGTGCAATGTCCCCAATGCAGAGATCAGCGTGCGTGCCTCCAATGCAGCCAGTGACCAGTGCAATGTCCCCAATGCAGAGATCAGCGTGCGTGCCTCCAATGCAGCCGGTGACCAGTGCAATGTCCCCAATGCAGAGATCAGCGTGCGTGCCTCCAATGCAGCCAGTGACCAGTGCGATGTCCCCAATGCAGAGATCAGCGTGCATGCCTCCAATGCAGCCAGTGACCAGTGCGATGTCCCCAATGCAGAGATCAGCGTGCGTGCCTCCAATGCAGCCAGTGACCAGTGCGATGTCCCCAATGCAGAGATTAGCGTGCGTGCCCCCAATGCAGCCAGTGACCAGTGTGATGTCCCCAATGCAGAGATTAGCGTGTGTGCCCCCAATGCAGCCAGTGACCAGTGCGATGCCCCCAATGCAGAGATCAGCGTGCGTGCCCCCTTCAAAGCAGACACTTACCTAGTCACGGACGGCGTGCTGCTCTGAGTCGGCCCGGGGCGGCGGCGGGATGCGGTGCGGTGACGCGATCTTCATCTTCCGGCGGCGGGATGCGGCTCTCCTGTCTCTTCTTCTCCGGCGGGCGGGAACTGAAGGTGAACGTGACGCCGGGGCGGTGCACCGCCCCCATGCGTCACGTCACCAGGTCCGATGTTCTCCTGTGATTGGTCCAGGCTGCACTCTGGACCAATCACAGCCTGGACATCGTAAAAGGTGGGTGTCTCAGGGCGCATTGCTCTGCACCCCGACACGCCCCCAGAAGAGCGCCAATCGGCGCCTCTGCCGGGCGGGGGTGGGGTCAAAAACCCCACCCCCCCATACCCAGCACACAGTCCGGCGCCCCTAGTGGGCGAAAACTTTATTTTTTTTAAATCTTTTTTACTGCTTTGTTTGGGGGGGGGCGGCGCCCCTGCGCCCTCTATGGGCGGGCCGCCACTGCTGCCAAGTATAAGCACTGATCATTCAAGAATCCTTTGCTGATGAATGTTTTACTAGCTAAACTAGTTTTTCATGTATTCATAATACAATTTTAATTGGTAAGAAATTTCCAAGCACCTAACTATAGTTGGATTTTTAGAGAAACAAACTTTGTTGCGAGACTTTAAACATTTAATTGATAGACTGAATAAATATAGTAGGTTATTTTAGACCCTGTGATAAAATAAAATGCTGCTGATGATTTCTGTATGCACTGAAGATGTCAGCAGCTATAGTTCTCTAGTCTGAAAACATTTGCGTCACATTTTGGCTGGGTTTGGTGAGTAGCTTGGACATAGGCCTCAAGGCAGCTGCCGCAGCTATGGCGGGGCAAGGAATATTCATCATTTTTGACATATAAGGCCTGGAATAAATAAGGAAACTGTTGTCATTTGAGATCAGTTTCATTGTCAACTCTATAAAATAACTCAAAGTCAGTTTTTCTAGCTAAGTGTTATTGCTGTTATAGTTGAGAACAAAGAAGTACTTATCAAAAAAATGGTGTGCCAAATGGAAAACACGTTTGTTGTGAGATTTATTTCCCTGAATTGTTGATAAAAATCTGTTTGGTTTGTAAGTTTGCCCTTTAAGAAGTAATGTTTCACCAAATGAATGCAAGTGCCTTATACCATGTATGCTTCTTTTTTGAAATAACAGATAACGCCAGGATTAATCAAATAAAATTAAGGCAGTGTGGTAACATTGTATTCAGCTATAAACAAGAAGTATTCCAGGGTCTATTTTGTTGTGTCTAGAGAGTATACAGTATCTCAAAAAAGTGAGTACACCCCTCACGTTTTTAGAAATATTTTATTATATCTTTTCATATGACAGCACTGAAGAAAAAGTAAATGTAAAGTAGTGAGTGTACAGCTTGTATAACAGTGTACATTTTCTGTCCCCTCAAAATAACTCAACACACAGCCATTAATGTCTAAACCACTGGCAACAAAAGTACACCCCTAAGTTAAAATGTCCAAATTGGACCCAAAGTGTCAATATTTTGTGTGGCCACCATTCTTTTCCAGCACTGCCTTAATCCTCCCGGGCATGGAGTTCACCAGAGCTTCACAGGTTGCCACTTGAGTCGACATCACAGAGCTGGTGGATGTTAGAGACCTTGCGCTCCTCCACCTTCCATTTAAGGATACCCCACAGACGCTCAATAGGGTTTAGGTCTGGAGACATGCTTGGCCAGTCCATCACCTTTACCCTCAGCTTCTTTAGCAAGGTAGTGGTAGTCTTGGAGGTGTGTTTGGGGTCATTATCATGTTGGAATACTACCCTGCAGCCCAGTCTCCGAAGAGAGGGGATCATGCTTTGCTTCACTATGTCACAGTACATGTTGGTATTCATGGTTCCCTCAATAAACTTTAGCTCCCCAGTGCCGGCAGCACTCATGCAGCCCCAGACCATGAAACTCCCACCATCATGCTTGACTGTAGGCAAGAGACACTTGTTTTTGTACTCCTCACCTGGTTGCGGCCACACACACTTGACACCATCTGAACCAAATAAGTTTATCTTTGTCTTATCAGACCACAGGATATGGTTCCAGTTATCCAAGTCCTTAGTCTGCTTGTCTTCAGCAAACTGTTTGTGGGTTTTCTTGTGCATCATCTTTAGAAGAGGTTTCCTTCTTGGACGACAGCCATGCAGACCAATTTGATGCAGTGTGCAGCGTATGGTCTGAGCACTGACAGGCTGACCCCCCACTCCTTCAACCTCTGCAACAATGCTGGCAGCACTCATACGTCTATTTCCCAAATATGACGCTGAGCATGCGCACTCAACTTCCTTGGTTGACCATGATGAGGCCTATTCTGAGTGAAACCTGTCCTGTTAAACCGCTGTATGGTCCTGGCCACCATGCTGCAGCTAAGTTTAAGGGTCTTGGCAATCTTCTTATAGCCTAGGCCATCTTTATGTAGAGCAACAACTCTTTTTTCAGATCCTCAGAGAGTTCTTTGCCATGAGGTGCCATGTTGAACTTCCAGTTACCAGCATGAGAGAGTGAGAGCGATAACACCAAATTTAACACACCTGCTCCCCATTCACACCTGAGACCTTGTAACACTAACGAGTCACATGACACCGGGGAGGGAAAATGGCTAATCGGGCCCAATTTTGACATTTTCACTTAGGGGTGTACTCACTTTTGTTGCCAGTGCTTTAGACATTAATAGCTGTGTGTTGAGTTATTTTGAGGGGACAGCAAATTTACACTGTTATACAAGCTGTACACTCACTACTTTACATTGTAGCAAAGTGTAATTTCTTCAGTGTTGTCACATGAAAAGTTATAATAAAATATTTACAAAAATGTGAGGGTAGTACTCACTTTTGTGAGATATTGTATATTACTATAAGTAGACATTTTCCAGAGATTCTGGCTTTACATCTGTTACACAGCTGTTATTTGGGGGGTGTCTACCTTTTTAGCATCATGTAATTTTCTCTACCCTGTCCAGTATGCGTGATTCCTTGAGATCGAAATTGGGTAAATACACTGAAGGTATTTAGTCTACTAAAGCACTATGGGGTTGAGTCACTAAAATTGAAGAGTACAAAATCTGGTGCAGCTTTGCATAGAAACCAATTGGCTTCCAGTTTTTTTGTAAAAGCTTGATTAAATAAGCTGACGTTAGAAGCTGATTGGCTACCATGTGCAGCTGTACCACATTTTGCAGTCTCCAGTTTTAGTAAATGAACCCCTGTGTATCATAAACAATTGGCAATTTATTTTAAATAAAATACTTGTTCCTCGCTACATCTCAGTGCTGCTGATCTTGCTCAACCTCTTTAACCACTTGCCGACCAGTCACTGGGACTGTACTGCGGCAAAGTGGCTTGATTCCGTCCAGCGACGTAGACCTACGTCGCTGGACTCCTCCCCCTGTAGGCGGCGCTCGCGCGCCGCCGGAGGCATGCTCCCGCGCCACCGGAGGCGCGCTCCTGCTGTTTTCAGTCACAGCGGGAGTCGGGCCAGGGGAGGAGCGGCGGCGATCGCCGCTGCTCTTCCCCGATTGTCGGGGAATCGAGTTTGGAGATCCGCCCGCTTGTGTAAACAGAGCGGGCGGATCTCCTAAGTGACAAGGAGTGACAGATTGCAGTGTTCAGCATAGCTGAACATGCGATCTGTCCCTGTGTCACTCAGTCACCTCCCCCCACACACGTTAGTAAGCACCAGGCATACATTAACCCCTCCCTCTCCAATAAAGTTAACCCCTTCCCTACCAGTGTCATTTTTACAGTAACAGTGCATATTTATAGCACTGATTACTGTAAAAATGTCACCGGTACCCCCAAAAGTGTCACAAATGTCAGTCAAGGGTCCGATCTGTCCGCCGCAATGTCGCAGTCCCACAAAAAAAATCGCAGATCGCCGCCATTACGCGTTAAAAAAAACCCACCAAAAATGACAGAAATCTTTCCCTTAGTTAGTAAACGCAATAACTTTTGCGCAAACCAATCAAAATACGCTTATTGTGATTTTTTTTACCAAACATGGGTAGCAGAAAACAAATTGGCCAATAATTTAAAAAAATTTTGATTTTTACATTTTTTTGGGGGGGAATTTCATATAAAAAAATGTTAAAAATATTGTTCTTTTTTCAAAATAAACGCTATTTTTTTGTTTATAGCGCAAAAAGTAAAAATCGCACAGGTGATCAAATACCACATAAAGAAAGCTCTGTTTGTGGGAAAAAAAGGACGTCAATTTTGTTTGGGTACGGCGTCGCACGACCGCGCAATTGTCAGTTAAAGTCGCACAGCACCGAATCGCAAAAAGTGGCCTGGACGCAAGACAGCAAAATCCTCCGGTGGTAAAGTGGTTAAAGCAATATCCAATCAACATGCATGCAGTCTAGTTGTGTGGCATTTCTCAGGATGAGTTCCCAGCTGGTGACAAAAGTGGACAATGCCTGGGTAATGTGGTGCTGAAATGACCACATATAGTCTCCATCAGAAGCCCCTCGTCTCAGGGTGAGAATGGGACAGGGACACAGCTTTGCTACGCTGTTTTAGGAAAAGCTTGAACAATGACCTTCGTGGAAGGCTCACTAGATATTATTTAAATGACAGATACAGATTTAAAAAGATTAAAAATGCAATCACCATGTTAAAACGTATATTTTAGAGATTGAGTTTACATATCCTTGAACATTTGTGTGGATTTCAACTTTATACTATATCTCACATTATTTTAACTAGCGATTGGAAAGAGGCGATATGGATGATTTAGGAAACTTTGATTCATCTACAGTGAGAGAAGGCGAAGATGCTGTATCACAGTTGCCACAAAAAGCTATTCTCAAGGTAAAAGTCCATTTTTATTTGCACTGATGTTAGTGTTTGTGTACAATACACGCAATTTATATATGCCAGTTCACATCTGGATACCTACAGTAAATCTACTTAATCCATGCATTTCTTCAAGCAAAGTTCTTGTGAAATGTTTTGTGCATTTCTTTATTGTTTTGATAAAGAACGTATGTTAAGTTTGGTATGGGTGAGTCATATTATAAGGCATGCTTCATTTGGCAGTAGACAGTTTCTTTTTTATTGTTCAGAGCACATCATAAATCTGATTTAATTTGAAAGTCATTCAACCCACAATACATATGACCTAACACATATGTTTATTATGATAAGACTATGTTGTGTCTTCCTTAAAAGTGAAGCAGTGACATTGACCAATCTACTTTTTTTAATCAGCAATGTTCCAGACTTGTTTTCATATTTCAGCTATTGGTCTATTAATTTGCACACATTATTACTTATGCTACAGAAGCGAGATGTATGTTTTTTTGTGGGACAAACAAAGCTTTGTTTTGATGGTCTTGTCTTTGAAGAGTTAGTTATTTAATTTTGGAATATAAAAAATAAAAAGTATATTTTCCTGTGAAGGACCTAGGTTGTAACATACACCCAAAGGTGAGGGTGCAGGATCTGCTGTCATTTGATATAAAGCTCCCAATTTTTCAGCAGCTCTTCTAGCACTGATTGTTTGAGACAAGACTATGTAGAATTTTTTTTTTTTTTTTTAATTATTAACATGCAACCGAAAACAATATTACAGAATCCGCAAACTTTCAATTGTAAAACGAATTGTTTGGAAACTACTGTATCACTGGTCAAACAGGAAAAAGTGTATTATAACTTAATTTGAAAATAATTAACAAGTTTGCAGCCAAATTTGGATAAATTGAATAGGAACTAGAAAAATGTGGACTTTTTAGGCACCAATAGTAAAAATCACATAATTTATTTATTGTACAAAAAACAAAATAAAAGCACATAACATCACAATAAAAAAAAACATATGGGATAGAAGCCATCAACCAAACTGCAGGTAGTCTGTAACTGAAAGACCTCTGAAGTATCAGGCTCCCTCAGTGGCTGTCAATGCGGATAAGGTTGAATAGAAAAATGGATGCAGGTTCAAGCACTACATGTTTTGCGACAAGTCGCTTCTTCAGGAGCTCACCTGAACATAAATAGACAAAATCAAAAGTGAATACAACTCATAATAGATATACAAGCATTATTGTCATAACAGGTAATAAGGGATATTCCCATAAGACAAGACTCGCTGTGCCATAGGTCGTGATAGAAACTGGCAAGCAAAAAAGGGTATAGGATGGACATGGGAACACACCCCAGTATAAATGATATATAGCCTATACATATCGTCCTAATAAAGGACAAATAAGGAACAGAGGAAAGAAAAAGGGGGAGTTATAGAGTGTGGAGGAGTACATCCGATTGGTGCCCAGATATAAAAGGGGAAGAAAGAATATTCCTACAAAAATACATATTAATACACATTATTATGTATATTTTGGGGTATGTGTCTTTTATATTCCCCTTTTTTGTAGGAATATTCTTTCTTCCCCTTTTATATCTGGGCACCAGTCGGATGTACTCCTCCACATTCTATAACTCCCCCTTTTTCTTTCCTTTGTTCCTTATTTGTCCTTTATTAGGATGATATGTATAGGCTATATATCATTTATACTGGTGTGTGTTTCCATGGCCATCCTATACCCCTTTTGCATGCCAGTTTTTATCACGACCTATGGCACAGCGAGTCTTGTCTTATAGGAATATCCCTTAATACCTGTTATGACAATAATGCTTATATATCTATTATGAGTTGTATTCACTTTTGAGTTTGTCTATTTATGTTCAGATGAGCTCCTGAAAAAGCGAAATGTCGCGAAACATGTAGAGCTTGAACCTGCATCCATTTATCTATTCAACCTTATCCGCATTGACAGCTACTGGGGGACCCTGATACTTCAGAGGTCTTTCAGTGGCAGACTACCTGCAGTTTGGTTGATGGTTTCTATCCCATATGGTTTTATAATTGTGATGTTATGTGCTTTTATTTTGTTTTTTGTACGATAAATAAATTATGTGATTCTTACTATTGGTACCTAAAAAGTCCATGTTTTCTAGTTCCTATTCAATTTACTTAAGGGATGTGGCACAAAGTATTATGTTATATGCACTCGTGGTACCACCCCACAGTAATGTAAACCCCCCATCCCCCCTTTCTCTGTCAAATTTGGCTAAAACCTACTTTATAATTGTTACATGTCCCCATTCACATAGCATACCATAAAAATAAAGAATTCAATTGCAGCTTACCTTTTTTAAATGCTTTATTCTAGACCAACCAACAAGGAAAAATCCTACTAATTTCCCTTTGTTTATAAGGAGGCTAAGCAGTTGTGTTTGCCATACCTAACCCTGTCAGTACTTTGCATGCAGATCTTCATTATCAATTCTAACTACATTTTTCTATCCCTGTTTCCTTCACATACTGTTGCTTCATATATCAAATGCTTCAAGTCATTAATAAAACGGAAATAACAGCAACCATACAAATAGAAAACATAGTATTAAATTATGCATTTGGAAGCATAGACCAGTAACCGTGTTCCAAGTTTGTGTGCATTACATTAGCATTAGAAACCTGCCAACTTCACAGCAGAACATGTTGCTGTAATATATTACATATTTACATTGTGGTTAGAGACACAGTCCCAGTTTTATTTTTCCCACCCTTCATCTTTTGTATTTATTCCATATGCTTCCACACTGTGCTTTATTGTTTTATATTTCTACAGATATTTGCTGTCATGGATTTGATAGATCTTGCAAGAAGTGCTCAAGTGTGTCGATCTTGGAAGATAATAACACAAAATAGTTTTCTTTGGAATAGTGTAAGTATGATGTATTGTTCATGATTTCCAAAATGTATACATCACATACAGTATGACTGTAAGGGTCCTTTCACACAAACGATCCGATCAGATCTGCCTGTCAGTTTTTCAGGCGGACCTGATCGGATGCCCCGTGCATCTCTATGAGGCAGCGGATGTCAGCGGAGACATCTCCGCTGACACCCACTGCTATCCGATCCGATCCTGTCCGTTTAATCCGGACGGATGGAAACCCTATTTTCCATCCGTCCAGCGGATCGGATTGGATGGGATCAGATGAGAACGGACAGGTGGTCCATTCTCCTCTGATTCCCTCCATAGAGAACAGCGTGGATCTGACAGCTCCATCTCCGCACACAGAGCAGAGACGGAGCTGTCATCCGCCTGCTCAGCGGGGATTGGCAGATCGATTCCCGCTGAGCAGAACAGAGTCCATCGGCAGATGCGGACCGTGTGAAAGGACCCTAAAGGTTTTCTTTTTTCCAAGTAGTGCTAGTACTAATAGTACTTTACTAGTTACTACTACTACTACTACTAGTTAGTCCTATTAACCTCGAATTGCTGTAATGCTGAAGAGGTTTAATCACTAAACATTATTGACCTGAGGAAGCCAGTTAGATGGTAAAAATGGTGAAACATTCTGTTTTTCAAGAAGCATGTCCAAGTAACTTTTTTTTAATAGCTGTAAGTCACATAAGTGCTCATTCAGTAAAAATATAAATATGCACTCCCAAACAACCACCATGTGTCCAACATTTACGTTGTAGGCCCTGTCATTTTGTCATGTGATGCCACCTCCTGTAGGTGGCTATATCTTGTCCTTCATTTTGTCCTCAGCAAATCCTGCACCTGCTTTATTGTAAGGTAAGGTTTAACTGTTAATCGTAATGGCTAGAGTAAGGGTTGTGTTAAAGCAGTATTAAACCCAAAAATGAAATTGTTTTACATTGCAGCTTACCAATTCTTAGATGTAGCGGCTGTATTAGTTTTCTCCTTTTAGGCTTTTTTCCATTATTTTCATCTAGAGATCCAGTCAGTAAGTCTGACTGAAGTTTTTTTTGTTTTTTATTTCTTTTGTAGCAGATTAGCCTGTCCATACAAAGTAGCAGTTAAAGGGTTGAGACAAACCATTTAACAGGGACAGGGGTGCCTACAATGTTCAGCATTTATTTATTGATGTAAAAATGTTATCCCAAAAGGGAAAAAAATGATTGCAGTAACTGCTTATACATTGTTAGAGGGAGTTCAGCTTCAGTTTGTTAGTCAAGTCCATCTAAATCTGCTAATCCAGCACTACCCTCCCCCAGACTGACAATGCTGCTATCCAGAGGTGTCTGCTTTACAACTTTATCCAGAATGCAGACACCCTAAGAAAGGGAGTGTGTTAAGGGCCTGATCATCAGAGGATATAAAGTTAACAAAAAGGTAAAAAGTAAAAAAAAAAAAAAAAGGAAAACGAATGCAGCTACCACATCCAACAATTGGGAAGCTGCAATATATTACATTTTTTATTTCGGTTTATTACCACTTTCAATGTTAAGGGTTCATTTGAGTGGTTAACTCATATGGCTCTGGTGAATACAGAATTAGGTGTTAGGGCAGGTAAAGGTTTAGGGTCAGGGACCTTAAGGTGTACCCTTTATTTTAAACTTGGTAAGGTAAGATGAGAAACTGAATAATAAAATTGTTCATAATATCAAATATAGGTGGGTTAGAGCAGAAAATATGATGTTTTAAGGATAAATATTAAACTGACAGATTGGGTTATGGGAAGGACTCCATTGTGTGGTAAAGGCAGGTGGGCACTGTAATGGTCGTGTGTGCCCCAAGCACTGTGAATGGTAATACTTTTATCTACTTCCTTTTGTTGTCTTTATTTAGTTGCATGTTTACTTGCAAAGTCCTTTTTCACATTAGTTTGTTGTCTATTACTTTATCTAGATCGATTTTTCCTCAGTGAGGCACCGTATTCAAGACAGATTTGTGGTGAATATCTTACGCAAGTGTCGCCCCTATGTTATACGTTTAAATCTCCGCAGATGTTCTTCTCTTCTCTGGTCTACATTTAAAGGCATAGGTAAGAAGTATCTTTTTTGCCTACTGAGACCTTACTGGACATTTTTTAATATGCTACTAAGTTCACTCACCAGGCTATTTATCTCTGGCAATGCCACAAAGATACCTTACCCTTATTTACTATATGAGAAAATGCAGTTGCATATGAAGTTTGTGTGTATACTTGTCCTAGGACAATGCACGTGGGAATTTACTAACGCCAAGGATACCCTCTATGTTCATATCTACCTGATTTAAAGCAAAAACTAGAACCATGTGCCTGAATTGGCAAAATAATAATAAAGATAGATGACTATGTGTGAATTAACACTGATTTTTACGGAAGAGATATGTCTGTCTCACAGCTCACTGGACCCTAAAGCTTCACTTTTATTGTTACAAAATGAAAGTGATTGTAAAGTCTTATGTTTTTTTTAAATAACAAACATGTTATACTTACTTGCTCTGTGCAGTAGTTTTGCACAGGACAGCCCAGATCCTCCTCTTCTCGAGTCCCTCTTCGCTGCTCCTGGCTCTTCTCTCCTGTTGAGTGCCCCCACAGCAAGCAGCTTCCTATGGGGACACCCGAGCTGCAGCTCTGTGTGTCCATTCAGACACAGAGCTGTGGTTAAATCCCACCCCCTCTCTCATCTGATTGCCTAACTTTGATTGACAGCAGCGTGAGCCAATGGTGCCACTGCTGTGCCTCAGCCAATCAGTAGGGAGAATCCCCAACGGGTGAGGGACTCGTGGACATTGCTGGATAGAGATGGGGCTCAGGTAAGCATTAGGGGGTGCTGGGGGTGCTTCTGCACACAGAAGGTTTTTTATCCTAATGCATAAAATGCATTAAGATAAAAAAAAACCTTCTGTCTTTACAACTCCTTTAAAATGAAAACACGGAAATTGGTGAAATATATAATTGTGTAGTAACTCCTACAGGTGTATGCTGGGAAATACGTAGTTGAGAGCAGACTGTAAAGTTTTTCCTAAAAGGGTAACTACCTCTAGCCAAACTTGACTCATCTTAAGAGTTCAAACTGTGACTCTGTAATCACTCTACCTTATGAAAAAATCTTAATTCAAATCCCAGCACACCCTGATAAATCACAAAGCACTAAATAAATGAAAAGCTCCAAACCCCAATACTCAACATGTTTTGCCCTAAATAAAGGGCTTCATTAGAACTGAAAAAGTGTTGTGAAGAAACAGAATGTTAACCAACACATGAAATATTGGCGGAAGCCATTTTATTACTTTCATTTATAACTGCGATTCGTCACTTCCTGGCTTTTGCAATGATTCCTGGGAGCTGAACGTCATCGCTCCCAGGAATCAATGCGCCTGCACCGGCCCCGACGTCAGTTCCGGGGCGCGCGCGTCATCCCCTTTTAAACAGCTTTTGGGCATGCCCAGAAGCTGTGGAGGGATGACGCGCACGCGCTGGAAGTGACGGCGGGGCCGGTGCAGTGCATCATGGGACTGAAGAAGAAGGAAGAGGACGCAGAAGAGGATCGCGCTGGCTTCAAGCTGCCCACACCTGAGATGGCAGCGCTGGAGAATACTTTTTCAAGGTAAGTATTTCTCCGAAAAAGTTAGTTGCAACCCGGGACAATTCAGAGGCTAGCCATTGTGGAATGTACTAGCCCTGACTGTCCCGGGGGTATTTTTAGTAAAAAAAGTATCCCCTGGGTGGAACTCCGCTTTAACCATCACTCAAGACACACATTTTGCCAGTCTAGACATAGAAGTACTTTATAAAAATATCCAACCTCATCTAAGGTTACATGCTTGTGCATATTTTTTACAAACCAGAAAGAGGGATTTTCAGAACACAACCTACCTGTGTTCTTGAACTATTACAGTTTATTCTTGAACACAACTATTTTTTGTTTAATAGTACTATGTTCTAGTAGGTTGTCAGCCCTGCAATGGGAAGGTGTGTATCCCCCGCCATATGCCAATCTTTTTTTAGGTTGTGGGAGAACATGATTGTGTTAATGGATGAAATGCAAAATCACACATCTAGATTCTTGCTTTGGACAAGGTTCATAGATGACTTGTTCATACTATGGACTGGCAGCAGTCAGGCGTTTAAACAGTTTGTGGAAGTACTTAACTCCACTACTATCTACTTCACTAGTGAAATCCAAAGTGATTCAAAGAAAAGATCTGTAGGGGTAAAGGAGGGAAAATTTTAATTACAATATACTGAAAGCCAACATCTACTAACAAATTCTTGCATTGGACCAGCCATACCCCTAAATGCCTTAAAAGAGGTATCCCAACTGGACAATTTTTGCGTGCAAGCCATAACTGCTCATCATAGTGTAATTTTCTTAATGCAAGCGGGACTCTCTTGAGAAATTTTTTTGATTGTGGCTATCCCAAAAAGGACTTATCTCAATCATTCTGCAGGGCCAGGGATGCTTTTTATTAGGGAACAAAAGGAGGAATGTTAATCCAGAGAGATTTTTTAAATTTAACGTGAAAATATGGTCTCATAAAGAACACAAAATGTATATTATGCGTGTATTGTGGAAATGCAGGGAATTAAAGTGGTGTAAATAATATCCGCAAAATGGCACCTTTGATAGTTCGAGGTTAAATGGTGTATAAGTTCCATCCTAGTGGTGAGCTGTGGTAATGCACAACCCAGTATTTCACTACTGTATAAGGAAACAGTACTGCAATGCACACGTGTGACGTGATGATGTCATTATGCTGGAGTGTGTGTATGCACGATGACATGGGCATATGCACATAGCATGCATTATGATGTAATTAAGGTAATCTAGAGCAATTACAAATAAAGACCAGAAAATGGCAGCCACTATAATTTAATTGATAATTTGACCTGAGGAAAAGCCAAACCTTTATTTAGGGTGAAACATGTTGAGTTTTAGGGTTTTTCATTTATTTAGTGCTTTGGTTGTGATTTGCGGGGTTGTGCTGGGATTTGAATTTAGAAAGTTTTTTTGAGTTTGAGTACAGAGTCACAGTTTGGACGCTTAAGATAAATCAAGATTAGTTGGAGGTAGTTACCTCTTTAGAAAATACTTTACATTCAGGAGGCCAATGGCGTTTGTTCATTGGCTGGTATCACAGGGCGGGAGGTTTCTGGGCGCAGTGCTCTTCGCCCTGAAGACAACATGAAACAGGCCATTTGGGACCTCAGGTTCTTTTCACGTGCTTGTGAGGGGTTGACGGACCTGGTGGAGACCTGTTGGTCTGGGGCCCCACACAGTGCACGGCCACACATGGAGTGATTGATTTTTGGTTGACTAATAGTATGATTACCATTTTTTTAGCTTTGAGACTTTGAAGTGTGTTAGTCATATTGTTAGTTATTTAGAAATGGATCATTTTGATATTTGATTGTGCAGGCTAGGAGGGCAACGCCCCTGTGCCCCTTGTGGACCGGCTGCCACTGCCGATTTGTCATTTAAAACCTTACTTATGTTACCAATTGCCATACATACGAAACTCATTGCATCTCTTATGCTTTTGTCAACCATTCCCTAAAACTCCAATAAAAAATTATTGAACAAGAGAGATAAATATATTTAATATGTAAAAATGCAATATGGGTGGCCATGCTAATAATTTATAAAGACCATTTTAAAGTCAAGCGCTATATATATCTTAAAGTGTGCCTTAAAACTAAATTAGCAAAGTGTGCCTCAATTAGCATGAAACTGGTATACTTTATTGTGGATGATTTATTGCATGATTACAAAATATGCTACAAAACACAGAATCCTATATACACATCTCAATGCCATATGTACATTTATTATAACAAAGAACATTTCCTTTAATAATACTAGGTTTGTATTTTAACTTCTTTCAAATAACCTGTATTGAATTATCATGCTTCACATAAAGGCCTCTGGAAAATGTCACAAATGTGATTTGTGGGAGTCATATTGCAAACATCCATAAAGAAGAGAATTACAAAGTACACATGGGTCCTCGCTTCGGCAGGACATATACTGAAATTGGAACGATACAAAGTACACATGGTACACAAATCAGTGTTTGATTGTCAGGAACTGTTAATAGTAGGAGATAGTGACTTTTGTCCTTTTTCTTAATTGTACTTATTAGACACATTCCAGTCTAGCCAATGCAACTTTTGCCAATGCATTTTTTGCCAAATGATCCTTTTTTGAATTTTTATGCATACTCATCTTGATAAAGATTTGGTATGCTTTAAAAACTACCCTAAAAATATACCTTGACATGTTTCACAATGTTGGTGACCAGCACTGATAATTAAGATGATATCTATAGCTGCACAGTTTATGCCAATGTGTTATGGCTTTGACATACCAATGGTCTTCCAATATCACCTCCTGAATAAATATTGCCTCTGAACCCAGTTTGGCAGAACTTATGGGAAGCTGTCACATGGTTACATCCTAACTGGCCCAGTCAGCAGCTGTGCATACACAAAGGGGCCGGGATGTGCTTATGTAATTGACCTAATATGGCCACATAGCTATATTTGGTCAATGTAATTGGTCTAATATGGCCATGTGACCATGTTAGGTCATTAACATCATGAGCATCCCTACCTCTTTGTATTCTTGCAGCTGCAAAGTGGGGAATTCCCCGTCAACAGCTGATTGGGCTATTGGAGACTCAAAACATGTGACAGCTTCCCATAGGTTCTGCCAACCTGGGTTTGGAACAAGTTTAGACTAAACCCAGCTCATTCCTACTCCTGAAGGAAACTGCATTTCCAAATTACCTGCATACTCACCTAAGATTGGCTATACAGGACTTGTTTCTGCCCCAATCCAATTTTTTTTTTTTTTTAAAGCCCGAAGCGTGTGAAATCACACTCAAAAAAGACTTAGCACCCGGTGCATAAAAAAGTGCACACACGCAAACGTGAACACACAAAAACTGCACAGGGTGTACGAAAATGGTCTGGCCTCCGAAGAGGTTGGACCTATACCTTGATCCCCCGGGGCGCAAGACTCCTGACAGGGACTGAGGTACTTCCTATGGTTTGCCTGGCCGAGACCTGGCAAACCCCGTTCTCCAGGGGGACTGCCGAAACAGCCCACCCCAAGTACTGGGTGGGGCTCCCCCGAAGGGAGACCCCCATGAGAGAGGGCGAACTAAGCCAAAAGGCCATGTCCACCCCCTCCCAAGACTTTCAAGGTAGGCCCAGAGACCCACACCGTACTCGTCGTGCAGGAAGAGAAGAGTGATAGTGAAGTGACACACCACAAAGAAAAATACACACAAACAAAAAAGTGGGGAAGGGGAGGTGGAGGAGTGAATTAGTGCCTAAGTGAAAAACAAAGGCAGGCCTTCCGGCCGGAATAAAAATTCCTCTGGTCGAAGCCAAAAGGCCTTGCCCAAGAGGCAGGTGCTTAAAAAAAGTGTGTAGGTGCAGTGACCATGGTGCCGAAAAACTCAAGGCGAGCTGCCCCTCACCAGTGAGAATTAAGGCACCCCTGGGCTGCCACCCCAGGGGCACATACACTACGGGCTTTTTTCTACCCCGGCCCAATAGCCAGACCCAGTGTAGCCCTTACCTACCAGGAGGTTTGGAACGTGGACAGCTTAGGGTGAGCCTGCCTTCAACTGGGGACAAGCCTTTTGCAAGGCCAGATTCAACCCAGGAGGAAAGGCCCTCCCACCGCCATCCTAATTCCTCACCAATTACATCCAGGAGCAATACAGACCGGCCTCCACGACGAACCAGCCCTCTTGCTCCCTTCAAACTGGTAGGGGCGGACCCATTCAAATCAGAAGGCAACGGACCCATCCGGCTTTCTCTGACAGTGCCTACTTCCCGGTCCCCCAGTGACGTCTGGAGCGCCCCGGTTCATTTCAGCCCCTGCCGATACTAACCCTCAGGGTCCATACCAACTGATAAGAACAGATACTACACTTGATCTTAGCCAAAAGGCCGAGAAGCGATCTGCCCCAATCCAATTTTTTTTTTTTTTTTTTAAAGCCCGTAGCGTGTGAAACACACTCAAAAGACTTCACCCGGTGCATAAAAAAGTGCACACACACAAACGTGAGGAACACAAAAAGTGCACAGGGTGTGCGAACAAAGTGGTCTTCCCTCCGAAGAGGTAGGACCCGAACCTCGATCCCCCGGGGCGCAAGACTCCTGACAGGGATTTGAGGTACTCATGGTCTGTCTGGCCGAAACCAGACTGACCCCGTTCTTCAGGGGGACTGCCGAAACAGCCCCCACCGAGTACTAAGTGGGGCTCCCCCGAAGGGAGACCCCATGAGAGAGGGCGGACCAAGCCAAAAGGCCATATCCACCCCCTCCCAAGACTCAAGGTAGGGCCCGAGGACCCACACCCTACAAGTCGTGCAAAGTGAAAAAAGGTGATAGAAAAGTGACAAACCACAAAGAAAAGGCACACACAAACAAAAAGGTGGGGGAGGGGAAGTGGAGAGGTGAATTAGTGCCCTTGTGAAAATACAAAGGCAGGCCTTCCGGCCGGAATAAAAATTCCTCTGGTCGAAGCCAAAAGGCCTTGCCCAAGAGGCAGGTGCTTAAAAAAGTGTGCGTAGGTGCAGTGACCATGGTGCCGAAAAACTCAAGGCGAGCTGCCCCTCACCAGTGAGAATTAAGGCACCCCTGGGCTGCCACCCCAGGGGCACATACACTACGGGCTTTTTCTACCCCGGCCCAAAGGCCAGACCAAGCGTAGCCCTATCCTACCAGGAGGCATCAGAACTTTGGACAGCTTAGGGAGAACCTGCCTTCGACTGGGGACAAGCCTTTTGCAAGGCCAGACTCAACCCAGGAGGAAAGGCTCCCCCACCGCCACCGCCGTTCCTTACCAATCACATCCAGGAGCAGTACTAACTGGCCGCAGATCCAGTTTTCTCGCTCCCTTCAAACTGGTAGGGGCGGACCCATTCAAATCAGAAGGCAACGGACCCATCCGGCTTTCTCTGACAGTGCCTACTTCCCGGTCCCCCAGTGACGTCTGGAGCGCCCCGGTTCATTTCAGCCCCTGCCGATACTAACCATCAGGGTCCATACCAACTGATAAGAACAGATACTACACTTGATCTTAGCCAAAAGGCCGAGAAGCGATCTGCCCCAATCCAATGCCCAATATAATGCATGGGTAAGGACTGGAGCATTAAGGGGTAAGGAGTGATAAGGAGTATTTCTGTCTGTTGAAAATGCTCTATGTTGCTTATGGAGATTTTTGCACATGTAAAATGTTTGTGCAATAAAACCGATTCTTCCCTCTCAATGTGAGCAGATAGAAAAAAAGTGCTGACTGCAGCACCTGTGTCCATCAGGTTTATTCAGGAAGAAACAGTGGTCGGTCCTGGCACAATAGAGGACAGGTAGAGATCTCTTTACCCACTGTTCCTGGGGAGACATCGGCCCATCTTTTGCTGCCGACAGTTATATTGGCTATAGACAGGCACGTTTTTCCAATAAACTTTATGATGCTACTATTCATGTATTGACTGCTAAATACATAGAGCTACTGTTACACCATCGTTGCCCTTTGAAGATCATTCAGATTGCTTTTCGGGGGGCATTTGACAGGTGGTGGGGAAGCGTGATATTGTCTCCGCACCACATATATTAACTCCTAAACCCTTGTAAGGGAATTACGTTTGGCGGTACTGCTGGCCAAATGAGACAGTGGGAATCATTTCTGCTGCACCACGATACAAAGCATCATGGTCACTGCAAATGGACACCACCCCTCCGCTGGCTCTGCATCTTAAGGGGTAGCAGTGGGTGGTGAGAAAGCAGTGGGTGGGAGGTTATTAAAAGTGAAGTTTATCCACACAATTTTACCACCCCCAACCACAAGTGTAAATGAGCCCTAACTCTTCTTACAGTCTTGATTGGTTTATCCAGTGCAGGAAAGGGTTTGTTCCCTGAATAAAAAAAAAACTGTAAATGTTGATGGAAATACATTATATAATGGATTTCTTTAACTCAGCAGTGGATTGAGAAGTTTTGGCCTGGGAGGCAAATACAACCAAATTGCCCTTTCATTGTAAAGACAGATTCCTGTAAAAAAAAAGGTCAATACACAAAGGAGTGTATTTATAAAAAAAAGTTGCAGAGCTATTGATCCTGCAAAACTGCATATACATTAGTTCTGTGTGAATGCTGGCAAAATCGATTTTTACTATGCTATTTTCTCCCCAGCTCAGATGATATTCATTCATTCATTAGAATAGCATGCATCATGAATATACTGCATTATGACCACTAGATAGAAAAGATGAATATAGTAAAAAGGATTTATTTTTTTCTGATCCTCAGCTGCATTGATTTTGCACAGAACTAATGTACATACAGATTTGCAATACAAATAGCTCTGCAAATTTTTTAAAAATACATCCCAAAGTGTGCTGCCATGATTGGAGGATGTAGTAATAGATGGGTGTTGTCTTAAAGAACATGGTTTATTATAACACACCTTTTCAATATACTGTATGTATTAAAAAAGGGGGTGTATGGAATGAATTGTTAACAATGAAGTGCTTTATGAGGTAAACATGATAACTGCTGTTCTATGAAAATGATATGAACTTGCCTAAATAAAATACTGTGCCATCATAAAAAAGACCCTTATCATTGAGCTTTATTAAACGAATAAGCTCCACACATTTCACAATGTTGCATCCTGCTAATATATGCTTCCTTTGCAACTCTCTGCATTAGGTCCTGTAACTTCTCAGAGATGCAAATGATGTAGATGCTGGAAGATAACAGGTATAATCAGGGAGTAGATAGCTTTATAATACGAGCATCTGTCACAGACTCTGGGTCCTGCATTGATAGAGGTCTAAGGGAGAATAATCACTATTCAAGGACACCAGCACAAAATATATTATTTGTACAGACATGAAGGGCCAACCCTACTTCCACATGTACAGCCCAACTCTTCTTCCACTTTTGGCTCAGGTAGATTTGTTTTTGGATTTGTTGATCTAGTTACAAATAGGAATGATATTAGGGTTCCTTATTACCATAGGATCAAAGCAAATTTGTGTGCATATTCACTTGGGAGATTTTTTTTAAACCATAATGCACTGCATGGCTTTTGAACTATTGCCAGTAGACTTAAAAAGGCCAATAAGCCTGCTTAAAGCGGGGTTCCACCCAAAAGTGGAACTTCCGCTTTAATGCCTCCCCCCCCCCGGCTCCTGTTTGTGAAACTGAGCTTTTGGGGAGGAAGGGGGGAGTAGCGACCAGATTTTGACAGGTACCGCTCCTACTTCTGTTCTGGTAGCCTTAATCGATCGTAAGCTGAAGTTCTCCTTCCCCCCTCCCTCCCAAAGTCTTCTGGGACACATGACAGGTCCTAGAAGACTTCGGGACCAGTCACAGAGTTCAGCGCCACTCGTGCAATGCGCAGTGGGCACCCGGCTGTGAAGCCGCAAGCTGTCACAGCCGGGTGCCCATAATAGAGATGCCGGCGCTGCTGAGGGAGGACACGAGGAGAACATGGCTGGGTTGAGTGCACCGCTGGATGGTGGGATTTTGTAGCTGCTGACTTTTAATAAACTAAAAATGACTGGAAATCCGCTTTAAGCCAGCATCCTCACTATAAAAGTTTCTGTCCTGTCCACAGCAAAGCTTTCCTTAAAAGTTTGGGGTACCTAAAGTGGAGCATTTACTTGCTATTGACCACCTGTAGTTGGAGCTGCATTTTGTTTGCAGCGCACTGCTGCATCATTTGAAAAAAAAAAAAGTGTAAAAACAGTGTGCACCCTAACAACTTCACGTTACATCACTCATGTTCACCCCCCCCCGTATCACTATAGATAATATAAAAGTTAGGTATATACCAGTTAGGCCTATTATCACTAATTAAAACCTGTCCTTTTACTGGCCTAGCCTTACTCATTAGATTTTTCCTGCTTCTGGCCATTTGTTTTTTCTACTGATATATAAACTGCTGTCTCATAACTTTTGTAGGAATACACTTGCCTATACTTTTTGTCTCTAGTACATTTCAGCCAATTCTTCCTTATTAAAAGTATCCTGCAGATGGCAGGACTGCTGAAGGCAGGACACTTGATAAAAATGGACAAGATTTAACAGGATTTTCCCCCTATGGACTTCATAGATTTGAATTCAACAAATTTTGAGCAGGATTTGCCAAACTCTGGAAAATTTGCCCATCCCTAGTTACAAACTGAGTCTAGCTCTAACATAAGCAAACACTACATAGCTTATAATGTAAATCAATGGCTAATTTTAAATATTGTTATGGATACAAAGAGAAAAAAATCACTATACTCTTAGAATAACCTTCTCTGTATTTAAAATTGTTAGCAATATCATATCCATATGATTATTGCAAAATACTTCTGGACATGTGTTACACTTTGCACACAATCTGGTTGCAACCTCTGCAGTACACTGGGCATTTTGTTGTATGTACTTACATCACACAGAAGTTGTATTTACTATTTATAACTACACCAAAAACCAAACCCCTGAGTCTGAGACCCCGTTCACACTGGGGCGACGCTACTTGCCGGGGCGACCTCACAGGTCGCGGTGCGCAGCTCGCACCGCAACCTCGGAGCGGCCGGCACGGACTTCATAACATTGAAGTCAATGCAGGTCGCTCCGGGTCGCCCCAAAGAAGCTCCGGACCCTTTTTCTAAGTCGGAGCGACTTGTGTCGCTCCTATTAGAACGGGTCCACAGCTTCTCTATGGCAGGCGACCTACGGCGACCTGTCTAGCAAACAGGTCGCCCCAGTGTGAACGGGGTCTAAGACAGGAATGAGAGTTATACATTTAGGTATTCTGTTTTAGATATAATACACTAATCAGTTTTCATTTAAAATATTTTTGGGTACTTGCTTCATCATATAAGAAACATAAGCCCAGTTCCATAATATTTCATTTTTTTTTTTTTTGATAGCATATCTAATTATTTTCTTTTTATGAAGAATTGAAAAGGAGAATTCACTGTTTTTCAATACATTTTTTTTTCAATTTCACTGTTTGATCTATTAATAAAAGCTTGAAAACTAGTTCAACATTTTCTTCCATTGGTTCAGCACTAAGATTCCACTATATTTTTTACTGTTCCCGACATATTTTGTTACAATTCAGCTAATTTATTATTTTTTTGCAATATTAGTTTAACACTAACTGCAGTGTGCTAATTAAGCTTGTGATACATTCATCTCTTTTTTCCTTTGTATAATGTTGGCATTTTTTTCCAGCCTGCCATTTTTGTTTTCAGCACTCAATCACACTCTTCATTTGCCAGCCTGTAGATCGTTGTAGATTGAAGCAAGATGTTGCAAACCTGGTCCAGTCTTCAACATCTTTATAAATGAACCCCTGTTTTTTCAATTCAAATCGAAATGTTATATGAAAACGATTTAAGAAGAATCATCCAGTTTCATCCAACCATGCCCTTTTTTGGGCAATTTCTATTTTTGAGTTTGCCTTGTTTTCGGCTAAGTCCAGACAGTTCAAATGTGTGTAAATCTATAAATCTATATCAGATGCTAAAAAAAGGAATTCTGTACAACACTGGACTCTCTATGAAGAAAAATATCTCCAATATTTTAATGACAATGTATAAAAATCATTTTGTTAAAAAAAACAAAAAACAAGAGGAATGGTTCTTAACATAAATGTAGCCAGTGATTTAACTAAGCACTGTTAGTAGGACACCCCGTTTTGCTGAAGAATCAATTTGTTTTGAGTTCTTTTTAGCACCTTCAATTTGTTCCCGTTCCTCATCATCAACTCCAATATTTACTTGAAATCTATTATTAGGGCATTCTTCATAATAACTCTTGACATACTTCCCAACAAACCATCCTTTGTACTCTTCTGGGGCCTTGCATTCCAAACCATTGTAGTTAACATTGTAGTGATGCCTTAACCAATAGAACAAGTAATGAATATGGTAGTCACACTTCCAGGGGTTGTCTCTAAGCCACAGCTTTTTCAAAAAATACAGATCTTCCAGGACTCCATACTGGAAGTTAGAAAGGTTATTTTCTGATAGATCCAATTCTTGGAGATTCATGAGGCCAGAAAATGCATCTGCCAAAATATAAGCACATAGCAGTATTATTATAAATTACAATCCATCATCGAATGTTACATTTGACATGTTACATTCTACAAACAAGGTGGTAGACCTGGCTTAAACTTGACTATTACTTTGGCTGTTGATTTAATCCTCAACCTGGTGCTGCCTCTAAGCTGTGGCCAGTGAAGAAATCATTAAAGTAGAACTATGGGCTAAGCTTTTTTTTTTTTCATTTTGGATAGAGCAAGGGAGGGTTATAATCCCTGTCTATTTTTTTTTCTCCATCTGTGTCACATTGCAGAGATTTTCCTTTGCTTGCTGTTCCATAGCCAAACAGGAAGTGAAAGGAATTCCCTGCAAATTAAGGGAATTTCTAGGGGACCGCCAGGTCACCAGAACTAGAGTTCCCATTGGAAGATAACCCCTCTATTACTTTTTTGGGGATAACCAAAATTTGGGATTTTCTTATACTTTCACTTTCAATGATAATGGTAAACAGGACAAATAGATAGGGGCAATCTCCCTATCACAAAACTTATCAGTCAAAACGGATAAGAGTTCTAATCCCTCTCCACTTTATCCAAAACTGAAAAAAGTTTTGACTTTTGTTAAACTTTAAGGCTGCAGTCTGGGAGCTGACCTGCAAACCCAGTCACACCATCTGGTGCTTTACTGAATGTCAGGCATTTCCAGAGTCTTCACTTTGGGGAGAACCTACCTGCACCTAATGGTGAGATGGAGGATACACTAAGGCCTAAGGCTAGGGCTGCACTGATGATAAAAGCTATTTGATGCTGAGAGATTTAACTACTTGTTGAACATCATCTCATTAGTATCACATTTATTTTAGGGGAACTGACTGCTGAGAAGCAGTGAAAGAGACACTGTCACCTTGCGCATACAGGGAAAAGTGTTTGCGCAAGGTGGCTCCCATAACCCACTGATACTCAGCTTGCCAGTTCTCGCCCATTATGCCAACTGCTGCTTCAGTTGCAAAGATTTCCTGTACTTCTAAGTATCGAGAAGCATGTGACCTTCTCCCATGTGACTGTGCTTGGGTCTAGGCCTGAACACTATGACATGACCGAGGAAGTAGTGTCACTGCTCCTCCTACTCTCTGGCAGCAGCTGGCACTGGGGGTTTTAGTAGTGGCTGCATTGGAGGAAGCAGCAGTGGGGAAGTGCTGGAAAGGTGAGTATAATACCTTACCTAAATGTCTCTTGAAATTTCTCAGTATCAAAGAGAGTTTATTACCAGTGTAGCCTTAGTCTAAATCTGAAGTGTGACAAATACAACTTTCTTGTGTATGAGTTGATTGCATCATTTTTGAGTTTTGCTTCATCCCACAACAATGATTTAGGTTCATTACAGATATTTTTACCTGGATCTATGGATTCCATTCCATTATTGCTTAGGTTTAATATCTCCAGATTTGGAACATCAGCAAACTCTTTTGATAGTAGTCGTTTGATGTTATTGCTGGAAAGATCTAGTTTTATGATGTCTGAAGAAATGTCATCTGGGACTTGTTGCAACTCTGAAAGAATGAAAAACATCATTGCTTGTGGTTTTAATATTTTTGCTTTGATACAGCTGTTACCTTTGTACAGTATGTCATTCGGCTATAAGAAAAAGTCCTTTCAGAGTTTTCTCAGAATGCAAATGATTGATTTTCTCTTGTAAAAACTGGGTCTGTGACTGATAAATATGGACGTGGATTAGCAATTCATATTACTGAGCTTTAAATTATCATCTTTTTATCACCTTTTTAGCATTTTAATTTGTAGTGACTATGGACAATTTGGTATGACTGTTCAGTTAATTAATTTAAAAAAGCAATCTCCTGGAAATGTTTCAGTTGATGAAGTAAGATGAAGCCACTGTATTAACATAAAAATATGGACTGAGACAACAGTGATGAATCACCGCTCCCTACCACCCAGCGCTTAAGCACTCCTAATGTGCAGTATACAAATAAAACAAAATATATAGAAAAAGCTGCTGCCTAAAAGCATATAGCATAAAACATAGATGCATATCACCTCAATCAATATCAAGAATAATATACACAAGCAGCGCTAAACACATGATATAATCTGTCATGAAATATAAGTCCAATGAATGTTCATAGGGAATGTTCAAACAGAGTCTCTATGGGGTCCACAGCATGATCAGTCACCAGTGCTGGAGTCAGAAAGAAATGCCTCAATCCCTTCACCTCACCACGTGAACCTCTCCCCAGGGAAATGCACTTACCAGATGCTGGCAAGAAAACAGCCCAAAATGACTCAGAGTCCCTAGTTCATTCGGGCAGTAATCTCTCATAGATCCACTTGTATAGAGATATATACGACTGTTCACCTATGTATGTTGCGCTCAAGCATAGTGCATGGGAAGAAAGTAAAGGGGCACATAGAGCAGTATCGCCAAAAAAACAGTTTATTGATACCCAGCCCCCCCTCCACAAATGCACTTACAAAACAAATAGTTAAAACAGCGTGAATAGATGTATATACAAGGCAGCATCGGACGCATTAAGGAGCCTACCGGGCCTCCGTCGCGCTCGTCAGCGTCCGGAAGTCCGCGAGTATTGCCGAATTCCTTATCCTCGTGATTTGTACATGATAATAAGACTTCAATTAAACGACATATAATTAATTCAATAAATGAAGAAAGTGTTGATACCAGTATTCCAAACTATAAAGTGCTGAGTGCTTACAAACTTCAAAATATTTCAATAAATCTCTATAAAATTCATAAGTAAATAAATAAATAAAGTGCAAATTCCAGTGATTGTCCGTTTTTTCCTTTCACCACTAATAAACAAAATCCAACTGTGTCTCTTCAACTTGTCACAAAGTGCTTCTGTGCAAAGTAAAGTGCAGTGACTTGTTCCTCCACCAGGTGTCACCTCTAGGTGTTCTAGGCTCTCACCTTAATGAAGTGTATCAGTCGCCTGAATGTGTATATTTCTCCCCCGATTGGATAGTGGTTGGCCTGGGTTGACTGTCTGCAGAGTCCTACTCGTGGTCCCCGGGGCCCTCTCCAGATTCGTATCAGGGTGCTTTTTATCCTCGGGTCTCCTAATCTCCTAGCGCGATCTCAGGGCGTATTAAGCATAAAGGGCCATCATGGTGTAGTATTTAAAAACTTCTTTATTCATATATAAGATCATTACACTTACAATTTCCCGGCTTGTTATGGGCATATACTAAGTCGTAGGTAGCGTTGGGAGTACTCGGCTCCGGTCCGTAACGTCACTTCCGGTTATTCTGGCAGCTCCTCCTACGCGTTACGTCACATCACGTGACTTCCTCAGGGACTCCCGGGGACCACGAATAGGACTCTGCAGACAGTCAACCCAGGCCAACCACTATCCAATCGGGGGAGAAATATACACATTCAGGCGACTGATACACTTCATTAAGGTGAGAGTCTAGAACACCTAGAGGTGACACCTGGTGGGGGAACAAGTCACTGCACTTTACTTTGCAAAGAAGCACTTTGTGACAAGTTGAAGAGACACAGTTGGATTTTGTTTATTAGTGGTGAAAGGAAAAAACGGACACTGGAATTTGCACTTTATTTATTTATTTACTTATGAATTTTATAGAGATTTATTGAAATATTTTGAAGTTTGTAAGCACTCAGCACTTTATAGTTTGGAATACTGGTATCAACACTTTCTTCATTTATTGAATTAATTATATGTTGTTTAATTGAAGTCTTATTATCATGTACAAATCACGAGGATAAGGAATTGGAAATTTTAGCACACACCATTTAATTAATTTAATTATTTATTTATTTAAATGAGCTCCACTTCTGAAGCGCGCCACAAACCCCCACATTTTTATTTTTACTAACTGGATTCTGGTACCAGTATAGTGGTGCAGCAGTAAGAAGGGACACAAAATACCTCCGATAGCGCAGGGACCACCTACCCACATACATTGGTCTTACAAACGCAATTTCTTTAGAAAAAATACACTTTTTAGATTAAAAAATAAGCAAACAGTAAAGTTAGCCCATTTTTTTTTTATAATGTGAAAGATAATGTTACGCCAAGTAAATAGATACCCAACATGTCATGCTTCAAAATTGTGCACGCTCGTGGAATGGCGACAAACATTGGTACTTAAAAATCCCCATAGGTGACAATTTAAAAATTTCTACAGGTTACCAGTTTAAAGTTACAGAGGAGATCTAGGGTTTTAATTTTTGCTCTCACTCTATCGTGGCAATACCTCACATGTATGGTTTGAACACCGTTTACATATGTGGGCGCGACTTGGGTATGTGTTTGCTTCTGCGCGAGAGCCAACGGGGACAGGGCGATTTAATTTTGTTTATTTTTTTCCTATTTATTTTATCTTTTATTTTTTATTTTTACACTGCCCTTTTAAATCTGGATCTCACATCTACACTCAAAACGAAAAAAAAGTAATTTTTTTTCATGATGAAAAAAAAATAGGCACATTACCCTCACTCGACTTCCTGCCTAAGTGGAGAGAGCGGACCGGATCATTTTCCCTGCTACCGACGCCTGCGGTAAACGGGGACAATGACCAGGAAAAGGCGGGGGGGGGGGGGTCACCTCACCGCCTCTAAAGTTGATCCTGCAGATCCGCCGCTGGGACCACCCATATGTTAAAGCGGACCGCCCGCTGTTTAAAAAAATTCCTGGGGTTATGGCAGCTATCTGCTGTCATAACCCTGGTATTTAAGGTCAAAGTACTGGTGTAAATACACGGTAGGCGGTCTGTAAGTAGTTAATCAGTAGTTGCAGCTGCTTTGGTGTTAATAAAATTAACAACAGGTGAACTACAAACCCGATTCCAAAAAAGTTGGGACACTGTACAAATTGTAAATAAAAGCAGAATGCCCAGCACCATGGAGCTCGATTGGCATTTGCCATTGAACACCAGAATTGGCAGGTCCGCCACTGGTGCCCTGTGTTTTTCACAGATGAGAGCAGGTTCACCCCAAGCACATGTAGCAAGCGTGAAAGGGTCTGGAGAAGCCGCAGACAATGTTATGTTGCTTGTAACATCAATCAGCCTGACCGATTTGGTGGTGGGTAAGTGATGGTCTGGGGAGGCATATCTATGAAGGGATGCACAGACCTCTACAGGCTAGACAATGGCACCCTGACTGCCATTAGGTATTGGGATAAAATCCTTGGACCCATTGTCAGACCCTACGCTGGTGCAGTGGGTTCTGGGTTCCTCCTGGGGCACGACAATGCCCGGCCTCATGTGGCAAGAGTACACAGACAGTTCCTGGATGATGAAGGAATTGATACCATTGAATGGCCCCCACGCTCGTCTGACTTAAATCCAATACAACACCTCTGGGACAATATATTTTTCGGTCCATCCGATGCTGCCAGGTTACACCTCAGTCTGTTCAGGAGCTCAGTGATGCCCTGCTCCAGATCTGGGAGGAAATACCCAAGGACACCATCCGTCTTCTCATGCCCCAATGTTGTCAGGCATGCATACAGACACGTGGTGGCCATACAAAGTACTGAGTACCATTTTGAGTTGCTGCAATGAAATTTCAGCAAAATGGACTATCCTGCTGCATCATTTTTTCACTTTGATTTTTGGGGTGTCTTTAAATTCAGCCCTCTTTAGGTTGATAATTTTAATTTCCATCAAACAATGTGGCATCCTTTCATTCCTAACACATTACCCAGTCCATATCAGTATAGATAGCCAGCAGGATATTTTTCCCCATTGAGATCTGATGTGTTTTCAAAGTGTTCCTTTAATTTTTTTGAGCAGAGTATCAGCCTTAGCTCACTCCCCTCACCTTTTTTTAAAGAACACAATAAACATTTATTTCTTTTATCTGATTTTACTGTGATATTTAGCAGACAGCAGAGTTTATTATAGCTTTTGTGGATTTTGCAACATTTCTGCAAAATCTTTGCATTAGTGGAAAGATAATTCCCTTTCCTCTATATCAGTGTTTGCCAACCAAGGTTCCATAGAACCCTATGGATACTCCTGAGTTTGCTAGGGATTCCTTGAACAATAACCACAAATGTAAGAAGAAATCATTTAAGTGACCATCACACTTAAGTACTGTGAACTGTAGATAAAGTAATTATAAGCAGGAAGACTAGAAAGTTATTTCAAGAGTTCTGCCATGGTAAAAAGGTTGAGAAAGGCCGCTCTATAGAAAAAAAGTTCACTGTGACTGTTTATTATCATCCAAGCTAGACAGATAAGTCACAGAGGTTTCTTCAGTATTTGCTTGTTTTATTAAAGCAGATTTTTTTCTAATACAGAGTTCCATATGTTGTGGTTAATTTGCTTTGCCTCCAGCTGTAAAAGTGTATTTATGTAGTATCTCCAGCTTTCATCTGTGATCTGAAGGAAGGGGATGATGAGTCCTTTGGACAACATGCTGTGTGATCATTCTTTGCCCCCCCCCCCCCTCTGACAGCTCAGCAATACATAGGATATTATTCTGTGAAGCAGAAATTAACCTAGAGTTTGAATATTGTACGAGGGGCAAGTAATTATACTTTGCATTTACAATCTTTTAAAAATTGTATTCTGTTTACTTTGGTTGAGGCCTCCATATGGCTGACCCCCGTTCTGAGGTTCATCCAAACCAAATGCTTGGGGAATTCCAGCAAAGTACAGGGGCATCCAGTGTGAGCGTGGAATAGAAGGTAAAATTAGAATGGAGAATTTCAAAGGCATAAACAGTTATTAAAAGGTAGTGGGCTCAATTCAATAAGAAAAAAATACTGCTTGAATTTTTGCTTTAAAAAACTCATGCGGTATTATGTCAGGAGCAGGCAATTCACTAAACAACATGCGTTAAATAATGGAGAGTGCCTGCGCGGGAGGATCCGGCTCCCTTCCTGGCAAATAGTGATCCGCTCTGTACTTGTCGCTTCAGTCTTGTAACCAGAGGGGACGAGAGTAGAAGAAAAATCCCAGACATGCCGGTGCCTGCACACAAACTTCCCCGTGCAGGATTGTGCACCATGCATATGGAAGGCAATGCCGGGGAGCCTCCAGGGAGGCTGTAATTAAAGAGCCGTGAGTGACCCTCCATTCTGTTCCTATGAGCAAAAGTCTATTGGAGGTCATTCCAGTCCGCAGCAGCAGGAGTTGTATGAGGTTATTGGATCCTACCTGTTGTGAAATATATCAGCATTTTGGGCGTTGTGTGACCCTGTTGGGTCTAAGGAGCAGGTAAGAGTATTCAGTGACTCTGTTTGGTGGTGGATCCTCCTCTTTGCACCTCTTTGGATACATTTGGACTTTTATTGCACATGGCACTCATGCTGTCAGTTGAATCTTTTTCAATATTTTTATGTTGTGATTAGCGCGACACCATCTTTCACATTAAATAATGCATGTATTACATTTTTATTTAGCGGTATTCACATTTTTTTTCCACCTTATTTTACCACAGACCGGACCTCTGGCTGCAGCAGAAAGTGAAACATTTAGCAGTGGTATATTATCTACCATTGTTAAATGTGACAGTTTCAGCTCAGAGATGCTAGTTGTTAGGGAGCTGGCACCCACCAGTCCTGGCAACCAGTGACTCATCCCTGCCTTGTTTATTCTGGGGATTCCCAGCTGACAGGTGAATGTAAACAAATTGGCCAGGACCTTCGGGTCTGGTGTAACTTTCAAGGGACACCCAATGCCAGGCAGAATCTGGAAGCCCCCTTTAACAACCGGATGTCCTCGCTTTTTTGTTTACTGTAGGACTCAGGAGATGTCATTCTCATTCACATGTCTCAGCAGGGGTTTTTTTTTTTTTTTTCGTTTGGAAAGGTTGGCAACTGTCGATTATTATGATTAACATGGACCTGCATTGCTGGATGATGTGATTAATGATGGATGTACATCCTGGGACAATAACTTTTTTTTTTTTTTTTGATAAAGGACCAACGTTTGGGTGTTTTTTATTTCTAGGGTACATTTTTTTTTGTGAATGATTATGGGTACTATGTTCCCCTTACTCACTGGGAACTACTGGGCCAGGGTTGTGGGGAAGAGGCCCTTGTTCTCATCAACATGGGGACAAGGCGCTTTGCCATGGGTGTACCCCCCTGGCAAGGTACCTTTCCCATGTTGAGTGTATGTGGCCTGGTAAAGTTCGGGGTAGAGCAGGCTTGCCCCCCCAAGCCCTCCCCCCCCCGCTTGGCTAAGGGTCTTGTAGGGAATTCGAGGGACCACGCTGCATTTTTTTTTGTTTTTTTTCGCATTGGGTCCCCCTTAAAGTTCCCAATGGACCAAAAGGACCTGGTATGAATTGTGAGGGGTCCCCCACATGTATTTTTTTTGCTTTTGTTTTAAACACTGTCCCAGCTCCTTTTTGTACATTCACCTATCAGCCAGGAATTCCCAGCTAACAGCTGAAAGAGCAAGGTAAGGATGGATCATTGGTTGTTAGGGCACCGGTGAATGCTTGCTCCTTAACAACCAGCATCTCTGAGCTGAATCTGTCACATTTAGCAGTGTTAGGAATACTGCTTCTAAATGTTTTAACTCTTAATTTATACATTCAGACAAACATGGCCCTGTCCCAATCTTTTTGAGACATGTTGCTGCCATCAATTTCAATTTTTTTTTTCTTAGAATGAAACATTTTCTCAGTGTAAACATTTGATATGTTTTCTATTTACTGTTGTGAATACATTATGTGTTTATGAGATTGGCAAATCATTGCATTCTGTTTTATGTAGACTTTATACAGCATCTCAACTTTTTTGGAATTAGGGTTGCATATATGGCAAGACATACTGCTGTCTGCGCTGCACCCAATATGTATAAATATTTTTTGTTGATATGGTTCTGGAGTGTTTTTGGCAAAATTTTTCTAAGTTATCTGTGTATTAGGTATTACATTCATATAGGGCTGTGAGTATACTGTATAGTGTAAGTACAAAGTAATACAAAGTAAGTACGAAGTAAATATATATATATACAGACCTTTTCTTCTGCAGTCCAGTGTTGTTATTGGATAAAGATATGTATAACAGAGTGTTGAGTCCACAGATGATCTAGAAGGCTTAGTCCCTTCTAATGGTATAGGTTTTCCATCTTCTTCTTGGCAAATGACTTGGGATGTGATCTCCTTTAGCTTCTGATTTTTTAACTCAATTGGTGACTCACACATGGCATAATTTCCAAAGTTCTTGTTCCGAGGAATTTGTAGCAGAGTCACCAGAGATTCCAGCTCACAGTTACAGTCCCAGGGATTTTCATAAAGTCGCAGATAGGTGAGCCGAGGCATATGTATGAACACTTCTTCAGACAAGGTTTTAATGCGGTTGTGTTGTAATAAAAGAGTTGATAGTTTTTTCAAACCAAAAAAGGCCTGTCTCTCAATTTTTCTGAGTTCATTTTGCTGTAAATCAAGACTCTTAAGATTCTCAAACTTAGAAAAGGCATTGTTCTTTAATATGCGAATCTGGTTTCTGGCCAGCAGTATGTGAATTAGGTCTTCTGGCCAGTCCTGGGGGACAGATGTCAGCTTCCTCTCCTGACAGTCCAAATATTTTTCATTAGAATATGTATATATATCACAAGGTGATCCTGGAGCATAGCGTTTTACAGTGCCTGAAAGTGTCTTGGAGCTGTGAGATTTGTCATTGTTTCCTCGGTTGTTTCTTCTTGTTTTCCGAAATTCGGATGCTTCGCAAAAAAGAAGTAACAAGATAAGGGTAACAACTTGCATTCTGACATCCAGCTGGTTCTTATTTTCCGGTACAACAATGAAATATTTCTCTTGAAATACAGTTCTCAGGTTTAGAAGGTGGAACTCCTAAACTGCAAAACAAAATAATTAAATATACTTAGATAGCAAATAAAATAAACACAAATGACCAGATAAATTAAATATGTGTAATATAGACCTTATTCAGATGGGCATACCAGTCTGTACACCCAGGTGAAGGGTGCTTTCACCCACACAGGATGCACAGGTGTTGCGGGCAGCCATATGCAGGCAGCTTTTTCAAACCAGTGACAGGTTGGTGGCTGCAGGGACCTGAACAGATCTCCAGGCACATCCCCGACTGTATATCCATGTAGGACTGACGCACAGATCAGAACACAGTCCATGTAGCAACCTGCCTGTCATTGATGTGAACCGACTGCCTGCACATGACTGCATGGCACATCTGTGCATCCCTCGCAGATAAAAACAGCCCTTCGCACAAGTGTACGGATCAGAACCCCCATGTGAATGAGGCCTAACATTAAAGGGATCCCAAACTTAACCAACTAAATGTTAATAAATGATTTGCATTGTGAGAAGTAGCAGTAAAGCACTCCCACTGCGTAGCAGTGCAAAGCAGAAAGCAGAGCCGGAGTGTAAAGAAAAAAATAATGTCCTCCAGGAACATAAATAATTACAAATTAAACACAGAAACAAGGTTCTTAAAGAATTAAGAACCCATTCATACTGTTGCGCTTCATTTGCGCATTCACATCAACCCGCAGTATGCCACATGTTAAATATTTCATTAAGGCAGCGCATTCATTTGAATGGGGTGTCTAACATGCCAAAATGCACCATAAACGATGCATATAAAATTTTTGCCAGTGCACCACAACCTGCATGTTTTGTTGTACTGTAATGCAAGTACCTTGAAATGGTGCATTGGGCTCTAAATAAATGGCACTGCATTGCACCAATGTGCGTTATTATGCTTTTCGGTATGGCACACATTATTGTAGCTAATGAACGGGCCCTAATACATTGTGATAAAGTTTATAATGACCCAAACTTTTGTCCTGGTTAGCTTTAAAGTATAACTAAAGGTAAAACTTATTTTTTAGTTCTGTATAGAGTGGAGATAAATTAGAACTCCTGTTTACCATTATCATTGAAAGTGAAAGAAATAGAACATTTTACATTTTGGGTTGTCCCCAGAATAGTAAATGGGGGGAATTCTTCCAATATGGACACTAGTTGTGGTGACTTGGGGGCCCCGAAGAAATTCCCTTAAATTGCAGGGATTTGCGTTCATTTCCTGTTTTGGGACATGAAGTGAAGGAAAATCTCCACAATGGGAAACAGATGGCGGAAAAAAAATTTGACAGCGGTTATAACTAGTGATCGACCGTTATCGTTTTTTTGTTGCCGATACCAATATTTTGGCCAATGCATATCGGTATCGGCCGATATGCGCCGATATGTTCGTATATTTTAAAAAATTATAATTTTTTTTTTATTTGACAGGTTCTGTTGTGGAGTAGACATATGCCAGTTTTCGGTAATTCTATATATCGCGGTATTGCATACCCACGGTATTGTTATTGTGGCATTTTTAAAATACCGAGTTTCTCTGCTCCTCAGTCTGACTTGTGAATTGATACATTTGGATGACTCATTCCTCACTCAGCAGTTCACTCACTCAATAGAAAACAGCTCTGGTAATATGATCCTAGAGTGAGAGACTTGGCTCCTCCCTGTAACCAATCAGACATCTCCCACTCAGCACACACCCACATGCTTCCTTCCCGGGCTCAGAGAGACACAGTGAGAGACCTACAGTGCCTGCCTTCTACAAGCGTCTGCAAGTACTTACACTGTCACTAGATAGATAGATGGAGAGACAGATATACAGATAGATGGATAGACAGATATACAGATAGATGGAGAGACAGATATACAGATAGATGGAGAGACATATACAGATAGATAGAGATATAGATATATGGAGATATAGATAGATAGAGATGGAGATATAGATGGAGATATAGATGGAGATATAGATAGATAGAGATGGAGATATAGATGGAGATAGAGATGGAGATAGAGATGGAGATATAGATAGATAGAGATGGAGATAGAGATGGAGATAGAGATGGAGATAGAGATGGAGATAGAGATAGAGATGGAGATAGAGATGGAGATAGAGATGGAGATATAGATGGAGATATAGATGCAGATATAGATAGATAGAGATGGAGATATAGATGGAGATAGAGATGGAGATAGAGATGGAGATATAGATGGAGATATAGATAGATAGAGATGGAGATATAGATGGAGATAGAGATGGAGATAGAGATGGAGATAGAGATGGAGATAGAGATGGAGATATAGATGGAGATATAGATAGATAGAGATGGAGATATAGATGGAGATAGAGATGGAGATAGAGATGGAGATATAGATAGATAGAGATGGAGATATAGATAGATAGATAGAAATACATACACGGGCATAGCAGCATATATATATAGATGCACAGGCATAGCAGCCCACATTACATTAGTATATAGCCATCAAGTAGTGTCTGGCCTACCTGGTGATGACTGGTCCTGGCGCTCCGATCCGATGGCCTGGTCATTAGGGGCTAAATCCTTGCGGCCCAGAAGTGGTTAAACCTGCAGGAGGACCGGTGTTTTTATTTGTAAATTACTTTACTATTGCTTTAGGCCTAGTTCACATGTATGCAGGTTAGCGGTTCACATGTATGTGGGTTGGCGGTTCACATGTATGCGGGTTAGTGGTTCACATGTATATGGGTTGGCGGCCCATATTTGCACAGGGATAGGGATAGCAGCCCATTGATTTGAATGGGCTTGGGCTGCTATGCCTGCGTTTTCAGCTGAAAAAAGCCGCATGCAGAATTTTAAAAAATGCAGTGGCCGTGAACCCCATCCTGCTTTTGCACCATGCGACTTACTTGCAGTTCCTGCACACGCAAACTGTGTTTTTAAATGCTGGGCCCATGTATTTAAAAACGCAGAAAGCTTGCCAGAGCAGGAACTGCAGGTAAGTCGCATGGTGCAGAAGTAGGATGGATTTAAAGGCCACTGCATTTTTCTAAAATGCTGCATGCACCTTTTTTCTGCGTAAAATGAGGGCATAGCAGCCCGTTCAAATCAATGGGCTGCTATGCCTGTGCAAATGTGGGCCGCCAACCCGCATACATGTGAACCGCCAACCCGCATACATGTGAACTAGGCCTAAAGCATGTGAAAAGTAATTTACAAATAAAAACACCGGTCCTCCTGCAGGTTTAACCACTTCTGGGCCGCAAGGATTTAGCCCCTAATGACCAGGCCATCGGATCAGAGCGCCAGGACCAGTCATCACCAGGTAAGCCAGACACTGCTTGATGGCTTATTTTAGGCCTGGTTCACAGAGTCTGTACTGACTGACTATATAATAATGTGCAAAAGTGAACCAAAGTCCCTAAATTCAGCAATGAAATTGAAGTGAGGTAGAAATTTAATAATTTAAGTTTAATAATTGAATACCGTGATAATACCGTATACCGTGACAAAACCCTAATCAATTAATCGCAGCATGGAAATCTGATATCGTCACATGCCTATTGTGGAGAGATCTGGGGGTCAAAAAGACCCCAAACCCCTCCTCTGCACTTGGCTGTTTTTGAATGCTGTCATTTTTTTTAATCTGGCGCCAGTACCCGGAAGTGATGTCATGACATCACTTCTGGGTTTTTGCATACAGACGAGATCAGAGCCAAATGCGGCTTTGATCGGGTCTTCGGCGGCCGTGCAGGCTGGTTGCCCGGGTCTTCCGGTGGGACGGGAGACCCGGACGAGCTGCGGAAGGTGGCAGGAGGGGGGGGGGCATCCCCTCCCGATCCTTGTAATGACAGTTGAGTGGCTTCTCAGCCGCATTGGTTGTCATTACAAGACAACCGACCTTTGGCTATGGACGCCGGTACCGGGGTGATGCCTCTAGCTGCAGGCATCACTCTTGTACAAGCACTTTCCGAAATATCGGTAATGTTGTCCACCTTGGTGGCGGATACCAATATATCAGGAAAGTGCAGATCAGCCCTCGATATATATCGGCTTTGCCGATAATCGGTCGATCTCTAGTTAGAACCCTCCTCTATCCAACATGAAAAAAATAATAATTCTACTTTAACTTATGCACCTCTTTACTTAAATAATTTACTTCAGTACTTTGCAACTATTGGGCACAAGAAAACTTTTAGGCTGGGTTCACACTAGTGCGAACTGTATGTGGGTTTCTTCGCATCCAATTCACATGACAGGAGATTGTGCCAGCTCTCAATAAAGCTGGTTCACACATTTAGGTGGCGACTGCGAAGCAGATTGCACAGGGGTCCTGTGCGTCTTTGGCTCCGTTTCAGGTCCGAATCAGGCAAAAATTCAGGCCTGATTCGTCCCTAAAACAAAGAAAAGGGACATACCGGACCCCTGCTGTATGCCGCGCCCACACTAAATGTGAATCCAGCTTGAACAAATGACCTACAGATAACATATAATGTGGAGGTGTTATAAATATGTACAAGTTTGAAACTTAAGTTACTACAGTGAAGAGTCTTGCTTGAAATACAAGTTCACTTTCACTCTCGGGTTTTAACAAGATTAAATAAAGATTTTTTATTTTTTAACTCCTCTGCTATTTGCTTCCAGATGATGTTGGCAGGCATGTGTCTGCACACTTTGGAATAACTAGTTACAAGCTGAAACACATTTTCCACTATGCACCGCCTTTGTAAATAAAACTGTAAAAAGGAGATATTCCCAACGGCATCCTCCTGGATTCTGGCTCTTTCTTGCGTACTGTTTGCAAATTAGGGCAAATAACTGATGCTGTGACACCACCGTTTAATCTTTTTTTTATTTTATGATAGGAAAACATCTTTCAAGATGATTCAAAATACTTTACACTGCTGACTGCATAATATAACCCTAGTGCCGTTGTACAAAAGCAGCAATCCTTTCTGTGCAACAAGTACTGCCTCATACATGCAGAGCCTGAGCCTATTGATTGAACAATGAAAAAAACAGCTGCACAGTGATGTCATCACTCACTCCTGTCAGCATGGTCACTGTCTGTACATTTGAAGCTTCCAAAGCTGGCCTTCCTTTTCCTAGAGATAGGCTTCTTTCACTTTGGCAGTATGCTTACCACTTTTTGAAAAGCAATCAGCAGTGGATCACTTTTTCAGAGGGTGGTATAGCGGTGATTGGCAGGTGATCAGGAGGCAATCCTGATGCCACCTGAGTGTCTCCTTTTTCTTTTGCAATACCAAGGGGGATTTTGTTGTAAAAAAAAAAATCACACCACAACATTTGAATCACAGTTGCAGTGCATTTTTTTAAATAAAATTAAAAAGAAAAATGTTTACAGTACCCCTGTACCCCAATGCTCACATGCAAATGCAAACACTTATGTAGGTCCTGCAAGCAGATATAAACAGTGATCACACCGCACATGAGGTATCACCGCAAATGTCAGAGTGAGAGCAATAATTCTAGTGCCAGAGCTCACGTTTTATTCTAAAATGGTAACCTATAAAGGCTTTTAAATCTTTGCCGAGGGAGATTTTTAGATATCATAGTTTATCATTATGTCACAGGAATTAGAATAATTAAATCTTAAGATGTTTGGTAACTATTTGCTTGGCACAATACATTCTTTTATATTTTACCAAAAATTGGGTATTGTGTTTTTGCATTTAATCTATCCCTGAAAATGTGTGTTTTAAAAACAGCTTTGCAAATACTGTGCAACATTTAACATTGCAACAGCCACCATTTTATTCTCCGGGGCTTCTGCTTTCAGCAAATATTTAATGTTTGGGGGTTACTAGTAATTATCTGTAAACATCATAATTTTTTTCTATAATATTATTATTATACAGTATTTATATAGCGCCAACAGTTTACGCAGCACTTTACAACTTGAGGGTAGACAGTACAAACACAATTCACTTTAACCACTTGCCGACCGCCACCCCACGCAGAGTTACTGCAGCAGGGCAGCTCGGCTGCGCATAATCACGTAGATCTACGTGATTATGTGCACACGGTTTTGGCGGAGTCTCGCTCCTGCTGTAAATAGTCATAGTGGGAGGCAGGCCGTAGGAGGAGCAGGCTCGATCGCTGCCGGCCTCCCGCTATCTTCGACAAAACTGACAGGAGAGTTGTCTGGTATGTAAACGATGTAAGGTGGCTCTCCTGTCAGAGAGGCAGGGAAAGATTGTGTGATTCAGCTAAGCTTAATCACAGATCTTTCTGTACCTCTGTTCAATCCATCCACCCCACACACAGTTAGTATGCACATCTAGGGAACACATTTAACCCCTTGATCACCCCCAGTATTAACCCCCTTCCCTGCCAGTGTCATTTTTACAGTAACAGTACATATTAATTAGCACTGATCACTGTATTAATGTCACTGGTCCCCAAAAAGTGTCACTCAGTATCAGATTTGTCCGCCGCAATGTCGCAGTTCTGATAAAAATCACTGATCGCCGCCATTACTAATAAAAAAAAAATAAAAAGTCCATAAATCAATCCCATAGTTTGTAAATGCTACAACTTTTGCGAAAAACCAATTATTGTACGCTTTTTGGGATTTTTTTTTAACCAAAATACAAATTGGCCTAAACTGATAAAAAATTAGATGTTTTACATTTTTATATTGGGAATGTTTTATAGCAGAAAGTAGAAAATATTGGTGTTTTTTCAAAATTTATGCTCTTTTTTTGTTTATAGCGCAAAAATGAAAAACTGCAAGGTGATTAAATACCACCAAAAGAAAGTGCTATTTGTGGGAAAAAAGGGGACATCAATTATATTTGGGTACGGCTTTTCATGACCGCGCAATTGTCAGTTAAAACAACGCACTGCCGAATCGCAAAAAATTGCCTGGTCATTTAGGGGGTAAAACTTTCCGGGGCTGAAGTGGTTAATACAGTAGGAATCAGAGGGCCCTGCTTGTTAGAGCTTACAGTCTAAGATAGGAGTATGTGAAAATTGCAAAATGTGGAAAGTGGAAAGCTACCAGCGGTTAAAAAGTGGTTAAAAACTACCAGCCAGAAAGCATGAGGTTAATCAAATATTAAACCTGAAAACCAAAATAATCAGAAGAAGCTATAGTTTATGCTAAGGGGAAAAACTGATGATTGGGGTACAAAAATAACATACAAAACAAGGTTAAAAAAAAAAAAAGAACAATTTTAAAGTACTGTAATGTAATGACTTTTTAAATACTGAATATCTAGAAGTGGTTGCTGATGTGGCTGGTGGCTGTGGTCTACCTGTACCCACTGCACTGCCTAATCTGTGATCAATGTAACCATTTCATTAAACACTGTAATGTTAAGGCCCCTTTCACACGATCGGAAAGATCGGGTCCACCTGTCCGTTTTTCAGGCAGACCTGATCAGGTCACCCATTCTCCTCTGTGGAGAGGGCGGCGGATGTCAGTGGAGATGTGTCCGCTGACACCTGTCTGTCATCCGATCCGTCAAGATCCGCTTAAAACAGACGGATGACGATACATTTACTATCCATCCAGCGGGTCGGATCGGATGAAAATGGACATGCTGTCTGTTTTCATCCGATCTCCCCATGGAGGACAGTGAGTGGAGACGGAACTGTCATCTGTCTGCTCAACAGGGATCAACGGAGCTATCCCCGCTGAGCTAGCGGAGTCCGCCGAGCTGATCCGCCCAGTGAGAAGGGGGCCTGACACCCGCATTCACCACAGAGCTGAGTGATCCTTAATGTATCCCACGTTTCCTGGACACATCTGGATGCAGCTGCAGTATGTTCATAAGAAGCCCGGTTTCCTTTACAAATTTGCACATGCTTTAACCACTTAAGCCCCGGAGGATTTGGCTGCTAAAAGACCAGGGGTTTTTTTGCGATTTTTTACTGCGTGACTTTAACGGACAATTGCGCGGTCATGCGACGCTGTACCTAAATGAATTTGACGTCCTTTTTTTCCCACAAACAGAGCTTTCTTTTGGTGGTATTTGATCACCTGTGCGATTTTTTGATCATGCGCTATAAACAAAAAAAGAGCGTCAATTTTGCAAAAATAACAATATTTTTCACATTTTTTTATATGAAATTCCCCAAAAAAAAGTAAAAATCAAAAATTTTTAACATTTTCGACCAATTTGTTTTATGCTACATATGTTTGGTAAAAAAACCCGCAAAAAGCGTATTTTGATTGGTTTGCGCAAAAGTTATTAACGCGTTTACTAACAAAGGGAAAGATTTTTGTAATTTTTGTTGTTTTTTTTTTTAACGCGTAATGGCGGCGATCTGCGATTTTTTTTGCGGTACTGCGATATTGCGGTGGACAGATCGGACCCTTGACTGACATTTTTGACACTTTTGGGGTTACCAGTGACATTTCTACAGTAATCAGTGCTATATATATGCACTGTTACTGTAAAAATACACTGGCAGTGAAGGGGTTAACTTTATTTGAGAGGGAGGGGCTGTGTGTGTCCCTAGGGGCGTGATTCTAACTGTGATTGGCTGTGGCTTGAGCTGTAGTTACACTGATCAACGGTCCTACATAGTAGAACCGTATGATCAGTGTTTCTACACAGGGGAGAATGACAGGCAGCTTGTTTACACAAGCTGCCTGCCTTTCTCCCTCTCCCCCGATGATCGCAGAGTGAGCGGCGGACATCAGGTCCGCCGGTCACACGCGCGGGGGGGCCCGTGACCGCGCGGGAGCGCGGCGGCGGCGCGCGCTCACTCCCCAGAGCCTCACAGGCTAGTGACGTAAATATACGTCACTTTCCCTGTGAGGGGCTGACCGCCGCAGTAAATCTACTTGCAGCGGTCGGCAAGCGGTTTAAAAGTACCTTCTCTTGTTCTCAGCCTCCTCCCGAATCTCCAGATTTCTTTTTTTACTGCTGTGATCCAATTTCCTGTTGGAGGGTGGCTAAATTCATTCTCCATGGTCCCACTGAATGTAGGAACCCTCTTTTGCTCATTCCCAAAATAGACTAAGGACTATAATCCATTGGATGTGTAGTGTGAGCGCCAGGACAAGGGGTGGGCAGGAGGGACGGCTGCCCTGGGCGCCAGGGACGGCTGCCCTGGGCACAGTTGTATACTGCAGGGATGGGGGACTCGCCATTCTGATTATATGCCTGACAGGAGTAGTGATAGCAGCATCACTACTCCTGTCAGCTAAGCGCTGTGAGCAGTAGAGAGTTAGGAAGCTGTGCTCTCTATCTCCTCTCTGCCACAGGGGTCTCCCACCATGCACAGCCTCAGTTCTCACGATGACTTCAATCTTAATAAAAATCCTCCTATTGACAAGCAGATGACTGCTGGGGGTAGGGTCCCCTAAGCTTGCATATAAGGGGGGGGGGGCACAGTTTGGCTTCTTTGCCCTGGGCGCTGGATGGCCATGTCCCAGCACTGTGTAGCGTGTGTAGAAAAGTGCACAGAACTGCAACTAACATGCACTACTCATTCCAAACAAGTGTCATTTTGGAGGCTCACAGAGGGTGTTACAAGGAGGCAAAATAATAAATAGATTATAGGGCCATTAAAGATAATGTCAACCCAACATTTTATATTCTTGATATGTACTTGTCGTACAATGTATTTGTATGAAAAAGTATCTTGTTCTCTTTGCATGGCTTCCTTTGTGTGATATACCTGTGTTCCTGCCAGTCCCTCTGCTTTCTTATTAAAAACTGACCACACTGGGTCATGAGAGCACAGTATGGTCAGTTTTCTGGCTGGGCTGAGAACTCAGCCTGCACTCCTCCAATGATCAGACTTCTGCTGACACACCCCTTTGGCACAGCCATTCACTCTGAAGACTAGTGTACTGCTTTTTCTCCTCCCCCAGCTCTCTGAGCTCCCTGTATAGCTGAGGACAGAGGGTATGTGATCACTTATAAAAAAAAAAAAAGGGGAAAGTCCCCTGGCCCGACTCCCGCTGTGACTGAATACAGCGGGAGTGAGCTTCCGGCGGCGCGCGAGCGCCGCCCACAAGGGGAGGAGTCCAGCGACGTAGGTCTACGTCGCTGGATGGGAACGAGCCACTGTGCCGCAGTAGAGGCACAGTGAGCGGGGCTAAAGTGGTTAAAGGAGTTATGCATTCTATGCATTAAGATAAAAAGCCTTCTGTGTGCAGCAGCCTCTCCAGTACCCCCTAATACTTACCCGAGCCCCCTCTCTGTCCAGCGATGTCCACAAGTCTCTCGTCTGTTCGGGACTCTCCCTTTTGATTGGCTGAGACACCATCGTGGAGCCATTGGCTCCCGCAGCTGTCAATCAAAGTCAGCCAATCAGGAGAGAGAGGGACGGGGCCAAACCACAGCTCCTTGTCTGAATGGCCTGGGTGCCCCTATAGGAAGCTGCATATTGTGGGGGCACTCAACAGGAGGGAGGGGCTAGAAGCAGCGAAGAGGAACCTGAGAAGAGGAGGATCTGTGCCACTGCACAGAGGAGGTAAGTATAACATGTTTGCTGATTTAAAAAAGTGAAAAAAATTAGACTTTACAATCACTTTAAATAGTAGATGTGTATGGATTATTTTTGAGAATATGGATAGTTTTCTGTATCACTTTAAAGATGATGTTGCTGATCCTGATGGAGATGCAATATTTTGCCTGTGGTAGCAGAGGAGGAGGCAGTAGCAAAGGAGGAGGAGGCAGCAGCAGAGGAAGCACAATATCAGCAACTTTGCCCCAACAGTACAGTGCAAAATCAGACAATAAACTTGGTCTTCTTGTCTACTGTATTTTATATGTCAGGCAGAAAAGCAAATGGGGGAATCCCCCAGTGGGTTGCAGGCAGCTATAAAAAATACATTTTCTAGCAGAATGAGTAACATCTGTTAGGATCATATTTCTGTTTTATTACATATTAAAGGTCTAACCCTTTTCCATTAAATCTAAAATCTGAATACAAGTTTAGAGTCAGGCTTTAGAGGGAATCACTTTAATGATAAAAAAGAAATGCTTATGAAGGGTCAACAACTTTAGTGATTGTAAACCCTTCCACATACCCAGTGAAGTGACTGGCCTCAGGTCATACACAGAGATGAAAAAAAAAGAAATAATTTGACATTAGTTGTACCTGTTTATCTGCAGTCTTCTCTTTTCTACAGCCTTCCAAAGTCCAGAAAGCTTATCTAAGCTGTCAGAAAAAAGGGGGTAGAGAGTTGAAATTACACCCTGCGGAGCTCAGTGAGGAGAGCTCTGAGAGTTGATTGGAGGGAAGGAACACACCCCCCACTCCCTGCACACAGGAACAGAGCTGAGGCTGTCAATCACAGGCTGTGTGCTGGAACTCCCTCCCCTGTCACTTTTTCTCTTGGTCAGAAGTGACTAATGCAGATAGCAGAGGAATGAAGCAGCAGAGAGAAATTATGCTTAGTGCTCTGGGTTGAGACAAGTACACACTATAGAAGGATATGCTTTGTTCATATTTCATGTTTACAACCACTTTAACGTTTGTAATTGTCAGCTCCTTGGCATGGATAAATCAACCTACTGCTGCTTTGTGACAAATGACAAATTTGCAAAGAGCTGCCTCTCTTTGAAGCTGCAGCTGATGTGATTTCTGTAACATAAAAGTAAAAACATATGCATATGGAATGGAAATGTGCTTTTGTCTTGAAAAAGCAAAAAACTGTACTGAATTTGGTTGTCATTTGGGTGGTAGAGGTGCTATAGCACACAAAGGGCAAGCGTGCACTAGCCATCAGTCTTATAAATTTGTCCCTGTAGCCTCCAGTTCTGCTGCTCAACTCTAAGGCTGGGTTCACAGCGATACGAATTGGATGCGGGTTCCCCTGCATCCAATTTGCATGGCATGAGATTGTGACCAGCTCACAATGGAGCTGCGGTCCGAATTGCAAAAGGGTCCTGTGTGTCTTCCGCTCCATTTCAGGTGAGAATTCAGGCAAAAATTCAGACCTGATTCATACCTCAAATGGAGAACAAGGAAGCACCGGACCGCGGCCGCAGCTAGTGTGGGCCCAGCCCTAAGCTAAGTCCCTAACAGACCCTAAAACTGATCTGACACTGCAACACTGCAAACAGACAGCTTGTACCTAATTGTAGCAGCGAGAACAGTTCATATTGCAATGTATTTACAGTATATAAGGGACAGATCTGGAGGATACAGGGAAGGCTGCCAGGAGGTAATGTAAGGCAGCTTAGGGAAGCCGTGAATGTGACTGGGAACTAAAAATAGTGCAGATGTTTGACACAAACTGCTAAATGGTTGTGCATATCAGAATTGACTTGGGTTGTAAACTGGGGGTTGTAAACTGCTGTAGATTTTTCTTTTTTTTGGCGGGGGGGGGGGACCTGTGGGATAAAGCCATAATGTGCTAATATGCATCGCATGCTAGTACGTTGTGTTAAACTTACTTGAAAACAAAGCCCTCCCATGGTGAGAAGTCAGCGTTGCAGCCGCCTCCACCTTCACCCATCTTGCTTCTGGGTATGTGAATGGTGGGAGCCGCTGTTCACAGCACGGGGCTCTGAAGCAGTGGCACAGGTGGCCGTTCCTTCAGAGCGCAAGTGCCAGTGATGTCACTGGCTGCATGCAGTGTAAAGATCTACTAAAGGGGCACCGTTTACACTAAAAGCAAAAGGAGGAAGTCCAATTATTTAGAGAGATATTTGACCCCTCTGTGGTGTGACGGTACTCACCATCACTGGGAGTGATAGACTGCTTCAAATTGGTTCTGTGTTTACACTTAGGATAATGTGTATTGAACTTCAATGTCAGGGACAGGCTCTCCCTATTGTCTGTGTACTGAGGTGTGGTGTGGATTCTGTTAAGCCTGCCTGTCCCGTTGGCAATGAACTCACATATTGTTTCTGTCCAGATAGCTAGATAATTAGTTCAGGTTAATTCTATATCTGTATAAAATTTCATCTGCATATGATAATGTAATCAGGCAACCCCTGACCTGTGTGTGGTAATCTGATCAGGAGGGGGGGTGTCCATGCTGTATAAAAACTATGTGACTGTTGAATAAAGAGAAGGTTCCAGTACAAGCTAAGCGATAATGTTCTGTGGCTCATGTTCATGTTCTATGGCTCAGGACAGAGGAAGATGTTCACTAACAGAAGGGGAATCAGCACAAGCGATACATCCTGTATGTAACTGTAAGTTATGTCCCTTGTACTGTTTTTTCTATTTGTAATTTTGGACACATTTGAGCTTTAATATCAAGATGCTGATTAGACAGCATGATTATTGCACAGGTGTGCCTTAGGCTGGCCACAATAAAAGGCCACTCTAAAATGTGCAGTTTTAGCGTTTCGGGTTGGTCCGAAAACCAGTCAGTTTTTGGTGTGACCACCATTTGCCTCACGCAGTGCAACACATCTCCTTCGTATAGAGTTGATCCGGTTGTTGATTGTGGCCTGTTGAATGTTAGTCCACTCCTCTTCAATGGCTGTGCGAAGTTGCTGGATATTGGCAGGGCCTGGAACACGCTGTCGTATACGCCGATCCAGAGCATTCCAAACATGCCAACTCCGACTTTTCGGCTGACAAAATCCTGCAGGCTATAAATATTTTGTTGTCCGTAATACAACGTCCGATTTTCATCTCATTAGTACAGATTTCGACAGAAAAAAATCTTAAGAGCAAGACTAGGCATGCTCAGAGAGAAAGAACACATACAAAGCAATCCGACACATGACATCACTTCTGAAGTAGAATTCTGTCGTACGGGAAAATTCGTATGAAAATAACCTCTTCACTTTCCACATCAGACTAGCATGCCACAAAAAAACGGACGACAGATCGTTCGATAATCTGATCGTGTATACGGGGCTTTAAAGACATTCACTTTTACTCAGGGTGTACACTATAAAAATTTTATAACACATCTGGATCCTGAAGAAGCTCGTATTGTGAGCAAAATGCATAGATCCATCTAACAGCAGGATACGTAATGCAATGTGTAACACCTTTGACATGTTATACTCAAGTGTCTGTTTTTAACATTTTTTATTAATTATTTAACAAAACCTATATACCTTTTAGCCATTTTTGTTTTGGTATTTTGGGCACATTTAAAATCCCCACTCTCCTTGTCTGCTGGGATTTTCCCTTCCCCCCCTTTTCCGTTCCCTCTCCCCCACTATCTCCCCTTCCCTCTCAGACTTGGTACATTTATATTTTTCTATTTCCCAGGGGATGGTGCCAGAATTGTATAGACAGATGTATATACTCTCCACCCAATCTCTATTTTGAAGTTGCTAAGTACTCCTAGGATGTTGCTAAGTTAGGCCTAGTCATCAATGCTCACCTTCACCATCACAGGAGCTAGCTCTTTCTCTGATTTAAAACCCCTCACATACTCTTTCTCTCCCCTGAAAAAGTAGCTCTGAGCTTAGTATTTGAGAGCTCAATCCCATCCATCCCTCCCTCCCCTCGCCCATCATATCCATCCATCCATCCCTCCATCCATCCCTCCTTCTATCCAACCATCCCTCCCTCTAAACATCCATTTATCCATCCCTCCCTCTATCCAAAAATTCCTCCCTCTATCCAACCATTCCTCCCTCCCTCCATCCATCTATCCCTCCATCCATCCCTCCCTCCCCCTATTTACCCATCCCTCCCTCTATCCATATATTAAGTCGCGCTAATTAAAGAAATGGAAAATCAAGTCCATAATGTCCATAATTGGGATCACAATGTTCAAAAAAGACTCCCTATGGATATCCGCTTACCAGAGCTGATAAGACAAAAGGCAGGTTCTCTAGAATAATCACGTCCCCTTGATAGCAGACCGGAACCAATATTCTCCCGTTATTCGGCAGTATTGAACGGAAAAATAAAAAACGCAATAGCGTAAAACCCAACACAAATGGAACTATTACACCACGGTGAGTAATAACTGATTGTGAATGTGTTCAATAATAACAGATATTGGAAATGTAGTGAAATAGAAATCTGTAGATAAAGACACCTATAGGTACCTCTTACCAAAAATAGGTGATTGTAGGTGCAAATCAAATAACTAAAGTGGAATCCTCAGCCAGCAGGTGTCAACTCTTACCATAATAAGAAATTAGAAACGCCAAGTGAGTGCAGAATCCTATATAGATATCCTAATGTGTGTGAAACCTCCACCAATGATGGCTCGCCTCTTACCAGAAGATGATAGGATCAAGCCAAATAGCTGAAAACCAAAAACACCAGACAAAGTGACATGCCAGCCTTCACCGGAGAGATTGGCCTCTTACCCAAAGGGAGTATACAGATCGCCTGTAGCAATATTGGACCTCTAGGGAACTGTGGCGGAATCTTGTCCAGTAACTCCAGCCAGGCCAAGGGGATAACCATCAAATAAAAAGAAATGCTTCCATTTCGTCAGTACGCCGTGTCCTTACGACGTTTCGTCACAGATGACGTTTTCAAAGTTTTCATCTGTGACGAAACGTCGTAAGGACACGGCGTACTGACGTCATCTGATTGCGACCTGGGAGTGCGGACGAGCGGAGACCGTCCGGCCGGCGGTTCACAATTCATGCTCCTCATTCCCATCGACATTGTAAGTTTTATTCCATTTCTGTTTTAAATAAAGTAGCGGTTTTACACTATGGAAGCATTTCTTTTTATTTGATGGTTATCCCCTTGGCCTGGCTGGAGTTACTGGACAAGATTCCGCCACAGTTCCCTAGAGGTCCAATATTGCTACAGGCGATCTGTATACTCCCTTTGGGTAAGAGGCCAATCTCTCCGGTGAAGGCTGGCATGTCACTTTGTCTGGTGTTTTTGGTTTTCAGCTATTTGGCTTGATCCTATCATCTTCTGGTAAGAGGCGAGCCATCATTGGTGGAGGTTTCACACACATTAGGATATCTATATAGGATTCTGCACTCACTTGGCGTTTCTAATTTCTTATTATGGTAAGAGTTGACACCTGCTGGCTGAGGATTCCACTTTAGTTATTTGATTTGCACCTACAATCACCTATTTTTGGTAAGAGGTACCTATAGGTGTCTTTATCTACAGATTTCTATTTCACTACATTTCCAATATCTGTTATTATTGAACACATTCACAATCAGTTATTACTCACCGTGGTGTAATAGTTCCATTTGTGTTGGGTTTTACGCTATTGCGTTTTTTATTTTTCCGTTCAATACTGCCGAATAACGGGAGAATATTGGTTCCGGTCTGCTATCAAGGGGACGTGATTATTCTAGAGAACCTGCCTTTTGTCTTATCAGCTCTGGTAAGCGGACATCCATAGGGAGTCTTTTTTGAACATTGTGATCCCAATTATGGACATTATGGACTTGATTTTCCATTTCTTTAATTAGCGCGACTTAATATACGGATTCTTATAAGGGTGTGGTCACACTTGAAGTCGCTGCTGTGTGCTATATTTCCATCAGCGCGGTTATTCATCCATATATTCCTCCCTCTATCCAACCTACCTCTCCCTCCATCCATCCATCCAACCATCCCTCCCTTTCTCCATCCCTCTATCTAACCATCCATCCAACCATACCTCCCTTCATCCATCCAGCCATCCATCTATCCCTCCCTCCAACCATCCCTCCATCCATTCAACTAGCCCTCTATCCATCCAATCAACCATCTCTTGTTCCATCCATCTAACCATCCCTCCATCCATTAAAACATTCATCCATCCCTCCAACCATCCCTTGCTCCATCCTTCCATCTATCCCTCTCCCCATTCATCCCTCACCCCATCCAACCATCCCTTCCTCCATCCAGACCATCAGACCAGGGCTCTTGCACACAGGTAGCTGAGCCCATTCAGTGTAATTGCAGACCAGGTGCAGTATACAGCCCGTCACTGACATGAATAGTGTGCTGCTGTATTGCTCTATACAGTGATCACAAACATGAGTACAGCAGCGTACAACTATTCATGTCAGTGACGGGCTTGCATCTTGGCTGCAAATACACTGCAATTACACTGAATGGGCTCAGCCACCTGTGTGCAAGAGCCCTGAATCTCAATAAAAGTAAAGTAAATTCTTTAGTAAGAATAAAATACAAAATGCATTGAAATTTTTTTCTCTATCTTATCTTCTTAATATTTGGTAGTCATATCCCAAAAAATGTTCTATCTCTATCATACAATCATTCCATAAAAACACACCACATACCACATTGCATATATAATTTGAGGAAAATATGCTGATAAAATAGTTTACCATTTGCCAATGAAAAAAAAAAAACATGTCCCCAGATTTCATTTTAAAAATCTGGTCACCTAAGGTGAGCAGTGATGACTAGGCCTCACTTAAGCTCCGTATACACACTGGCTGAACGTCGAGGGACAACGGCTGGTTCCAAATAAAACGTCCAACATTTGGCCAGTGTGAATGCCGGTCTATCCAACAGAAGCCGGCTGTTGGGCCGGCTTCTGTCGGATGTGCATGCTGGAAAACCAGCATCCGACCGACTCCCGATCAGCGCTCTCAGCCAATGGCAGAGTGCTCTGATTGGAGTGTTCTGGCATGGGGGGGCGTCACGCTGTCAGAACACAACAGCTTAGCGGGGGAGATCACTGAACTTAACTCTCGCATGGTTAGTACAGCGGCTCCGACTGCTAATAGTACCCGACTTTAGCAAAATCCTGGGAATATTCCAGTCAGGCTTCATAAGGTATGTAAATGGCCTACACATGTAGCAAGGGCTTTATTTAACTTTAGTCAGAGCTGCACAGTTTGTTTTTATCTACAGATTCATCTTATCTGCATAGGCAGTGTTGTGGTGAACTATCCCTTTAAGAATTTTTATGCATTTGTAGCCAACACATTTGAAATTCTTCTAATGTTGGATTTGCCTTATTTTGTGTTGTGTAGTACTAGCGGCCCTAAAGCCTCGTACACACGCAACAAATTTCCGCCGACCGGTAGTTCGTCTTTTGTCCAGAGTGGTGTCTGTTGGTTGGAATGTGCTCTAGACTGCACACAAATTTTGTCGTCCGACAGAATTCTACTTCAGAAGTGATGTCATGTGTTGGTTTGCTTTCTTTGTGTTCTATCATCTCTGAGCATGCCCAGTCTTGCTCATAAGATTTTTCCCTGTCGAAATCTGTACTGACTGCACGAAAAACGGACGTGTTTTGACGGTGGACAAAAAATTTATAGCCTGCACACCAGAATTTTTTCGGCCGAAAAGTCGGAGTCGGTTGTCGAGAGCACCATACTAACAAGCCGAAAATCGGCAGATCGGTCGTCGGACGAAAATTCCCAGCCGAATTTCGACTCGTGTGTACGGGCCTTTAATCCAGTAATATGTCCATACTGGCTGTTCAGGGTGCAGTTCTCCAAAGATCACATGCTATGTACTGTATAGGACTTTCTTTTGCTTTAGGATCTGTTTTCTCTCACAGCTGAACAGGGGAGGACACGGAGGAAGTGTGATAATAAAATCTTCTGGAAGGGAAGACTGCAATATTTATTTTGGTTGTATGAGAACTGCATATTTCGCAGGACACTGGTGATAAGGAACAAGACCCAGCAGTGGCTGTTCTATGAACTGATAATGCATTGTTAACATTATTATTACATTTACAATAAATTGTTTAAAAAAAAAAGACACTTAAAGCTATGAATAATTTATCTAAATAAAGCCTAGGAAAAAAGACATACCGATTTATATGGCAAGCTTAAAGGTAAATTTTAGGTCCAAAAGTAAATGACCAGTGTAATTACTTGGAAGAGAAATTAGCTAATTTTACAATAATTTGCATCTGAGAGTTCAAAAACAGACACGTCTATCAGAAGATACACAAAAGGGAATATATATATATATATATATATATATATATATATATATATATACACACACACACACACAGTGGGGAAAATAATTATTTGATCCCCTGCAGATTTTGTAAGTTTGCCCACTTACAAAGAAATGAAGGGTCTATAATTGTTATCATTATTTTTTATGAAAGAGACAGTATATCAACCAAAAATCAAAAAAAAAAACACATTACACAAATGTTATAAATGGAGTTGCAGTTCAGAGAGTAAAATCAATACGTATTTGATTCTCTACCATCCAACAATAATTCTGGCCCTCACAGACTGGCTACAGGTTGTGCTCATGTGGTACAAAGATTAGTCCTGTCAATTTAAGAAGGCGCTCCTAACGACAACTCATTATGTGTATAAAAGACACCTGTCCACAAAATTGTTTTCTTCCATTCAAACCTCCCCATCATGGGCAAGACCAAAGAGCTGTCAAAGGATATCGGGGACAAGATGGTAGACCTGCACAAGGCTGGAATGGGCTACAAGACCATCAGTAAGAAGCTTGGTGAAAAGGAGACATATGTTGGAGCGATTATTAGTAAATGGAAAAAATACAATATAACCATCAATTGCCCTCGGTCTGAAGCTCCATACAAGATTTTGCCTCATGAGGTAGGGATGATCAGGAAAAAAGAGAGGGATTAGCCCAGAACTACACAGGAGGTGCTTGTGAATGATCTTAAGGCAGTTGGGACCACAGTAACCAAACAAACCATTGGTTGATATTTTGGTTGATATTCTGTCTCTATCATTTAAAATACACCCATGATAAAAATGATAGACCCTTAATTTCTTTGTAAGTGGGCAAACTTGCAAAATCTGCAGGGAATCAAATAATTACGGTATTTTCCTCCCTGTATGTATGTACTGTATGTGTATGCAATAACATATGTTTTCGATTTACTACATTTTATGCACTTTTCAAATAATTTTTGCTCATTTAATACATTAAAAAATGCATCATTTCCTTTATTTTTAAAATGCATTGCACTGCAGTGCATATACATTGGTGCTCTAAAGTTTGTGATTGATCTTGTTCGAATTTTCAATATTTCTGCAAAATTGTGTCATGGTACTACAACTAGATAATGAGAACATATTTAAAGAAAAGAATCAAAACATCGTACAGTATTTGTTAATTTATTATTTTGGAAAATAATTCAAAGTGACATGTTTGCGCGTGGCAAAATTATGTGAATCGCTAGGGTTTCAGTTAATTTGAAGTGAAAATCGGGCCTTTTTCCCGACGGCCAGCCAGGGGATGGTACAGATAGGTGGCAGAGCTGCAGTTTTACTGCCTACCGGAATTTTAACAAAACAGCTGGACAGGGCTGTACACATGCCACGGCTGTCATTCTTTACTTTATAGCCATGGCATTTTTAACTTACAAAACCATTTATTAAAACACTTTCTTTGCACTTCATGGTGTTGATTGACTAAAGGTTATTACACTGTACCCTTTGCAAGGGAATTTTCCTCAGAGCTTAGTGAATGTGGTGAAATTTACCTTTGCAAAAAAAAACCCAATCATGTGCAAGGTAAAAAAAAAAAAAAAAAAAAAACAGCATTTTTGCTTGCACATGATTGGATAGTAGACAGCAAAGCTTCACCTCACTCATTGAACTCTAGGAAAAATTCCCTTGCAAAGTTAGAGGTCTATTTGCATTTGGCAAATCAACCTCACAAGTCCACTGTCACATGAGTGGTGGACTGGCAGGCATCACACCAATAGCAACGCAATCAATAATCCAGGAGATCTCTGAAAACTACAGTCAACTACTAGATCACAGTCAACAATGGTGTGCATGGTAACGTTGGAAGTAGAAAAGTTGCTAGTATTCAAATAGAATGTTGCTGCCTTTTATAGTTTGTAGTTTGTTAAAGATTACATGGATAAGTTGGATGGCTAAAAATGTTAAGTGTATAAATGATCAAAATAAAAGTTTTGGCTTGAATAAAAAGCACTATGTTTAGTGAAAGGTAAAGCATAGTAGAGCATAAATGATGGCATTATCATGGCCTGCTTTGCTGCCTCTAGACAAGGATGGCTTGCTAACTTTGATAGATCTATAGATCTCTAAATCCAGAATTGTACCAAGTCAGAGAACAGGAGCTTGCTTAAACCTGCGTAAAGTGGAACTCCAGGCATTTAACCCCCTCCCCCATCTGTCAACATCCTCCCCAAAAGCCCCTATATGCACTCCCATACATACCTTTTTTTTCTTGGGATCTTCTAGTCTGGTGAAACCGTGGCAGCTTCATCTATATTCCCATCGCACAATTCCTGGATCACAGGCTCATCTGTAACGGGTGCTGTAGCGGTTACCAGCTGGACACTGGATATACTGTATCACAGATCAATACACATATTCACCAGCACAACATAGATCTTCAATTGCAGTCCAAAGCTTTTATTGCAGAGAGATCACATCATAAAAGAACAAGTACAACATTTCGGAGCTGCACAGGATCCCTTTGTCAGTCACATGCCTGATGAAGGGGTCCTGCATGGCTCCGAAACATTGCACTAGTTCTTTTGAGATGTGATCTGTCTGTAATAAAAGCTTTGGACTGCAATTGAAGATCCTTGGTGTGCTGGCGAACAAGTGTATTGATCATGGCAGCTTCCTCTGGCAACAGTAGGGGATGGGTATTCTCACTAGACTGAGTGGCGCTCATGTAATGACGTGGGTGCTGCTCAGTCCTGGGGTAATGGGAGCCCAGCATATGTGATGATGTACCACCTAGGCAGAGTCAGTGTAAACAGTTCACAGTAAACAGGCAAAATTACTAATTGTTATTCTGCCTGAAGTGGACTGCCATATGAGGAAGCTGGGGATATCGCTGGAGCATTAAAAAGGGTACGGCCTCAGGCACACAGGGTGTTTTGCCCCAGTTTATGAGATTTGGCTTTTTGCTGCAAGTGGAAGGCACAGACGCACAGCATGGGTGCACCATCCAGCCCTATTGCCAGCAGCTCGTAAAACTCTATGAGAGGCTGACCGCTGCTGTGGCTGGCGAACGAGTGCAACCTACTGTATGTTAAGGGCAGCATGCACCTAGGGATGAATGCCAGGAAAGCAGACTGCTTGCATTCCAGGCATTAGACTCTGGGTGCATACTATCCTAAAAATTAGTACTACTAGGTGCATCATCCAGCAATAGCAGCTTTCAGTCTTTCATAGAAACTTACAGCCAGCCAGTAGTGGGACTGGACTTTTCCACAGGTACAAAATACTGGGATTTCATGCGCTGGGGCTAACCAACCAGTGTACATGATGCCTAAGTATAAATTTGAATGAAAAAGAAATGAAACTGCACTTATACTTTAAAATTGCCTTATAGAATATTTCGGATAATGCATACATTTAAAATAGCAGTGCCAAACATTGTTCGGGGGAATGGAATCCATATGTATATTTTTTTAGGTAACACAATTAACAATGTATCCTAGGAGAGGGAAATTATTTATCTCGAGGTCTTGCATCAGACAATAAAGAATGTTTAGCATAACTATACTGGATGAATACCAGCTGGATACAGCTAAAAGCGATTCATAAGGGAAATCCTTGGTGAGTTTCTGATAAGAGTGTCATCCAACTTGTCTAAAAAGTGAAGCTTCACAGTGACTGAGCTGTGCTGGTTTCATAAATGAAATAAGTATAATAATCTTGTAAACAAATATTTACTGGTGCCCTTTTTCCAAAAAGACTTTTGACTTTGCTTTTTGTACTTACCATATTATAACAGCTAAGGGAATACCAATTCAGTCCTGTTTCCTACATTTTAAACAACCAGATCACCACTATTTTAAGGGCTCTTTCACACGGCCGCTACGATTTTTTATTCCGCTGCGGCACTTTTTTTTTTTTCGCGGACACGGGGGACACTTGTGTCATCCGCTCCGTATGTCCGCATATCATCCCATCCGTTTACGGATGATATACGGACATAATGTATGTCTATGGGGATTGCGGATGTCAGCGGATGACACCGCTGACATCAGATTTTGCATCCGTTCCGTTTTTTAAACGGAAGAAAAATAGGGTTCTGTTCCGTTCCAAAAAATGGAACAGAACTGAAAGGACGCAAATCGGATGTCAGCGGATGGTCATCCGCTGACATCCGCAATCCCATTGACATGCATTATGCCAGTTTTTCATCCGCAAAAAAATGGGATGAAATACGGACATACGGAGCGCCCGTGTGAAAGAGCCCTTATGCTAATAGTCCCAGCTGTCAATATATCATAGGTCTCATTACATGAAGTAATATTAACAAAATATATTGGCCGATTCGCCTTGGGACCACATTTATGGGTGGCGGGAGAGGTGCCCACCCCCCTCCCACCGCTTCCAAGTCGTTTTCCCCGCTTACTGGAGCCGTCGGTAGCTGGGAAAACGATCCGGTCCTTACGGATCCCAGGCAAGAAGTCAAGTGAGGGCAAGATGGCCCCCACTCAACTCTATGACCTTGGAGGACTGGAGCGAGGTCATACATCGCCTCCGCCCAACGGCCTTAAAGGGCCTATTTTGTTTTTGTTTTTTTACTTAAAAAAATGACATTTTTCTTTTTTGCTTTTAAGTGTAGATGTGAGATCTGAGGTCTTTTTGACCCCAGATCTCACATTAAAGAGGACCTGTCATGCTTATTTCTATTACAAGGAATGTTTTCATTCCTTGTAATAGGAATAAAAGTGATACATTTTTTTTTTCAAAGGGATAGTGTAAAAATGAAAAATGAAAGGTAAAATAAATAAGAAAAAAAAACATTTTAAAGCGCCCCGTCCCTCTGAGCTCGCACGCAGAAGCAAACACATATGCAAGTTGCACCCACATATGTAAACAGTGTTCAAACCACACATGTGAGGTATTGCCGCGATCATTAGCATGGGAGCAATAATTATAGCCCTGGACCTCTTCTGTAACTCTAAACTGGTAACCTGCAAAAATGCTTAAAATGTCGCCTATAGAGTTTTTAAGTACCAATGTTTGTCGCCATTCCACGAGCGTGCGCAATTTTGAAGCATGACATGTTAGGTATCAATTTACTTAGCATAGCATTATCTTTCATGATATAGAAACAAATTGGGCTAGCTTTACTGTTTTCTTATTTTTAAATTCAAAAAAGTGTATTTTTTAAAAAAAAAACTGCATTTGTAAGACTGCTGCGCAAATACGATGTGACATAAAGTATTGAAACAATCTCCCTTTTATTCCCTAGGGTCTCTGATAAAAAAAAAAAAAAAAAAAAATATATATATATATATATATATATATATATATATATATATGTATATATATAATGTTTAGGGGTTCTAAGTAATTTTCTAGCAAAAAATACTGATTTCAACTTGTAAATAACAAGTGTCAGAAATAGGCCTGATCCTTAAGTGGTTAAGATAAAGCAGGAAGTGTAAAGAGCACACAGGACAGCTTTGAATTTCTGATATTATCAACCTTTTTTTTGTGCTTTTCAAACAGTTATAGAAAAAATGCTTTCAATGGTATATTAAAGGGTTTGTTTTTCCAAAAATGCTCATGCAGGTAAGAGGGGTCTGTAGATAAAAACAAACTGTGCAGCTTTGATCAAAAATAAATAATGCTGAAAGTGTAGGCCATTTATGTATCTCCCGAAGCAGGGGCAGACTGGAAACTTTCAGCCCACGGGGCAAGTACTAACCAGAGGCCCATGGGGCAGCGACTCGGGCCGCCCTCCCACTCTCCCTATTTCTGTGCTACTCCTGACCCCCATTTCAGGCTGAAGCCCTGCTCCAGGTACTCTCTACTCACCGGCTGAATCCGGGTTCCCAACCTGGCCAGCAGGGGGCGGTTGGGGGGAGCTGGGATATCCCGGTTGGGGCTGACCAGGGGTGGAGAGTCTCATGTGCGGCATGTGGGGTACTGGCCTTTGCTCGGACACTGTTTACACCATTCATGCTGGGCAGGGAAGCCTGCGCTCTGTCCTTGTCTTCATCCAGCACTCAGTAGGTCAGTGGCAGGGACTTTTTACTTCTTTTCACCAAGAATCCTTTAGGAATGTCTGTGGCAGAAGCAGTGCAGCCTTTTTACAGGACATCAGAGTGGCCCAGGGGGCAATTGCCCCCCTGCCCCCTGGCCCAGTCCTCCCCTGTCCCGAAGCCTGGCTAAATAACTCTTAGGGATGGCATCATCTTATTCTGCTCTGTTTATAGGATGTTGACAAGATATTCTCAGCCAATTCAGGTCCCCCAACACTCTTTCCCCTGTCACAGTAGCTTTGCAAAGAAGTAAATAGTAGACCACACGTGGGGGGGGGGGGGTTAGAGAGCCAGCTCCTCTGATGATGGGGGTAGCAGTATTGGCTGGAAGTGTCTTAGCAACATCCTAGAAACAAGGTAGGACAGAAAAATGCTATCCCTGGGAGATTTTTGGCTAGGTTTTGGGAGGTATTTACAGTAAATGGTCCACACCTATAACAAGGACATTTCCAGCTTTAGTCAGAGCTGCATAGTTTATATTTATTTACATGTGCACCATACCTGCATAGGCAGCTTTTTTTTTTTTGGAAAAGTGATCCACCCCATAACAATAGGGAGCAAATAAGATAAGTTGACACTTTAACTTTTGGAATATTCACTAAAACATAAGTATTAGAAATATTTTAAGAATGGGATATAAACATACATTTGCTGAAAAAAAAATGTATAATTCTTTTCCAGGGGAATGTAAAAACCTGCAGGATCTAAATTTGTCGGAGTGCCCAAATCTAAATGTAAGTGACTTATTTCAGTACTATTTAAAGCAGCTTGCAGATTTGAAAATGAAATAATCAAATTCAGATGTAACATCTATTCTGCAGCCAGAGCCATGTGGATTCATTTATTTCTGTGAAAAAAAAAAAACACTGACCCTCCCTTCATGCAGGATAAAGTAGTCTTGTTAAATAAATGATTGTATTTTATTTTAGAATTGTACTTAAAGCATAGATACTCATAGTGGAAAACAGATTGCTGTGGTGTAGAGATTTAATGGCGCTTTTCCACTGGATGGAACCGAACGGTTCGGCTCGCTTTTGTGCTTTTCCACTGCTGGTACCGCATGGTATGGTGTAGGAACGGTTCGGTACAGTACGGTGGCGCTTTTCCACTGCATGGAACCGAACGGTACGGCTCTCAAAAACAGTACCACCTCGATTGTGGTTCCAAGAGGTACCATACCCGGTACCATATCCCACAATCCTTCGCATGCAGTCACTACTAGCCACTGATTGGTCAGAGAATCCCACCCACCCCGTTGTTATCCCACCCACTTAACTTTAGTACTACTTTAGTGGAAAAGCAAACCATACCGTACTGTACTGAACCGTTCCAACACCGTACCATGCGGTACCATCAGTGGAAAAGCATACCGGGCCAAGCAGGGCCGAGCCGGTACTTGCAGTGGAAAAGTGCCATTAGTGTGTGATTCCTCGTGATACCACTAGTTCTTAATAAAGGAATAGTTTAGATTGGGGTTCATACTAATCAGTTTGTTTGCATCTGGCAGGTATACATTATGAACATTTTGCAATGCAGAATCTTTGTAAACCTGCCTAAAGCATGCTGTGCCACGTAGGTTTGTTGATACTTGTAACAACACCCATCCAGCCCACCCTCCATCGTTGTTGTAAAGGCAGCAATGTATACCTACCTACATCGCTACTTACCTAGGGTGAAAATGACCAGTGATGAGCTCAGCTGTGTTCGCTGTCAAAGCCAACAGCCAATCATAGGTGGCAGAGGTTTTCCCTGCCCCATAGCCGCACGTATACAAACCCCATATATACATACATACATGCAGCTGCAGGGGAGGGATGCCTACACTGCCTACGACTGTCTCTCAGGCTTTGACAGCTTTCTGGTGGGATAGCTCAGGGAAGTTCAGACTCATGTTTGAACCCTACTGAGCTCATCCCTAAAAAAGACTGGGAACATAACTAGTTTTAACCACTTAAGCCCCGGAGGATTTGGCTGCTAAAAGACCAGGGGGTATTTTGCGATTTTTTTTACTGCGTGACTTTAACGGACCATTGCGCGGTCATGCGACGCTGTACCTAAACAAATTTGACGTCCTTTTTTTCCCACAAACAGAGCTTTCTTTTGGTGGTATTTGATCACCTGTGCGATTTTTTTATCATGCGCTATAAACAAAAAAAGAGCGTCAATTTTGCAAAAATAACAATATTTTTCACATTTTTTATATGAAATTCCCCCAAAAAAATGTAAAAATCCTAATTTTTTAACATTTTCGGCCAATTTGTTTTATGCTACATATGTTTGGTAAAAAAAATCGCAAAAAGCGTATTTTGATTGGTTTGCGCAAAAGTTATCGCGTTTACCAACAAAGGGAAAGATTTTTGTCATTTTTGGTGTTTTTTTTTTTTAACGAGTAATGGCGGCGATCTGCGTTTTTTTTGCGGTACTGCGACATTGCGGCGGACAGATCGGACCCTTGACTGACATTTTTGACACTTTTGGGGTTATCAGTGACATTACTGCAGTAATCAGTGCTATACATATGCACTGTTACTGCAAAAATGACACTGGCAGGGAAGGGGTTAACTGTATTGGAGAGGGAGGGGTTAAGTGTGTCCTAGGGGCGTGATTCTAACTGTAAAGGGACATGGCTATTGGTGTAAAAACAAATATCAACGGTCCTACATAGTAGAACCGTCTGATCTTCATTTTTACACCAGGGAGAATGACAGGCAGCTTCTTTACATAAGCCGCCTGACTTTCTCCCTTCACCGGAGCGATCGTGAGTGACCGGCGGACGATCGAGTCCGCCGGTCACACGCACTGACTTGTCAGTGAACGAGCTGGGGCTGGGGCGCGCGCCCGCCCGCCCGCAATTGGCTCACAAGTCAGTGACAGGCGAGTGACGTACCCCTACGTCACTCTGCCTGGCCGGGGCTGACCGCCGCAGTATGCGGCGGTCGGCAACCGGTTAAAGTTTGTATATGACCACTTTAGTTGTTTACAACCCTAACTGCTTCAGCACTCACCCCTGGACCAGAGCAATTTTTACATTTCTGCTAAGAGCCTATTTATCCAGGGACAACTTTGTAAATACCTAAGATTAGATAAAGTACAAACAAAGTTTTCTTTTGGTGATATTGTATTCCAGCAATTATGTTATGGAATGGCAGGAAGGAGTATGCATGCTATATCTTAAAAAATATAATCTATTTAAAATTAAAATACACAACAGACAGCTGGTTTGGAATTAAAAAAGGCCGCGGCCGTTTATTACTGGTATTAATATATTTTTTTAACAACAATAAATAAATCACCAAATATAAATACATTAAAAACCACAATCCAGTCATAAACAACTCGGGTTGAACATAAATAAAATCTTAATAAACAAATATCATCCAACAAATATATAACAACACCGTCCCCCTCTGCATAAGCAGAGGTGACCTAACCACATAATAATTGTGGCCGCGACAAACCAAAGGGAGGGAGGGAAACACTTGGGATGAGAGATTCCAAAAGATTGAGTTAACTGACCTCAGGCTACTGTATAAATAGCCCATAAAACATGTTCTGACGGGCTCTTTAGGCGGGATAAAAAAGCGGGAATACACCCCATTCGTCCTTGGATAGAGGTAAGCAGAAAATTTGCCCAGATACCAGCCCAGAACTGCCTGGATACTCAAAAAAGGTGGTATTTTTTGAGCAGGAAAGGGAGATAGGGGTAAACTAGGAGTCAAAAGTTCAATCCCTCAGTGAATATGGCACAGAAAATGGCTGAAATTAACATTATCAAATTCTCTTAACTGCTCCCTTCCACCATCCCATAGAAAAGTGGGGCTATAGAAGCCCCTCTTTTTTATATTCTCTATGCAAGGCATTCTGTGAATGGACAAGGTGAGAGAATGATGGATGAATGGCATGATCTCCCCTTGTCCATTCACAAAACTCCTTGCATTCTGTAAGAAAAGACCTTTGGAAATGGAGGAGGAAAGGGAAGGCAAATGGCGCAATTTAGTTTGCAGTAAAGTTACTTATCACTGAAACGTATTTGACCTTTCTTCACAATGCACCCTTAGGTTCCACAGATATTAGAGAATGCTTGTTAGAAATGTGTGCCAAATATTCCCAGTTTGAGACCAATGAGCACCAAATAGTCTAAAAACACCAATGCTGATACTAGTATTATATAAACACGGTTTTGCTTTTTGTTGTCCAGGATGAAGCAATGAAAGCCATCATTGAAGGATGCCCTGCTTTACTTTATCTCAATTTATCACATACTGAAATAACAAATGCTACTTTACGAGTCATGTCCAGGTAGGTTTGGTAACAAATTCTTCCATAGCAGTAATGCCAACTAGCATCCCAATGCATCCTATCATGGTGACCATCTTGACCTCTCCTTATGGTCTATAAGAAGTCCTGAATATAACTTTAGATAGCGATTTTCTTTTATTTAAAATATCTTCAAAATGTATGTAAAACATAAGATTATGGCTGCAGCTCTATGTTAGATGGTATAAATGCTACTATTGTATTATTGCAGAACAGGTATAAACTTGTAGCATTTAGGCCTCATGCACGCTGGATGATTTTAGGGTCATCTGGCATTTTCTTTTCTACCTCTAAACGCCTCTGCATGTTAGCCTGTGTCTCCACGCACACTTAGGAGTTTAAAGACATTTAGAGACAAGGGCATTTAGAGGCAGAAAAAATAACTCAACAGCCAGCATTTCCAGGAGCAGCAGCGGAAAAAACGTGAACATTAATAAACTTCAATGGTCAGAATAAATTATTATCCAATAATGCATTTCTAAGAATCAAGCTTTATTCTGCCAAAACGGTACTGGAAAGGTGGCCAAATGTCCGGTGTACATGAGGCCTTGGTGCTTTGGATGAACTAAGCATGTATCCTAGACTTCAGCATGTTGCACATGCTCCTGTTCTTTGCAGAGTACTCACCCCCACCTTGCTATTCTATTTAAGGCAAACCTTTTTTCAATTAAAAACTTTTAAAAATAAATGAAAATAATTACCGCTCAAGGTATGTGTCCTCCAACTCACGCTTCCCCATTTATGCAGGTGCTGGCACTGCAATTCAGGTAAAGAAATTAAAAGTTCTTGGACATCCGCACTTCAATGGCAACGTCTTTATTGAAGCATACAATCTATACAGTTTCAATAGACACAAAAGACAGCAGCACTGACGCGTTTCACACCTAGCAATCAGCTATGATTATGCACCAGTTGCCACTGGAGGGCGACCGTCCAAGAACTTTTCATTTCTTTTAAAAATAAATGTTCTGCCTAAGAGCACACACGATAAGATACAGGACAGTGACAGATTTACAGTTACCACCCACCACCTAATTAATCAGCCCCTGGATGGAAGAACAAGAGGAGCTTGTTGTCTTTTTTTCCTTCTGGCCCTGTCACACGGGTAGACTGATCAGGTCAGCCTATCAGTTGGGGGGATCTATCTGATGGGGATCTGTTCCCTATCCATCTGGCGAATCAGATGGCAGTCAGGTGTAAATGGACAGGCGTTTTTTTTTTACATCTGACTGCCTATAGAGGAAAGCGCGCTGTGTTTGTACTCTTTCTGCATAAGTGGAGCGGACATGGACCAGCCATCTGCCTGCTCAGCAGGGATCAGCGGACAGATTCTCCGCTGAACAGGCGGACTCCAGCGGAGTCCACCCTGTGTGTAAGGGGCTTTACTCTTATTCATTTTTTATTTTGCTCAACCAGCTTTGGACTTCATGCTCATTTGTAAAGCATGCTGCTATGCTCCAGTGCCTTGAAAAAGTATTCATATCCCTTGAAATTTTCCACATTTCATCAACGTAAATGTATTTTATTGGGAAGTGGAAAGAAAATGGTAAATGGTTTTCAAAATTTTTTACAAATAAATATCTGAAAAGTGTAGTGTGCATTTGTATTCCTCTTCCTTGAGTCAATACTTTGTAGAAGCACCTTTTGCTGCAATTACAGCTGCAAGTCTTTTTGGGTATGTCTCTGCCAGCTTTGCACATCTAGAGAGTGAAATTTTTGTCCATTCTTCTTTGGAAAATAGCTCAAGCTCTGTCTGATTGTATTGAGAGTGTCGGTGAACAGCAATTTTCAAGTCTTGACACAGATTCTCAATTGGATTTAGGTCTGGGCTTTGACTGGGTCATTCTAACACATGAATATGCTTTGATCTAAACCCTTCCATTGTAGCTCTGGCTGTATGTTTAGGGCCGTGGTCCTGCTGGAAGGTGAACCTCCTCCCCAGTCTCAAGTCTTTAGCAGACTCTAACAGGTTTTCTTCTAAAATTGTCCTGTATTTGGCTCCATCCAACTCTCCATCACCTCTGACCACCTTCCCTGTCCCTGCGAAAGAAAAGCATCCCCACAACATGATGCTGCCACCACAATGTTTCATGGTGGGGATGGTGTGTTGTGTTCTGGGCGATGTGCAATGTTAGTTTTCTGCCACACATAGCGTTTTGCTTTTAGACCAAAAAGTTCAATTTTTGACCAAAGCACCTTTTGCCACATATTTGCTGTGTCCTCCACATGGCTTCTTGCAAACTGCAAACGGGACTTCTTATGGCTTTCTTCTTCACACTCTTCCTTAAAGGCCAGATTTGTGGAGTGCACAATTAATAGTTGTCCTGTGGACAGATTCTCCCACCTGAACTGTGGATCTCTGCAGCTCCTCCAGAGTTACCATGGGCCTCTTGACTGCTTCTCTAAATAATGCTCTCCTTGCCCAGCCTGTCAGTTTAGGTGGACGGCCATGTCTTGGTATGTTTGCAGTTGTGCCATACTCTTTCCATTTTCAGATGATGAATTGAACAGTGTTCCGTGAGATGTTCAAAGCGTGGGATATTTTTTTTCAAACTTAACCGGGCTTTAAACTTCTCCACAACTTTATCCCTAACCTGTCTGGTGTGTTCCTTTGCCTTCATGATGCTGTTTGTTCACTAAGGTTCTCTAACAAACCTCTGAGGGCTTCACAGAAGAGCTGTATTTACACTGAGATTAAATTACACACAGATGGACACTAAATTTTAGTTAGGGGTATCAGAGTAAAGGGGGCTGAATATAAATGCATGCCACGCTTTTTAGATATTTATTTGTAAAAAAATTCTGAAATCCATTTACTATTTTCCTTTCACTTCACTTCAAATGTGCCATGTTGGTCTTTTACATAAAATCCCAATAAAATACATTTATGTTTTTGGTTGTAACATGACAAAATGTGGAAAATTTAAAGGGGTGTGAATACTTTTTGAGGGCACTTTATGTGCAGTAGCTTTTTCTATTAATGCTGTGGTATGGATGCAGTTTGGCTATATTACTGCTTTTTAAATGAATCATCCACTGCCACTGTGGTTTAGTGGTTGGATACTGATGAGGCTAGTGTTAGTTACCTGTTTGTGATGGTTCTAGAAGAGACGAGTCAAAGCTTGGTGGGAGATATTTATATATCCTAAGCTGCCATACTTTTGTATACAGTATATGGGAACCTGCCTCGTAGAATGGCCTTGATTTTTTTCATTTATCATGGCTTGAAAAATTAGATTTTTGGTTTCAGTAAAGCCTAGTACACACTATCAGTTTATTTTAGTTCAACCCAGCGGGCTGAATGAAAAAAAAACTGAAGAGCTTGGGTGGAGATCTTGTACCAACAATCCGATGTTAGTACAGGATCTCTCCGCTGCGCTGTTGTGTTGTGTTCTGACAGCGGGGAGACCCCCCCCCACCAGAACACATTAGTATGACCAGCTTCTGTTCACACTGGCCGAGTGCCGGCCTGTTTCTATTACCACCTGATATTCAGCCCACGTGTACGGGGCTTCAGACAAAATCTAGCCATTTTCCAGGCCTTAGCTATAGTTTGCTTAGTAGCTGTTGTGAAATGTAATAAAAGTTTAAAGGAGTTGTAAAGTCAGGTTTTTTTTTTTTAAATGCATTCTATGCATTAAGATTAAAAACCTTCTGTGTGCAGCAGCCACCCCAGCACCCCTAATATTTACCTGAGTCCATCTCTATCCAGCAATGTCCACGAGTCACTCGGCCGTCCAGGACTCTCTCTCCTGATTGGTGAGACACAGCCGCAGCACCATTGGCTCTCATGGCTGTAAATCTAAGTCAGTTAGCCAATCAGAAGAGAGGGGGCGGGGCCGAACAGCAGCTCTGTATCTGAATGGACACACAGAACTGCAGCTCAGCTCGGGTGCCCCCATAACAAGCTGCTTGCTGTGGGGGCACTCGACAGGAGGGAGGGGCTAGGAGCAGCAACGAGGGACCCAAGAAAAGGAGGAACTGGGCTGCCCTGTGCAAAACTAACTGCACAGAGGAGGTAAATATAACATGTTTGTTATTTTTAAAAATAAAAAACGAGACTTTACAATCACTTTCAATTGTGTCTCAGTATTGTCAGGACAGCGTTTATTTTGAAGTGCTTTTACGGGGTCCAGGATGATAATAGTGCATAGGATTTTGCATAATGTGTGGCAAAGGACATTTTTTACTCCCACTGACCACTGGCTCAGGTGTACATGGGCATATCTGGCTGTATAGCATAAATTCTGCTGTATCTCCCAGCCAGGGAGCCCATAGGTCCTGGGTATGTTGCTATATCCAGCTATACATGTGTATACACACATACCTGCATAAACATATGTTTTGCATATGGGTGTACAACTCTAGGTGCAACAAATTGCATCCAAAGGTATACGTCTATATGAAAGTACACATTTAGATACAGTAAGTACTTGTATATACAGGCATATAGCTGGGTACAGCCATTGACTTCTCACCTGTAGGGTCCCTGGCAGGGAAATACCCTGAAATATACGCTTTACTGCTAGATGGTGCCATGTGCATGATCCCTTTCTTCTACTGACCTTTGAAGCTGGGACACTTCTTACCCCTGTTGGCCACAGTCCAGCCCCCACCAGTCTGACAAAAGGTGAACTGACCCTTTGTTTAAAAAATGTAGGGACTCCTATTATCATAATTTAATGTTGCAAAATTGGTTCATCCAGTGTTCCACAGAGCTTCTGATTATTTTATTTTTTGAGGATGCTGTGGCTACTTAAATCACTGAATTGAATAACTATATTGAATAACTATTCATCCAATGTGTAATATAAATGGCTTATTTACCTGTAGTTTTAGATTTAGTCCAAATTGACTTGCTTCCAGCGTAGTCTAAGGCTTCTTAATAATTGGCTACATTGTAACAACTTCTGCCCACCAGCTGATGTAGACTTTATATAAATATAAAAATGTTCCAATGTGCAGGAGCACTACCATTTCAAAAGGTATAGTATGCCAAAGATAACAGTAAAGTCTACTGAACAGGATATGTAGCTCATGTTAATAAAATAGTCAAGTCATTTGAAAGTTTCATTGAAATGTCTAGCCTATGGGTGTTGTTATGGCACTGCTAGCTGAATGTTTTTATAAAGTGCTCTCTCGTTAAAGTTCTCCATAGCTTTCCTGTATGAATACATTAATTGTTCTCATGTACGATCCTCCTTAGCTACTTATCCAACTACTCGTTCTTATGTACGATCCTCCTTAGCTACTTATCCAACTACTCGTTCTTATGTACGATCCTCCTTAGCTACTTATCCAACTACTCGTTCTTATGTACGATCCTCCTTAGCTACTTATCCAACTACTCTGTATTACAATGCTGCACATAATTCCATTTGGTGGCAGTGTTGTATTATCCTATATATACTTCAGTCATGTCGGCTCATACAGCAACCGATTTGCAAGTTACTCAAGCATGCTCGAAGAAACAATACAGAAGTGAAATACAATATAAAATATCAATATGTTGCAAGCATGCAATGGTAAGTAGCACATATGTAAATCACATTGTGGGTTGTTACAGGAACCCAGAGCTGATTTAGTATATACAGATACATTATACATAAACCAGCATGCAATAAAGTGGAGAGATTAGCAGTAGTTTAGGTAATAGAACATGATGAATTGTTGGGTACTCGATTGTTTAATTGTGTTAATGTTCCTTTAAAAACTGTGCAGAGCCTGTGTAGGTTGAGTCATACATTGTGAATTGAGGTGTATTGGTGGGGCTTTGTGTTTGGCTCACCAAGGGCTGGCTCCCCTGGCACAGAAGGAGCTTGTAAAGAAACTTCTTGGTGGGTTATTTAAAGTTGAGATTTAGGCATACTAACTGTTTCAAAACTCATTACTAAGTTGTATGGTTTTCCCAAGCAAACTGTTAAAATGATGCATACATCTGTGTGCTGCCTCCTGCTTACCTAAACTTACTGTGAAAAGTTAAACTTTAAAGGAACATTTTAAAAAGTAAGAATTAGCTTTCTTCATTTTTTTTTTATTACAAATGTTTTATTGGGGTTATAAGAAAAAGGAAAATCTTATGTGTGCTTGAGGCTGAAAGAATAAAGGTACAGAAAAATACTATTCATCCATAGTCTTATAAACACTGAGATTAACAAAATGCAAAAGCCTCATATAATATAACAAAAAAGAGAAAATACGTAAAATCTGTGTTCATTTTTTAAAGTAAAGTTGACTCTATTTAATCGCATCTTAAATTAGCGTCAAGAAAGCTGCCGAATATGCAGTAATAAAATGGTTCCTGCAGATTGATGTTTATACTCCCCTTTTCTTTATACTAATACATCTATCTCAATTCTGTATTCTTCTCTCTAGATACCTGCTCAATCTCCAGTATCTGAGCTTAGCCTACAGCCGAAAATTTACAGACAAAGGCTTACAGTACCTGGGATCTGGAAAGGGATGTCACAAGATCATCTACTTAGATCTCTCTGGCTGCACTCAGGTTAGTCCTTTGCCTTTCTTTTTCATGCAGACAGAAAGGGAATCCTTGGAGGGAGAAGCTGTGTCTTGCTCTCATTGTGCATCCAACTAGTGCTGGACCTTCAGGAAATTTGAGCGGTTTTAAATTACAAGTCTGCAGCTGCTTACACTCTCCTTAGGCACAGCACTATAGGCACTGGCTACATTCCAAGGCAGTGTCATGCTTATAAACAGCTCAGGCTTACTGGATAGTGAAAGGGGAGGCTTAATGCTTTCTGCAAATCTTTTCTTTCACTCTGAAGTCATTTCTCTGCTATAGACTGCAGAGAAGCGTTCTCTCATTAGGAAACCTAATAAACCCCACAAAGAGTCTAATAATCATTTTTTTGTTATTTACAATTTTTAGGCATCAGTGACTCAGTGGGTCATGTGACAAAGGGATTAAATAAAGGATGCAGCTGTCTACAAATTTTGACAAATTAAGTGTGAAACGAGTTTGGAGTCATCAGTGAGCATAAAATCGCCTACAGCCTGCTGCTAAACGGAAATCCTATAAACAACATTTCTTGTTGGAGTTATCGACCATTTTACTGTGCATGGCAGTAGAAGGGTGATTCTTTGTTGGCTAATGCTGCACAGGGAAAAAAGTCTGCTAATGCGTGTGAAATTAAAAGTGACGATTCACTTCTGCTCTGTTTAGTGATACCATAAGTACCATCAATCCAGCAATCCTACAACAGTATGGGGTTGATTTACTAAAGAAACATAGGCTTTTACATTTGCAAGGGTCTTTTTTACTTTGCAAGGGAATGGCAGGTTAAGGGAGAAGCTTTTTTAGGCCCCCCTTTGCCTTATGGGGCTACGGCGCGAGCAAAAGGGAGGTTTTACTAGGGTTCTTTCAGTAACCTATGGGGATTGGCTGTTCAGTGTCAGGAGGTTAGGGAGAATTCTGGAAAGTCAGGAAGGGATTGGTCAGTTGGGGTCAGGTGACCTATTGGAACCTTCGGGAAACCACCCTCATTTTATTTACGGAGCTGTCTGATAGGACTATTCGCCAGTCACAGGGGAGGAGAGAGAGAAAGGAGCTCCCTGCCCTACCCCCCCCCCCACCTTCTCTTGCTTTCCCGTGGTGGCCAGTTTATGTGGTGGCTCCCTTTGTGTGAAGCAAAGGGGAGATTTAAGAAAATAAAATGGTTAATGCTAAATCAGCTCGAGTCTAAGTGGCTGGGCTGGGTATGGTTATTTTGGTTTAATAAACTATTTGGTGAAATAAAGTTGTTATGACGAAATAATTTGTTTAAACCAATAAACCAGGACGTGGCCAATTTTATCCATTAATCTAGTCTGGCGGTGTTATTTATTCTATGCATGTTTGCGGGTGTTTTTGCCTCGGGACTGCGGTCCCATGGGAACAATAAGGCCTCATGTACACTACTGCTGATAAACGGACGTTTAGGAGCAGTTGGGCATTTTTTTTCAACAGCCATTGAACTGTCCTCTTCCTCTATGTTACGTTATCTTATCTGTCCATGTACACTGAGAAGTTTAAAGTTGTTTAGAGGCAGCTGAGTTTAGTGGAATTTATTTGAAAGCAAAAAAATGCATTCAGACCAAAGTTTATTGGCATTTAAAATACCAAATGCTTGTAACAACGTGTAAACACACCTAAACGCTGTAACTTGCATTTATAAGCATTTCATTTATAGGTGTTTTCAATGGGGATACATTTCTGACCATTTTACAATGTAAAAACTCTTCTAAACGCAAACGCCGCTAAACATGGCATGTAAATACGGAAAAACTGATGTTTTTAAGCGTCGGTTACTAGCTGTCAAGTTCCAGCATTTAGGAAAGGTTTTTAAATGTCCCATGTACATGAAGCCTTATAGTCCCACTTAGACCTGCAGATTTAAATTGGCCAGTAGTTTGCTGAGGCTTTCTCTGTTCTTTCTGATGCAAAACTGTCCTGTCACTGACCAGTAGATGATAAAGAAGTGTAAAACTGGTTAGCAGCAGGACATTTTTGATAAGGGAGAATTGGCCAAAATGTAAAGGCAAAGGGGTTGATTAACTAAAGGCAAAAGGCTTATCCCTTTGCAAGGGAAATTTTAACATAGCAAGGGAATGTTTCCTTAGCTTAGTAATGTAGCACCCTACAGGTAGGTGCTAGGTAAAATATACAGTGGGCCTTGTCTGCCTAACAGCAGGGCTGTGATTTGTTTAGATAGGGTGTCAGGACTTCCAGATGTGCCTGCTGAGGGGAGAAGTATCCCCACTGGCTCGCTCCTGTGAGAGGTTTCTCATAGGGCAGCGTGGGAAGCCCAATCAGGGGACACATCCCAGCTTGTAACTACCCCAGAAGGCAAATTAGGCTGCAAAGGATTCTGGGAGTGGGTATAAGTTTGGGGGAAGTGCGTGACAGGTTGTCTTTGGTGGGAGCAGAGTCCCAGGAAGGAGAGTGCGGCTGTCTCTCCTCCTTTCTGAGGAAGGTGGATGTCTTGGGGTGTTGCCTGAGTATCCAGAGAGTGCTGAGTTGAGCTGAGGGGATCCGGTGTGCCAAAAGCCTGCAGAGAGAGAGGGTTCCAGTCCCAGGAAATCCTACATAGGTAGTGCGTACTGAGGATTACCCCTGGGGGTTAGAGGGGACCACTCCGGAAGAGGTTCTGGGATCCAGTGTCAGCTAGCTGTAAGGGGGGTGCCTAGGTAGAGGACCCTGAAGTTGCCGAGTACCGGCAGTCTGGGCCCAGAATTGTACAGAGAGTGTCAGTGAAGCGACAGTTACACAAAGTTCTACAAGATACTACCTCAAGCTGTACCAAGCGGGGGGCAGTATTTAGTGACTTCCACAGCACAGCAGTGTCAGGAGTTCTACAGCTCTCAGTGTTGGGTCTACAGGACTATAAGTCATGGATTCAACACTTCTTCGGGTTACACAGAGAGTTCTGAGAGTCAGTGAGCGTTGGCTGGCGCCGGCTGGCATCAAGGAAGCGCCAACAGGCATTTTTCAGTAACAAAGTCCCACGTGTAATTAGTTTGAGCCGCAAGGAGTATCCCACTCATTCCCTTCTCCCACCCCCTTTAAATCAAATAAAAACCACAAACCAATAAAAACAAATTTTTAAAAAAAAATAAATAAAAACCACAAACAAAGATGCCGGAGTTGTCGCTGCTTCAGTTATCACACCCAGGGCCACAGCTCACATGGGCTGGAGAGAGTACCGGTTCTAATGGCAGACCCACATCAGGCCACAGGCCTGGAAACCTTGCTACAATAATTTAGATGAAGCTCTTCTGATTTCCATCATGAGATCATGCAAAAATAAATTTTGTTTTTATTTTTCTTGCACAATTATGTAACCTTTGCACAGCAAGTTATCGCCACATTCAGTAAGTTAAAAAAATATTCCCTTACAAAGTAAAAACTCTATTACAAAGTGAACAGCATTTTGTAAATCAACACTACATGTGCTGTAGAGCACTGGAACAGTCTTGACTAGGTACACTTCTCTAAGGCTCCATTCACACCTGGGCGTTTTTGAGCGTTTTTCCGCTTCAAAAACGCTAAAAAAACCGTTCCAAAACGCCCAACAAGTAAAACCCCATTCATTTAAATGGCCCCTGTTCACATCTGAGCGTTTTAACGCCTGAAGCAAAACGCCTGTAGCTGAAAAAAGTACATGAGCTTCTTTTTGAGCTGATTACCAGCGTTTTTGATAGATGTCAATGCCTGCCTCCAACAACACCTGAAAAAAACGCTTGAAAATCACGGTAAAATTCGCTGTAAAAACCGCGCGAAAACGCTACGCTCAAGTGTGAATGCAGCCTTAAGCTGGCCATAGATGGTTTACATCTCAGCCTGTTCTGCAGACCTGTCAGGTCTCTATTGCTGTCTGTGCCCCTGTTAGGGAAATTCGCCTTCTCTATTTGTCCTGTTTATCATTATCATCAAGTGGCAGGAAAAGATAATCCCATATTTTGGGTTGTCCCCAGAACAGGAAAAGAGTGGAAGTCTTCCAATGAGGACACTAGTTTTGGTAAAGCTGGTGACAACCAGGGACTCTCTCACTTCGGAGGGATTTCCTCTTCCTGTTTTGGCTATGTGATAGGAAGTAAAGGGAAAGCTCCCTAATAGGAGGCAGATTGAAAAAAATAAATAAATAAACTCTGCCTTACTCTATCCAAAATAAAAAAAAGGTTTTACCTTTAGTTCTACTTTAAATTTAAAATCTACAGTCACATGAAACTGGTTTATTAAAATTGTAGATGCATTTCTGCAATTAAAATACCTTGAAAAACGAATGTTTCATGGTTGCATGATATGTAGCTCCAAGGCCGAGTATGCATGAGCTGGAGAAGCCCTAACTTTTTAGGATATCTTGTGTGGGATCACAGCTGCTGGAGGTAACTGAAACATGAGGTCATCACTGTGGTAAATATTTCAATCATGTATCATTAAAGAAGGGAGGGAGGATCTGGAGCAATTGCTTGTTCCCTGAATAATCATTTTGCTTGGCTAAGCCTAATTTAAAGCAGGCCATGCTTTTTGTGTTGTGGTTTCTGCTTCTACATATCTGGTGTGCCTCTTTAATGTGTTTTTTTGTTTTATACTTCTGCATTAAGTCATTTTGCTTTACTGCAAATTGCGAAAGCATTTCAGCTCATTAAAAGTAACCATGTGACATTAATAAACTAAACGAACTCAGTAGTTTGCATTACATGTATATTCAAACTAGTAAGGCACTGCCATAGCTTCAGCAGATGTAAGATCATTTTCTTCCCTTCCGGCAAATGCAGAAATGAGAGCACCTAAATGTTACAACACATAAAGTCGAGATAATATCTCTAAATTGTTAGATTAAAGGCCCTTTTCATCTAAATTGCTGCTCCACTAAAACTCACTATACAGCACAACCCCCTAGCGAAATTATATTGCCTTCCTCTTTATTCCGGCTTTCTTGTATGCTCTTAAAGTTTAATTACCTTTTGAAAAAAAATCTACATTTGACCTTGCCCCAGCAGCCTCTGAAAAATGCCAATATGACGGATTACTATTACAGAAGAGACATCCTGCTCCAGCCTATTGACTCTGAGAACATCCTGCAATGTAGCTGTTTAACATGATGAACATACTGTATAATAGTGAGGTGCTTAATAGAAGTCTCAAACCCATAAAGAAAACAAATTGTGACCTTATCAGTAACCTTGAAGTGTTATTAAACCCATAACAGTAAAACCAGTCTTTATATGCAGTAAAGCATGCTTGTTATACTCACTGTGGATTTAACTTTTAACTTGAATTGCATTGTGTAAAAAGGCTGTTTGATCCTCCCCTTTTTTTTTCTGTCCCCAATCCATCTGCTGATAGTACAGAGCCTTGGGGGCACTCTGCACATGCTCAGTCTGGTGTGTATTGCTAGAGAGCACAGGGCCAATCAGCACTGTCCAGACAGAAAGTCAGGGGTCATGCAGCTTCATAGGACAGTCAGAGGAGAATAAAAACTCATCCTACAAACTTTAATCAGTGCTCAGCCAGACACTGATAGAAGTCACAAGACTGCTATATACTGCTGATGAAAAAAGGTATTTAGCAGTTGATATTTACTAAAATAATTGCATTTCCATGTGCTGTGTACTATGGGAGACCAGATATAGTGAATGCAGGGTCCTAGGTTTAGTAACACTTTAACAGTGAGTAATAAATAGTAAGTGTTTATTACTCACTGATAAGGTCACTATTTGTTTTCTTTATGTGTTTGAGACTTATCTTGAGCTCTTCACTACTATACACATGCTAGTGTAAGCAGCTCTTGTCACATTACTGTTCATATTTTAGGGTGTAGCATGGGGGTCATATATTGATTTGTTTAACAAGACGCATATTGAGCTCAGTATTGATATTATTATAAAGGATTTATATACTTCCAAGAGTTTGTGCAATGCATTGGTATAATACATTGGTCACAATGAATTCCATGTTCCCAGTAAGCTAAACTATTTGTTAAAATTATTACCCCAGCACATGCAATTTACAGATTTTACTGCTGCTTCCCTGAACATCTGGTTTCCACAGAAAATATTTACCAATGGACAATGCAGTTTTCAGTCAGTCGAGTCATTTGAAGAATGGAGGGAGAAGCAGGGAGTGCCCTGCCATTCTAGGTTACAGGGCTGTGTGTTTCTATTGACGTGCATATTGTAGAGAGAAACAACTCTTGTCCCATGCATGGCTGGTTCCATAGGACACTGTAAGGGAAAGGAGCCATCATGAAACAGAAAACCAGGTGCAGCGGTCATTGCACAAGCTTAAACAGGAATACAGGCAAGAATTAAAAAGATAAAGATGGGCATCGTAGTGAATGCAATATACAGGGATATGGGAATTATTGCTGACGTAAACACCCACACCCACACCGGTTGAACTGGATGGACCGGTGTCTTTATTCAACCTTACCAACTATGTAACTATATGTAACTATGCACATGTGCAGCAGACTAACAAGCTGCAGGATTGCATAGCTGGATAACTGAAGAAAGACAGAAGGTCAGATTAGACTATACAACAGCAAATGTCTGGCTCCAAACACAGAAATAGACAAAGAAGGAACTGCTAGAGTCTGTACAGACAAACCAATCCATCCTCACTAGTGGCTGTCAAAATACCCAAACAGTGTCTCCATCTGATTAGATCCTAGAGTTGGGTCAACTGTTCGGCGAACACCCGAATTTGCAGTGTTCACCTGCTGAGCGCCCCACAATGCACTGCACAGTGCATTCTAGGGCCCTAATTGGATGAAGCCTTGCACCCGACCACTGGTCTAGTGCAAGGCTTTGCCAATTAGGGCACAGAGCACTGTCAGAGCCTTGATTGGACAAAGTGAAGATGATTTGTTCTACCCCACACTAAAAAAGGTTCCTTCCCACAGAAAGCTTTTGCAGTGTGTTGTTGGAGTTCAGATAAATAGAGCAGGGCTCAGTTTGTTACTAGCAAGTTAGCATGTTCGCTTATTGTGACTTATAAGTGTAGAGTGTTAGCGTAGTGTGAGTATAGTGTGTCAGTATAGTATAGTGCGTCAGTATCGTGTGAGTATAGTGTAGTGTCAGTGTAGAGTGTTAGTGTAGTGTGAGTATAGTATAGTGTCAGTTTAGCGTGTTAGTGTAGTGTGAGTATAGTGTGTCAGTATAGTATAGTGTGTCAGTATCGTGTGAGTGTAGTGTAGTGTCAGTGTAGAGTGTTAGTGTAGTGTGAGTGAGTATAGTGTGTCAGTATAGTATAGTGTGTCAGTATCATGTGAGTGTAGTGTAGTGTCAGTGTAGAGTGTTAGTGTAGTGTGAGTATAGTGTGTCAGTATAGTATAGTGTGTCAGTATCGTGTGAGTATAGTGTAGTGTCAGTGTAGAGTGTTAGTGTAGTGTGAGTATAGTGTGTCAGTATAGTATAGTGTGTCAGTATCGTGTGAGTATAGTGTAGTGTCAGTGTAGTGTGTTAGTGTAGTGCAGTGTTTCACACAGCGTTACATAACATGTAGTGCTGTATACTCTTTTTTTTTTATTCTTTGGTTGCTGCGTGTTTTGTTTTTTTGTCCCCTGCCTGAACCCCCTTTTTTCTTTTTGTTAAATGTCAGCTGCCGTTTTTCTGACTGTGACACTGATGTTCCCCTTTTTTAAAAATTTTTTTTTTTGTTTTTACATTTCTGTCAGCATTAGTCCTCAATTTAAAGTGCACCAGTGGCTCCATTGATAAGGATGGAGGGGATGATGGTGATGAGGGCACTGATATGACTTTGGTGCCAGATAGAGCAGAGAAGGAAAGTGAGGGGGAGGCACAACCCCAACAAGGCAGGATGTCCTCCAGAGGCAGCCATTATGGAAGAGTAGAGAGCAGCCACCCTATTCCATCAGATTGTGGAGCTGTTATCTCCCGGCCAACTTCCCACATCTCAGCTGTGTGAGCCTTTTTTAGCATATGTGCAGCCGATCGCACTGTTGCAATTTGCAATCTCTGCCTCAAGCAGATCAAGCGTGGCAAAAACACCAGGCATTTGGGTACCACATGCCTAACAAGGCATTTAACCTCCCACCACTCAACCCATTGTCAAGAGCACCTGAAAGCCACACACAAGGGACAAAATTCTTCTCCCCCTCACTCCTCACCTTTCATGTTTACCCCTGCTATATCTCATAACCTCTCAGCAGCCTCCACTGACAGGGATGATGGTATAGCTAAGGTTATCACAGGTCCTTGCAACACGTCTGCCAGCAACACACCACCAGCTGTAGAGTATAGCAGGCAAATTTCTCTGCCACAGCTGCTGCATCGAAAAAAAAAAAAACAGTCACTGCCACCCACATGCCTAGCGTCTAAATTCCAGCTTGTCCAAATAAAGAAAGCTAGCAGGTGAAAATTTATTTAAATGCTATTTTGTTTTCTTTATAAATGTCAGTTTTGCTGCAGCAGGTTCTATACACCGTACATATATGCCACTTAACAAGCAGACTAAGGGGACCCCCTAGGCAAATTAAAAGTAATTTAAAGTTATTTTTCATTTCTATTGTTTCACTGTAAGCATCATTAAAATCAGGGTTTCTTTATTACCTATCTTTTTTTTAAAGCTTTTTTTGATTTGGTACATGTCGCCCAGGGCCACCATACAATTTTATGACCAATAACTTGCATATAAGCCCTCAAAATGGGGACTTTTGATTTTTTCAAGTTCGGGTCCCATAGACGTCGATGGGGTTTGTGGTTCGGGTCCAAACTTTTGCCATGTTCAAGAGTCTTGGCGTAAACCGAACCGGGGGTGTTCGGCCCATCTTTATTAGATGCACACACTGTTAGGCTGACAATTTATCAGTTGGCTCCTTCAGTTTTTCAGTTGAAGGATGTTGGGTGGGGAATTGCAAAAAGAGCCATCCAAGGTGCAAATTTCGGCAGGTTAATCAAGAACCAACTAAAATTCGCTCTGTGTATGGCCAGCTTATTAAATCAACCCTAATATTAAAAATATGCTAAACTCATCACAAATACATTTGACAATTTTTTACATAATGTTGCACTGTTGGTGAGGGTTTTGGTGCTATGTAGTACAGCCTTTCTCAAACAGTATACTGTAAAACTGTCTGGCTTTTCCTGAGCTAGAAGCTCCTTGCACAGTAAGCAGTGGTGAACTAATCTTTCACTTAAATAGTTACTAAACCCATGCTAGTAAAATCAGTCTGTGTATGCAGTAAAGCATGCTTGTTATACTACGAAACCTAAGGGGTTAATCCTGAGCATTGGATAGGTGCATGTGATCGGCACAGGGTCAATCAGCACTGTCCAGACAGAGGGTCAGGGGTCATGCAGCCTCATAGGACAGTCAGAGGAGAATGAAAACTGCTCCTACAAGCTTTAACCAGTGCTCAGCCGGACACTGATAGAAGTAACCAGACTGCTATATACTGCTGATGAAAAAAGGGATATAGCAGTTTATATTAACTAAAATAAATGCATTTCCATGTTCTTTGTACTGTGGGAGACCAGATATAGTGAATGTAGGGTCCTGGGTTTAGTAACACTTTAAACTGGTCATCGATTTCAAGGGGGTCACTTCCACAGTAATTGGGCTCAACAATTTTTACTCTGTGCATTTCTTTTCTGTTACTGAGTATAACGTCATATAGAAAAGAGGTGTTAAAAATGGTTTGCCTTGTGTGCTAAATACTCCAGGCAATTCTCAATCCTATTTAATTTTTTTTTTTTTTTAATATCTACCATTTTCAGAGTACGCTAATAATATACCGTGAAGTAAAGATATAATCAATTTTAGCAAAGGCTTTCATAAACCTGAAAAATAATTCAAGGGGTTCCCTGGGGTAAAATATCGTAATTATGTTTAAAAACAGTGATGATATCAATAAAATGCAACAATTGCAATAACACAAAACTCTGATTTTAAACAGCTCAGAGATAACTAGCGTACAGTTTTGCAGTTTTTGGAAAAGAATTGATCTCACATGTTGAATAATATTTTTTTTCATAATGTATTTGGTATAGTAGATGGTCCTAGTTGGTGTTTAACTTCATATTACAAGCTGATTCTTTTGTATCTCTCTGATATTATGTTAGCATCCAGAAATTCTTCTGAACTGAGTCACTTGCAGTGTGTGAGACTGGGTCACTGATTGTTCAAATATTGATGTAGTGTGCTTGGTGTTACTCATTTCTGCAAATTTTGGCCATCATTGCAACATAAATGAATGCATTTGACAGATTATCTGCTAATTGTTTCATGGGCCCTATCATTTACATATCTGATCTGAAGCGATAGTTGCAAAAGCAGAGCTCACTTTGGCCAAACAGGTGTAGGTGTGGAGATGGAAGGCCAGTTTGGTCTTGTTGAGACGTAATGAAGACTTCACCTAGTTTGAGTTTGAGCCTATGCAGGAATCTGTACACTGAGTCTTTAATTATAATATACCATAGGCCAGTGAACTATGGATTCTGATTGGTTGCTATACTCTACTGCAGTTAATCTCTGAGATTGTAAGCTCTAATGAGCAGGGCTCTCTGATTTCTACTGTATTAAATTGCATTGTAATTGTACTGTCTACCCTCATGTTGTAAAGCGCTGTGTAAACTGGTGGTGCTATATATATCCCGTATTATAATAATAATAATGCGGAACTCCAGGACTTGCAGCACTTTTAAAAATATGCTGGTATAAATGGGGTTAAGTCCAATGAGGTTTATGGCATCTTGTAGACCTATCTCTTTTAGTTACTATTTATATTTTTACTGAGCTCCGGGAATACAACTATCGCTATACTCCCAGTTCTCTGCTGGACGTAATCTGCTGTCCATTCAGAGACTACTTTATATTTTGTGAATAGGCATGCATAATACAAAGCCTTCCATGAGTGTGTAAGAGGAGATGAGGGGTTGGCAGATTGGCTGCAGCGACTACAGCTGTTGTATTGGAGATCCAAAAGTCCAATGTTGGAGTATCAGAACATATGATTAAAAAAATAAACAAACATTTAACAAATGTGCCTGAATGACAGCCTTCTTCAGGACCCCCTAATCTTAGCTGACGTAATTTGAGAATTGGCCACGTACTTTGATATTAATGCCACAGATGACTCTGATTCCATGATTGTATGGGAGGCTCACAAACCTTATATTAAAGGGCATCCTAATCAAACATGGATCCAGGGTCAAACGCGAAAGGGAGGAAAGAATAAGAGCGACGACTCCTAGAGGACATCCATTGCTTGGAACTCTTAGCACAAATCTCCACTTCACTTAAATGTGAGGGTGGGGCTCCTCTTGCGCCGATATCATCTCAGTTCTCTTTATTACCACAAAGGCAAAGCTCCCTTAGATCAATGCCATAGATTATACTATGTGACAAATGCAGCAGCTCCCTTCTTATGTCCCTTCTAAAGTTTCTCCCCTAGGCACTAAGGTGAATCATTCTAGGGACGTTTCCAGTGCTTTTGAGACTCTTTACTCTTCCCTCTATAATCTTCAGGCCCCACCCTCCGACCTACTCCCTCAGCTCTGTTGGAAAAAATAGATGGCTATATCTACTTGTCTAACTTGCCCAAACTGGCAACCTCCGTAAGTGCCGTCTTATACTCTCCTATAACACAAGAAGAAATTTGGGCCGCTGTCAAAAATCTATGAAACTGGGTAAATCTCCTGGCCCAGACGGATTCACTGCTCACTATAACAAAATCCTTCTTCTTTACATAACACTACATCTCACCAAAGTGCTAAATTCTCTGACTTCACATCCCCAGTTTTCCCAAGATTTTTTGAGAGCTCACAGTCATCCCCGGAGTGAAAAGACCTCACCTCATATCGCCCTATTTCCCTACTAAATACCGATCTCAAACATCTAGCGAAACTTTTAGTCAACCAACTTCTCACATATACATATGCCAGGCTTAATAGATTTATATCTATATCTATTATCTATTATGATAATGTGAATAAAGTTCTTAATATCATCCTCATGGCTTCCTCCACCAAGACTCAATTCTTTTTTTTACCCATCGATGTTGAAAAGACTTTTGATCGAGTCAAATGGCAATTCATGACAGTGGTCCTAACATATATTGGCCTTGGAACCAATTTCTTCAAGTGGATCTCTGCCATTTTTTTGCATCCCATCAGCATCTGTCAAAGTAAATAGTATCTTCTCTGACCTATTTACTATTACAAATGGAACCCGACAGGGTTATAAACCTTATGCCCCCTTTTTCTCATACTATCCCTAGAACCTATCAAAGTGCTTGCCAACCCAAACATGGACTGCAGATAGGTAAAGGTCTTTATAAAATCTCTGGTAATGCGGACAACCTTCTCTATTCCCTTACAACTCCAATGTTATTGTACAGAGAGGCTGCTTACCTCCTTTTCTGGGGTCCCCCGCCTGCACTCTCCGCTCCTCCTCTTCTATGTGTGCCCCTCTCAGCAAACTGTTTGCTGAGGGGACATTTGTGCAGGCAAGCTCCCGGACTGGATTGTGTGCATCCATAGACACACACAGTGTGGTTTTGCCCTGTCCCTCGCTCCCTCCTCACAGGATTTAACTGACAGCAGTAGGAGCCAATGGTGAGTCCTGTGAGAAGAGGAAGAGAGAGCAACACTGCTGCAGTTGGACACAGTGCTGGATCAAGATAGGACTAGTGGGGGGGGGGGGGGGTAAAAGGAACAAGTAGTAGAACATTTTTTTTCCTTTGGTTCTAATGTCAAACATTTTACCTTTTTTACCTCTTTAAGGACAGGAGTTGCAGACAGTGTGGAATCAAGCGCAATCTTTTTTGTAGAGCTTATCTGTTGTAGATCTTTTTGGGATGTCTTTTCTTTTCCATGTCTTGTTTGCTACATGTGTGAAGTGTTTTTATGGTGGGAAACAAAGTTATGTTCAGCATGCCCACATTTACCACCTCTTTATCAGATTTGGCAGGGAAGGAGTATACAATGCAGGGTGGTGACTCATATTAGGATTTGTGTTAGTGAAGAAGACTGAACACATGCTTTGAAAACAAAAATGGGATTTTGGCAAAAGGAATAATGTAAGTTTTACTGTTTATTGCTCTACTGGTAGACTAAATAAACAGTGTGGAGGAGGGGCCATTACTACATGGGTAATTTTTCAACAATCCCAAAGTTTGGCTCTAAAGTTAATTTACTGCTTGTTAGGTATATTTAAAATCTTAAATTTCCATAGCCTGGTCACAAGTTCACTTTTAAGGCATTATAAACCTTCCTACCTGCGACTTGTGTTTTTCACCTGAATAAGATATGCATTGAGCATGTAGTTTTATGGTGTCATTTGTTGGCCTGTACGCACATCCTAAATTGTCACATTCTTGTGTCAGCAGTTTCTGTTTGTGTTCAAACATATAATGCCACTTGGCACTGCACAGGGTCATGCGTGACCTCTGTCTATAGTGTGAGAGCTGACACCTCCTGTGAAGAAACTCCATTTCCCACAATTCCGCTGTTTCTCAGTCTAGTACTCTGCAGGTGAGAGCCAAACTGTAGTTACATCTGATACAGAGACGAACAGGCAGAGCATTGACAGACACAGAGAAAGCTCACTGATGCAGCTGGAAGATGGAAATCAATGGGCAGGCGGATATCAATTCAAATGACATGCATCTGCTTACATCTGATTACCTCTAAGTCTATTCAAGTTCAGAAATAAAAAGGATAAGGTCTGCATCCTTTTTCTGTTTTTTTTTCCGACCTAAGCGAAACAGATCAGTGGTAGTCTGATTACTCTGTCAAATAAAGTAAATTACTCTGTGGCTTTATTTTGAACTCTAAGGGTCCTTTCACACGGGCTTTCCGCCTGGCGGACTCTTTTTTTTGCTCATCGGGGATCGATCCACCAATCCCCGCTGAGCAGGCGGATGACAGCTCTGTCTCCGCTTACTTTGCAGAGACGGAGCTGTCAGATCCCCCCTCCCCTCTTTGGGAGATCAGATGAAAACGGACCACCTGTCCATTTTTTCATCCGATCCAATCCTCCAGACGGATGGAAAATAGGGTTTCCATCTGTCTGGATTTCACGGACCACATCGGATTGGAGAGCAGCCAATGTCAGCGGACATGTCACCGCTGACATCTGCTGCTCCATTGGAGATACATGGAGCATCCAATCAGGTCCACCTGAAAAAACTGACAGGCGGACCTGATCTGAAAGCCCATGTGAAAGGGGCCTAATGGGCTTGGCATTATAATTTTACTGTATCAAATTAGTAAACTGCTGCTTATACAGGTACTACCTTCTTGGTGATTGATGGTTTTATCGGCATACTGGATATTACTGCATACTACTATTGGATGTATGTTGCACTATTCATACTATTGTTTTCAAGATAATGCAGCCATTTTTTTTTTCAAACAATATACCATCAGTAAAGTTAAAAAATAAAAAAAATTCTAGTCAAAAAGAAATTCTAATTTGCTAGTCCATAAAATATTGTTTTTGGAAAGCAACTACAGTGACTGCTTGACACCAGCATAATATTTCTGCTGTTTTGCCTATGTCACACATAAGTCTGCTGTTGTTGGCTTTACATTTCCCCTGGTTCAGAAAATTATCTTTAATTAAATTGTTGATCTTACATAGTTCTTTAAATATATCATTTTGTTCAGCGCTAAGCTATGCCAGTATCAGAGGCATAGTTGGATACAGCTGCGGAAACCCAGTACACATGCTAAATAAGGAAAGTAGTGATAATTCCAGTTACAAATAACTTTTATGTACACCAAGCGCTGCAGGATTCTAAGAGCTCAATCACATGTGCACCAATCCATGGTAAATTACTTGACAGGCAGTGATGAAGTAATACGCTGCTCGATTTAACCCTGTTAGTGCTTCATCACCATGCCGGTACCACATGTATTGCACATGGTTGTGGGATTGCCCCATAGACTTGCATAGGTAACGCCCGCCGAAAGCTGTTTAATTTCTGCCACGGCCATGAAGCTCAGCGTTGTGCCCATGGAATGTGTACAGTCCAGGGTGGTTGCATGTCTGTGTTCAGGTGGACAGTCAGGGGTGGTTAAACCCAAGCTCAGTCATATGGTTTTACTGCCCCTGGACTGGTGCACATGTGATTGAGCCCTTAGAATCCTGCAGTGCTTGGTGTAAATAAAAAAGTTATTTGTAACTAGAATTATCACTACTTTCCTTATTTAGCATGTGTGCTGGGTTTCCGCAGCTGTATCCTACTATGCCCCTGGCCACATGTGTGAACAAACCTTACATAATAATTGTCTGATATAGTGCAGCACAACACTCCCAAAGATTAATTACATAAAGTCCATTCAAACACAAACATGGGGAAAACAGTCCAGCACCCAGTGCTTCTATTGTAACCAAATGATCCAACTTCCTATGTGAACAATGTATCAATCTTTTTGTGACAAGTAATGTGCCACCAACTGAAATTCATGCTCACCTCCAACTGAAACATAATAATATTATAAGTGAGCAGGCATTTTTAGCTGGTGGCGGATTATTTGTCACAAAAAGTTTGATACATTGTTCACATGGGAAGTTGGATCATTTGGTTACAATAGAAGCTGGACTGTTTTCACTTATAGGTTTGTGTTTGAATGGACTTTATGTAATTAATCTTTGGGAGTGTTGCGCTACACTATATCAGACAATTACTAAACATTTGGGGGTGAGGGTAACACACCTACAGCTTGCAACACAGTATATTATTTGTTTTATTTAATTTTTTTTTCACAATATTCACTTTGATACCAGTAGGATTGTCAGGATTTAGCAGCGCTGATTTTATGCGTATATTGAAACCCTTACGTAGGTCATATTCTGTTAGATCTAAAGGATCACACAGCTTAACCTTCATTAAAATTGGCCATACAAAAACAGGTTAATATATCACTTGTTAGCACATATTAGAGGTCCAATAAAGTTCATAGATCTTAGCTGGACCAGTTGGTTTTCTAAAAATTGCAATTTAGAATGAAATCCTCAGTTATGTCTAATGTATTTCTGAGTTAATTACATGCTTGAGCTGATTGTAGCTGTATTAGAGAGCTGCAACAAGAACAATTGAGTACTGTCCATTTTTTATTTTCACTAACATCTAAATTTTCAGGACTAGCGTTCGGGGTGTGCCCCCTTCTTAAAGGTCCAAGCAGTACTAATACACAAAGTTTTAGCAGAATATAAGTAAGGCTGGCCATATATGGAGCAAATTTCTTTCCTGTAACTACAGGTTGCTGGCAAGAAATTCGCTCAATTCCCCCATCAACACAGACAGTGTTGGTGAAGAAATGCCTCCTGCTGGGCTATTGTCATCTCCCAGCGGGGGTCGGGGAAGCCATCCCCGTCGGGAGAAGACAGTAAATATTGCTAGCGGCTATAGCAGCCGCTAGCGAAAATTGCAGGCAAAACCTGGCATGCTGTTTGTACCCAGGTTGATCAATCGATCAACTTGATACATTCAGCTTGCCCATACAATCTTGGCCTGCCTAAGACAATCTCAGAGTAGAAAAAAAAAACAGCACAAACATACAAAGCAATGGTAATTAAACGTGGATTGGTAGTCAGATAAGAAAAGGAGAGGGCTTTAGACTGGATTTGCGTTTAAAATCCTCTTCCGACGTGCGGCTGGAGCGGATGCAAGCCTGAACTGCTGCGTACCATCCCGACACATACAGCCTTCATTAGCGGCCCTCTTCTTCTGCTTGCTCCAGTATTGTGCCGGACGGTGGGCAATACGGAGACCCACTCCATGTCATTCGGGTCAGCGGGGAAGACCTATAACAGTCCCCACTACCCGCCTCATGTATCCGGGAAAGGATCCAAGATGGCAACCGATGCCAGCTCCACACACACACAGGGAAGAGGAAAACTGCAGCCACAACCACAGCCTCCGAGGGATAAAGTGAAGCCCCCTGGCTCAGTGACATGCAACACGGACTCCTCCAAAGCTCCTTCATCTTCAGGTGAGTCGGCTGACCTTTTGTTATGCTCAACCCAGCCCTGCCAGATCTGCCTCAGAAACTTCTATACAATCTCCAGGCCATGCTTCCCATACCTCCTCTGCTCAGGACAGGGACATGACAGATATCTTCCTCAGCCAAACCAGTGGCCAAGATGCAGATACTGACAGTCCTGAGGGGTCTCCAGCCCCTTTACCTGCACCATTACCATACTCTCCTGACACTATCCTTCTTGCCCACTTTGCTGACATGCTGCAGAGGAAATTAGAGAAAGCTACGACCAAATTACCTCTGATCTGAAACAAGACTTTCAGGCACTGGGATGTCGCCTGGACAGCATTGAGTCTAAAGTTGATGATACTGTCCACAGAGTGGTGCAAAATTCCTCCATGATCACTGATCTTCAGGATCAACTAGAGGAAGCTAACGCTAAAATCGATGACCTTTGAAAATCATGTAAGACAGTATAATTTCCGTGTAAGGGGACTGCCAGAAACAGTTAAAGATCTCACTTCCATCACCTACTCTTTGATGCAATCTGCTCTACCAGATATTGATTAAATCCATATGGAGATCGACTGCTTTCACAGGGCCTTAGTTCCCCAAAAAACCTGACGGACCCCCTAGAGACGTAATTGTGAAGCCCCATTTTTCAGAGTCAAAGAACCGGTCATGGGGTATGCTAGGGAACACCCCATCTAGAAGTTGAAGGCTATAAAATCCAGATTTTTGCAGACATCTCACAAGCTTCTATTAAAAAACGGAGAGCATTCAAACCCTTACTTCACTGATTCAACCTGAAATTCGGAACTATCCTTTCCGGTTGCAATTCACCTACAACGGCAGATAATTTTCCTTCTCTACTTTCGTTGACGGCGAAAAAATTCTGCTGAAATTTGGATTCATCTCAGCCCCTCATCTCAAAATCAGTCAAGATCCAGTGACCCCCCACCTCCGCTTTCACCTCTTTGGTCTTCCTCATCATCAAAGAAAGCTGCAACTCCATGCCAAGTTACCTGAGAATTTCCTGAACCTTGCCGCTACCTCTGTTTTGTTACTGTTTTTTATGTGCCCTAAACCTGGTGTTTTTATTCTCTTGATGACCTCTGAATTTTGGTTTGCGGATTTACCTTTTAGTTATGCATCTACTAATTGTTGACTTATTGTAATTGTATATATCACCCTCGCTCCTCTCTTCACCTTATTACTGCACTCATCAACTCCTGCTGATTCTGAACCCACACACCAAAAAAACCTCCAGGACACTGAGATGTGTCCCTCCACATAAGTCATACTCTCATATCACCTCTCTCACCTTTCTGCTTCTCCTAAACTCTGGAGATATTTACCCAAATCCTGGACCCCCATCATTTACCTTTGGCCAACATACCCAGCACTCCATATCCTCTAACACCAGCCAAAAGCCACACAATCTGGTTTCTATTCCTCTTCTGCCTAGAGTGAGCCTCTGGAATGCCCGCTCTGTTTGCAACAAACTCGCCTCTGTTCATGACCTATTTATCACAAACTCCTTCAACCTACTTGCAATTACTGAGACCTTGCTTCAAGAATCTGACTCTCCTTCTCCTGCTGCCCTCTCCCATGGTGGCCTCCTGTGGACTCACTCTCCCAGGCCTAGTGGATAGAAAGGAGGTGGGGTTGGATTTCTCCTCTCCCCTCAAAGCACTTTTCAGGCTTTTCATCCACCCCCTCTCTATCCCTCTCCTCATTTGAAGCTCACTGTATTAGTCTATTTTCTCCAGTTTCGTTGAGAATTGCTGTGATCTATTGCCCTCCTGGACCGGTATCAGGCTTCCTTGATGATTTCTCTACCTGGCTACCCTACTTTCTCTCTTCTAAAATTCCCACAATCCTTCTTGGCAACTTCAACATCCCTGTTATTCTTAACACTCCTGCTACTTCTAAACTTCTGAGCCTAACCTCCTCTTTTGACCTAAAACAATGGACACACTCTTCTACTCACTCTAATGGCAACTGCCTTGACCTCATGTTCTCCTACCTATGCACTCCTCGCAACATCTCCAACATTCCATTCCCTCTCTCTGGTCACCACCTCATTAGTTTCACTCTCTCCTTGTCCTTCTCCTTACCTTCCAACTACTGAACAATTACCCGTAGAAACCTTCACCATCTTAACCCTTCACTTCTTTTTTCTGCTACAGATTGTCTCTACAACACAATCTCATCCCTGTCCTGCCCCAACCTGGCCACTTCTGTCTACAACAGTTCATTGTCATCTACCCTGGATACCTTGGCCCCCCTCACTACACACAGAATCAGGCCCCGACCGCTACAACCCTGGCAGACCGACAATACCAGAAGCCTCAAAAAACATAGCCGCGATCTTGAGCATCTGTGGTGTAAGACTAAGTCACAGGAAGATTTCAGCCAATATAAATCTGCCCTCCAAAAATACAATTCCTGCCTCCACGCTGCCAAACAGAGCTATTTCATCACTATCATTACCACCCTCTCACACAGTCCCCTTCAACTCTTTTCTACCTTCAACGCTCTACTTCGTCCTCCATTACCTCCACCCACTAACTTACTCACTGCCAAAGAGATTGCCAATCACTTCAAAAATAAGATTAATACAATTCCTGAAGAGATCTTTACTCTGCAGATATCTCCCTCACCTTACACTCCTTGTCCTCCTGCACAATCAATACTTCCCTTGTTTAACCCAACTACTGTAGAGGAAGTCACTAAACTTTTTTCTAACGCCCACCTAACTTCAAGCCCCCTGGACCCTGTTCTTTCTCAAATACTATGGTCACCCTCTGGCTCTAACTTACACTCTTTAACTCATATTTTTAACCTCTCCTCTGCACTGGCATCTTCCCCAACCCTCTAAAACTTGCGCTAGTCACTCCCATACCAAAGAAAGCCTCACTAGACCCCACCAATCTTAACAACCTAAGACTCATCTCCTTACTCCCTTTTGCCTCCAAACTCCTTAAACATCTAGTCTACAACCGACTGAGCAAGCACCTCATTGAGAACAACCTGCTTGATCCCCTTCAGTTTGAATTTCGCTGGCAGCACTCCACAGAAACTTCTCTCCTAAAACTCACAAATGACTTACTAACAGCTAAAACCAATGGTCACTACTCCGTACTCTTACTCTTGGACCGCTGCTTTTGATATAGTTGACCACCCCCTCCTCCTCAAAAAACTAAATTTGCTTGGTCTCCGTGACTGTGCTCTCCATTGGTTCAAATCTTACCTATCTCACCGCACCTTCAGGGTCACTTACAATTCCACTTACTCCTCTGCAACTCCTCTTACCATTGGGGTCCCCAAGGTTTTGTCCTTGGACCACTACTATTCTTGATCTACACCTCCTCCCTGGGTCAGCTAATAGCCTCCCATGGCTTCCACTACCATTTCTATGCTGATGACACCCAAATCTATCTCTCTACCCCTCAGCTCACCCCATCAGTCTCCTCCCGCATCACTGATTTACTAAAAGACATATCAGCCTGGATGTCACACCACTTCCTAAAACTGAATCTATCTAAAACTGAGCTCATAATATTTCCTCCCCCACATGCCCCTTCCCCTGAATTCTCTGTCAAGATCAATGAAACAACTATTAGTCCTTCCACACATGCCAGGGTGCTAGAGGTAACCCTGGACTCTGCTCTGTCCTTTCAGGCCCACATTCAATCTCTGTCCAAATCATGCCGCCTTAACCTCCGCAACATATCTAGAATACGCCCCTTTTTATCCAACAACACCACCAAGCTTCTAATTCACTCCCTGGTTATCTCTCGTCTGGACTACTGCAACTCCCTCCTTATTGGACTACCTCTACATAGACTATCCCCCCTTCAGCCCATAATTAATGCTGCTGCAAGACTCATCCACCTTACCAATCGTCCAGTGTCCTCCACCCCTCTCTGCCAATCCCTTCACTGGCTTGTTTCCCTTCACCCAACGAACAAAATTCAAAGTACTAACAATAGTTTACAATGCCATCCACAACTCTGCCCCCAGCTACATCACTAACCTGATCTCAAAATATCAACCAAGCCGCTCTCTTCAGTCCTCCCAAGACCTCCTGCTATCCAGCTCCCTTGTTACCTCCTCCCATGCTCGCCTCCAGAATTTCTCCAGAGCTTCTCCCATCCTTTGGAACGCTCTACCCAAATCTGTCCGACTGTCCCCTAATCTATCCATCTTTAGACAATCCCAGAAAACCCTTCTCTTTAAAAAAGCCTATCCGACTACTAACTAATACACTGTTTCACTTTCTCCATCAGCTCATCCCCCACAGCTATTACCTTTTGTATCAATTGACCCTCCCTTTTAGATTGTAAGCTCTAACCAGGCCTCTGATTCCTTTTGTACCAAATTGTATTGTAACTGTAATGTCTGCCTTCATTTTGTTAAGCGCTGAGCAAACCTTTGGCGCTATACAAATCCTGTATAATAATAGTTGCTCTACCTCTTTTGTTTTCTTAGGCTGCTTAAGGGCTCCTAGGAGGGACTTTTTTTAATCTTGCCTACTATTTACTTTATGTGTATATATGGGCTTTTCTAAGCCCATGTATCTTTTACTCTTTTTTTTTTCTTGCTCATTTTTCTGTTCCTAACCTTTTTTCCTTTTCCTTTCTGAGGGTCAGTTGGATTTTTTCCTGGATTCCCAAGATTCATGAACGTGGGCGTTGGTGGGTAGGTCTGCCTGTTTACAGCTATTTTTATCCTTTGCCATGTCCAAGTTAAATAATTCCACTGGAACCGTACGACTGCTTTCCCATAATGTTCAGGGGTTGGGCTCACCTGCTAAACATAATAAAGTATTTAAATATTATAGATCACAGGGTGCTGATATCCTAGCCCTTCAGGAAACACACTTTACCTCTTCCTTCACTCCCTGCTATATACATAAAGACTTGTGAGTTTGAGGGAGATGTAATTTTGGATGGTGACTAACTTGGCGCTAGATCATATTTTAGACAATTCTCACATATCTCGACTGCAATCATCCACTAAGCAGAGCCACAAATTTGCCCAACTGTTACATCATCACGATCTTATTGATGCTTGGAGGGAGGCCAATCCTACCGCTCGAGATTACTCCCACTTTTCTAGAGCCCACAACCGCTACTCTTGATCCAATACTCTACTATATTGATCATGTATTTCTCCTTTGGGGCTCTTACCCAAAATACTTTCGGCTAAGACAGTCTTGACACCCTGGTCCGATCTAGACCCTGTAGTCCTACTGTTCTCTAATTTGACGGTCAAAGTGGCTAACACTCATTGGAGGTTGAATAAATCTATCCTCCATAAAGGAATCTTATTGTTTGGACATTATTACCGACCTAAAAACGTATTTTGAGACTAATAAAGTGGAAGATACAAACCCTGCCATCAACTGGGCAGCGCACAAGGCTTCTATTCAGGGTTTTCTGATCCAACTGTCGTCTAGACTTAAGAATTATTATTATTATACAGGATTTATATAGCGCCAACAGTTTGCGCAGCGCTTTACAATGTGAGGGAAGACAATACAGTTACAATACAATTCAAAACAGGAGGAACTAGGGGGCCCTGCTCGTTAGAGCTTACAATCTAGAAGAATGCTCGCATGAGGTGATTACTGCTAAAACTAAGGAATAAGAAGCCCTAGCTAACCAACACAAACAGTCCCCTCACCCCGATCTATTGAATAAACTTAAATAGGCCCGCAGGGAGCTTAATATTTTCCTTACTACGAAGGTGGGGAAATACTTATGCTGGGCTAATTTTTTACCTGGCGTGACCAACCGGGTTCATTGTTGGCATGTAAACTTACCCCTAAACACACATATACAGCTCTCCCGAAAACGAGACTCTCAGGAGGCAGTCTTTCTCAAAACCCCCCAAAAAAGCATGTAGGAGTAGTGTGCATGAGCCCTTTAAATTCAATACTATAACAAAATACAAAACATTTTGGATATGGGGTGTACATAATTGTATGCCCATGGAACACTGTGTTTGCCTGCACAGGGATACACAGATGTTCCGTCAATCTTCTTGCAGGCAGTGCATTTGCTCTCAATTGCTCCTAAACGCATTCAGGATGCATTTGGGGCTGTGCATCCACATGGATGTCACATTGGGAGCAGCGGTTGTATCCATGCATGGGCTGCTTCCTAATTGGCAGCAATGGGACTCTCTGTGGATAAGGATGCACAGAACACCTGTGCATCCCCATGGCGGTAAACACGGCCCTCCTTGGGCATATGGTTTTTACCCGTGTGAACGAAGCCTAAAACCGGCCTCAAATTTCACCATGAAGACTGTTTAGGCAAGATTTACTTGGAAAAAAAATCACTATGTCAGATTCTTTTCCTTATTTAGCATGTTTAGTGACAGACATCAGCTTCCAACAGATGCTGTCAATTCCAAACTTTAACAGCCTTCCCTAAAAAAATTGGTTAATATCTTCCAATTACATAACTCTAGTTAATACCCTTTCAAAGAGGTACACATTTAAGGTAAACTACATTGGTTTTAAGTCAATTTGACTTATATATTTATATATAAATGTATATGTATTTAAATTTATATAGAATAAAATGTCCCATAGGAATGAGTCACTGCAATGAATAATTCAGCTTTCTGTTTAAATTGCAGCATAAGTTATTGATCTGCAAGTGATTGTTATTTTATTGAATAGGCTATAGTAAGATAACATCTAAGCATGTAAAAAGCACTCAAGAGCTCCACATGCTGTCTAAAAAAAAATACAAAACAATATGAAACATCTCATAATTATTTATTTTCTTTTATATTTTTCATATATTTTTCATGATAAGAAATAAATATTTCAATAAACCTACATACTGTAAAACCAAGATGCATATCAACTTAACACAGATTAAATTAATATCCATAAGCAGCGCTAAAAAATGATCCCTGTGAGAAATCACTGAAGAATTCCAGTCCTATAAAGTCAATGGATATTATTCCAATGAAGCTCCCATAGGATCCAAGGAGGGAATATTCACCAGTGCTGGAGCCGAGAGAAATACCCTATCCCTTCACCTCACCAAGTGAACCCTCTCCCAGAGGAATCGCACTTACCAGATCCTATTACAAAGCAAGCCCATCAGATCAGATCTCCCAACTCATCCGGACCGTTAGTCCATCCACTTGCAGAGAAACCTTTTACAACCCTGTTCACTGCTGTAACTCTCTCTCACGAGTAGTGCATGGGAAGGAAATAAAGGGCACATAGAGCAGTATCGCCACTACACAATAACAAGTTTATTAATACTCCGCCCCCCCTCCACATATGCACTTACAGAAATGAACAGTTACAATAGCGTGGATAAAACAATATACAGCAACCGCAGACGCATTAAGAAGCCTACCAGGCCTCCATCCCGCTCGTCAGCGTCCGGAAGTCCACGTGTATTACCAAGGCTGCCGATCAGCGTCCCGTTGCCTGGGTGAACGCGTTGCTCGCGCCCTTAGGTCTTTCGTCATACCAAGACTTCTACAGAGGGCGTGAGCACGCGGTCACGTCATCTCTATTTATCTCAAACCTCCTCTGATTGGAGTTAACCCCTTGCTGCTATCTCTACACCGCTAAGATAGGAGATCACTGATATAGGATCCTTATGCAGGAACCCTTGCACAAACCTCATTCAAGGTAGTAATATAACACACTTAACAGCGTCATAAACCATATACCTTTTTAAAAAAATTTAAATCGTAAATATACATATACACTTTATACTCCGATGCTGTCTAAAGGTACCACAATCATGCATTTAATGATGGTATTTCCCACCGCACCACGCACACCATGGTGGCAGCATGTTTTTAAGCGAGCCTTAATATGTGGTTCCGAAAATTAGAACAGCATACAGATGTGGGTGTACTAATTATAAAACATCCAATCAAAATTGGGGAGCTGACCCGTATCATTGGATCATCTTTCTATAACATATAACTACAACGTGTTAATATATGCAATGCATCTAAACTTAAAATGCAGCTAACATATAATAATAATTTATACTAAAAAACTTAAAGCCTGGCAATGAAGTTGACATATATGTGACAAACCACTCGTTAAAGGGTCCGCCACAATATACCCAGATCCAGAACTTTATGTACCACTTTGTCACCAAAAGACGGGCACTTTCTATATATGAACATCGGGGCACTAGGAATAACCTTGCCCAATATTTTGTCCATACATAGAACGCCCCAATGTCTTGAATACATCCTCTATCTCCCTATATTGTTCATTAAAGTTGGTGATTAACCCCCATTCATGTCTATTGTCTACACTTTTGGCCCTATCTTCCAAACAGTAGTCCTGTGATAGATCTTTAACCTCTTGGATAGTTTTTTCCAAACTCGAGGAGCTGTACCCTTTCTCTACAAACCGGCTTTTTATGACCTCCGCTTGCATGAGAAAATCTGACTCACTGGTGCAGTTCCTCCTAATTCGGAGAAACTGGCCCTTTGGCATGTTCCTTAACCATTGAGAGTGGTGCCCACTATACATTGGAAGGTAGCCGTCCCTATCAGTCGGCTTAAAAAAGGCCTTTGTGCCAATTTTATCACCCTCCAAAAAGATCTCCACATCCAAATAATGTACATTTTTCTTGCTCCAACTAAAGTCCAACTTGATGGTATTATTGTTGGAATTCAGGTACTGCTTTAAGAGACAATTCTGTCCCTTTCCAAATAAGGAACAGATCGTCTATATACCTTTTGTATAGGACTAGTTCGGATCTTTGGTCGGCATATGTAAAATGATCCTCCCACTCCCCCATGAAGAGGTTCGCCAAGCTTGGGTCATACTTGGCCTCCACGGCTACGACTCTCTTTTGGGTATAGAAGTTACCTCCGTACCAAAAGTAATTATGTGAGAGGCAGTAGCACAATACATGGTTCAGGAACCTTTTCTGGGGGTCTGGGATATCCTCCCTCTGACTAAAAGCCCAGTTAAGGGCTAAAAGGGCGTCGTCGTGCTGAATCACTGTGTAAAGTGATGCAACGTCCGCAGTCACTAAATACACATCCTCTGTATCTAGTCCATCTATATCCTTCAAGGCCTTCAAGAAATCCTTGGTGTCCTTAAGATACGACTTTGTCCGAACCACGCTTTCTTGTAGAAAGCAATCAAGATATTCTCCAACTCTGGATGTTACCGAGTTGATGCTATTCACTATCGGACGTGCTGGGGAGTTAGTTGCATCCTTGTGGATTTTTGGCAACGTGTAAATTGTCGGTATTCGACTATAACTTGGTACCAAGTATCTTTTTTCTTTCTTGGACAATATTCTTTTGTCATACCCATAACTCACCAACGCATTTAATTCCTTACGGGATTGCTTAGTTGGATCACAATCTAGCTGCTGGTAAGTTAAGGTGTCCGATAACATATCCACAAGTTGGCCGTGGTAAAATTTTTTATCTTGAATCACCACCCCCTTTGTTTGCAGCACGTATTACAACATTCTGGCGTTTTTCTAAGGCCTCAAGACCTTCTTGAACGTGCCTCAGATTTACAACCAACCTAAAATATGGTGATTGAGCCTCAGTTCACACCTGTGCTGCTCTAAAATCGCGCTACTTCAGCGCAAATTCAAAGCCACACATCAGTGCGATTTGTATATCCAATTTCACTGCGGCTTGCGACTTCAGTTAACAGAAGTCAATGCAAGTCGCATTAAAATCTGAAAAAGTACTGTAGGAACTTTTTTCAAAGTTGCCGTGACATGCGTCAGGCTGAGGTGCGGCTTGTTTTGCGATTTGGAACTGTCAAATCACATGACAAATCCCACCGGTGTGAACGGGAGCTTAAATTACCCATAGAGGTTTTACTACAAGATATTATTTATAGCTATAAGCTAGATGCCATTGTGACCTACTGTGTACAAAATATCCTTGGGGATAATTTTTGTCTTAGGCCTCCTTCACACGGTTGTTTAGCAGCATACACCAGATTCCAGTGGCAAGATTCTTACGGTCAGAATGACAGGCGCATGCAAATAGTGGCAGCCAAGGAACTTATATAATCAAATGATAGGCTGACAGTGACTGCCACTGTTCTCATGGAGCCACACACAAAGTGGTTAGGGACAGTATATCTGAGCTGTGTCTAGGCTTGAACATCTGTCCCTAACCATAGGTAACCACTTGGTGTGTGACTACATGCCAACAGCAGGGACCTCTTTTAGTCTGTCATGAGTTTATATATTGATGAGTAGTCACCAATATTCGCATGCACCAGTCATTCTAGCCATAAGAATCCACTAAATCTTGCTGCTGGAATCTGGTGTATGCGGCTAAATGGCCTTGTGAAGGAAGCCTTATATAAGACAATTAGTGGCACATTAGGGTAATATTGTAAGTAAGACCAGATTTAATCGTGTATAATAATGTTTTCTGCTTTTGTTAGTAAAGGATGTCCATCTCACACACATACCGCTTGCCTTACTATTTACAGGTACAGGGATAAATCAGAAGGCAGCTGAGGGCTACAAATATGCATACATACACACATGCATACTACCTATTTGTTAGCAAATGTACTTTGGGGATTTCTGGTATGCAGCGAAGGATCAGAAATCCTACAGTGTTGGCCTTCCCTCTTGCTCCGCTTTCAAAAGTGTTGCAACAAACACTGAGACCTGACATGGGAGCAGATCATAGTAAAAAACAATGGTTAGACTTACACCGGTAACAGTGTTTCTAGGAACTTTCCAAGATGGCAGGCCTACTTCCCACCCATTGGAGAAGGGAAAAGTGTTGAACAGTAGGTGGTGAGTACCTATGTGGAATTATTCCCCTTGTTGGACTGGTTTTGGGAGTTACTTAATTACAAACTGAGGGTCAAGGGGAAGGATGGGGACTTATAATGGCTGTCAATTGATTGTTTTTCCTGCTAGGGAGGAGCCTCTCATCTCTTAGGTGTTCCGTCCTGGAAAAGGTGATAGGAGAAAAGATATGTACATTGTCATGCACTATTCTAGTCAGTGTTAACTCACCACTTTCCATAAAGAGAGATACAGAAGCAGTGAAATGAGCCATTCCATAAATGTTACTGTGCACAATGATGGAGTGGGTGTAAAGTGATCGGGCAAAGGAGATGTAGGAGGAAGAGTGAGACAAGAGCGACAAAAGAGTGATACAAGAGTGATACAAGCCTAGCATAGTGGAGAACCTGGGAGAAATGATTCTTATGTAAATATAGGAAAAGCAATTCCAGGACAAGTAATGTTTTATATATTCTTACAGAACCATGTTTGCCAAATGTATGTGCAGCTGTCACAATCCTAGCAGTGAGAGTTTTAGACTGTCCAGGCGTGCAAGATAAAACTCTGCCAAAGCTTCAGAATTATTATGGACGGCGTTACATAATGTTTTGTTAATGTGTAATGCTTCTATATTTATTTGCAGTCTGTGACTTCAAAGTGAATTACAGTATCTCACAAAAGTGAGTACACCCCTCACATTTTTGTAAATATTTTGGTATACCTTTTCATGTGTCAACACTGAAGAAATTACACTTTGCTACAATGTAAAGTAGTGAGTGTATAGCTTGTATAACAGTGTAAATTTGCTGTCCCCTCAAAATAACTCAACACACAGCCATTAATGTCTAAACCGCTGGCAAAAAAGTGAGTACAGCCCTAAGTGAAAATGTAAATTTTACCTCCCCGGTGTCATGTGACTCGTTAGTGTTACAAGGTCTCAGATGTGAATAGGGAGCAGGTGTGTTAAATTTGGTGTTATCGCTCTCACTCTCTCATATTGGTTACTAAAAGGTCAACACGGCACCTCATGGCAAGGAACTCTCTGAGGATCTGAAAAAAAGAATTGTTGCTCTACATAAAGATGGCCTAGGCTATAATAAGATTGCCAAGACCCTGAAACTGAGCTGCAGCGCGGTGGCCAAGACCATACAGTGGTTTAACAGGAAAGGTTCCACTCAGAACAGACCTCGCCATGGTCGATCAAAGAAGTTGAGTGCACGTGCTCAGCATCATATCCAGAGGTTGTCTTTGGGAAATAGCCGTATAAGTGCTGCCAGCGTTGCTGCAGAGGTTGAAGGGGTGGCGAGTCAGTCTGTCAGTGCTCAGACCATATGCCGGATTCTGCATCAAAGTGGTCTGCATGGCTGTTGTCCCAGAAGGAAGCCTCTTCTACAGATGATGCACTAAGCCTGCAAACAGTTTACTGAAAACAAGCAGACTAAGGACATTGATTACTGGAATCATGTCCTATGGTCTGATGAGACGAAGATAAACTTATTTGGTTCAGATGGTGTCAAGCGTGTGTGGCGGCAACCAGGTGAGGAATACAAAGACAAGTGTGTCTTGCCTACAGTCAAGCATGGTGGTGTAAGTGTCATGGTTTGGATCTGCATGAGTGCTGCCGGCACTGGGGAGCTACAGTTCATTGAGGGGATAATAAATGCCAACATGTACTGTGACATACTGAAGCAGAGTATTAACCCCTCCTATCGGAGACTGGGCCACAGGGCAGTATTCCAACATAACGACCCCAAACACACCTCCAAGATGACCACTGCCTTGCTAAAGAAGCTGAGGGTAAAGGTGATGAACTGGCCAAGCATGTTTCCAGACCTAAACCCTATTAAGCATCTGTGGGGCATCCTCAAACGGAATGTGGAGGAGCGCAAGGTCTCTAACATCCATCAGCTCCGTGATGTCGTCATGGAGTGGAAGAGGACTCCAGTGGCATCCTGTGAAGCTCTGGGGAACTCCATGCCCCAGAGGGTTACAGCAGGGCTGGAAAATAATGGTGGCCACACAAAATATTGACACTTTGGGCCCAATTTGGACATTTTCACTTTGGGGTGTACTGACTTTTGTTTCCAGCGGTTTAGACACTAATGGCTGATTGTTGAGTTATTTTAAGGGGACAGCAAATTTACACTGTTATACAAGCTGTACACTCACTACTTTACATTGTAGCAAAGTGTAATTTCTTTAGTGTTGTCACATGAAAAGATATAATAAAATATTTACTAAAATGTGAGGGGTGTATTCCCTTTTGTGAGATACTGTTCCCTCAAATGTATTCCTGTAATACTAGTATAAGAAATAATGGGAAAGGAGGAACACCAGGACAGAACGCACAAATAATAAGAGCATCACTCAGGTTCTAACTTTTTCCCACTTTGCTAAAAGATAAGAAAATTGGTTTTCTGTCTGTACCTACTTTGTAGAGATTTTGTCAGGGACACAGCCGTACTGGCATTTCTGCCAGTACTAGTCATGGACACTCCTGGCTCAATCGACACAGCCCTCTGCTGGCCCGTCAGGGAAATGGCCGTAGGAGAACTGGCAACATTGCCAGTAATAGCAATAGTTGTTCCTGCCTCAATTGACACTGCCCTCTGCTGGCCTATAAAAGGTGGCCATAGGAGCAGACTCATTGCTGCATTATCTCTCAGCTTCCTGTGTTCCTGTTTCCTGTTTGGACTTCCTGTTGTGACCGGCTTGTTTCTGAACCATCTGATCTCCTCCTGGTGTTTGACCCTCGGCTTGCCTCTCGGACTTTACGCTTGCTAACTACCTGTCTGTTTTCCCAGTGTATGACCCCGGCTTGCCTAAGGAGGTGCTTCCCCGATCGAGGCGCTATGTTAACAAGTCGCCACCCTGACCCAAGCAGTCCAGAGGCTTCAAGATGGCTACTTCCAGTTAGAAGGACATCTGCAGCATTTAACAACTTCTCCTTCTCCTGCTGATCCCAGCCAGCTCTCTGCCAGCTCCGCTTCTGCTTCCTCACAACAAGTGAACCCCAGTTCTCCACATTTTGCAATGGCACCTCCACCAGAGCCACGGGTGCCAACACCTGAACGTTTTCGCCAGAGGCGTAACTAGAACCTTCAGGGCCCCGGTGCAAGAAACCATGAAGGGCCCCCCAGACCCCTGGCCGGGGGCCCTTTACTTCAAGCCTGGGGCTCTTTCCACTGATCCTGGGGCCCTTTACTCTTGTTGCCGGGCCCTTTATTATGATCCTGCAGCGGGACCCTTTCACAAGTTCTGCAGTGGGCCCCCTTCCTTCCAGCTTGGGGCCTCCCCACGGTGGTGGAATGCCAGGGCCTGGTCGCAAGTGTGACCTTTGCGAACCTGGAAGTTCACCCACTGGTGTCAATGTTTTTATTTTTTGGGATTTTAAATGTATTATTTTTTTATCATTTTACTTTATTTTTTTACAATGTCACCGACTATGACTCTGTCCATTCAGAAAAGGAAGAAGCTGGTAAATTACATATTTACCGACCCCTTTCTGGTTCCCTATTGGGACACATCCCCTGCAGCAGCCGGCAGGAGAGGGGAGGGAGCACAGTGGGGGGGGGGGCAGCACAGTGGGGGGGGGGGGGCGAGGGAGCACACAGGGGCCCAGAGACAGCAGAACACAAGTGAACCGTATAGGAGGAGTGGCGGGGGCAGCATACAGAGGAACCAATCTCCTCCATTTTCCTCCTGCAGCTACAGGAGGATAAAAGAGGACAGTGATTTCTCTACACGCTGCCCCCACCGCCCCTCCTATCCAGGTGTACAGGGGAGCAGCACAGGCCCCCTGGAGCATGGGGCCCGGTTGCAATTGCAACCTCTGCAACCCCTGTAGTTACGCCCCTGATACAGAGTACAGAATGTGTACAGCCTACAGCACAGACTGTGTACAGCACACAGAGCACAGAATGTGTACAGCACACACCATACAGAGCACAGACTGTGTACAGCACACAGCATACAGAGCACAGAATGTGTACAGCACACAGCACAGACTGTGTACAGCACACAGCATTCTGAGCACAGAATGTGTACAGCACACAGCACAGACTGTGTACAGCACACAGCATACAGAGCACAATGTGTACAGCACACAGCACAGACTGTGTACAGCACACAGCATGCAGAGCACAGAATGTGTACAGCACACAGCACAGAATGTGTACAGCACAGTGCAGACACAGCACAAAATGTGTACAGCACACAGCACAGAATGTGTACAGCACAGAGCATACACAGCACAGAATGTGTACAGCACAGAGCATATACAGCACAAAATGTGTACAGCACACAGCCTACACAGCACAGAGAATGTGTACAGCACCCAGCCTACACCACACGGAATGTGTATAGCACACTGCATAGAATGTATATAACACACATCATAGACCGCACAGAGTGTGTACAGAAGACATCATACACAGCACAGAATGACTTTGCAGTGTTTATTGGTTGCATGTATGAGATATAATAAAAGTCTAACAAAATGGAATAATTTAGCCCTAAGGGCTCATTCACACTCGCTTTCCTCTCCGAAGAGCGATATGTGCTCGGACCGCTTTTCTGAGAGCATCCAGCAACCATTGCCTCCACCTGCTTTAACATCTTGAACCCCACACTTGTATGCCGCAACTGTGTGCATTGAATGTGCTTGCAGGGAGCTTGATGTATGGCACTTTGACTCAAGAGCTCTGGAAATATGGGTGGCTAACAATACCCCAGCATATACCCATACAGTCAGCTTTCATTAGCAGTGAGGTATTATCACCATATTATTGGAGCCTATATGTTGCTCCCTAGATGACATCCTTCAAGTTTATGCAGTTCATTTGGCACCAAAGTATAGGGCTCCTTCAAAGTATAGGGCTCCTTCAAAGATGTCCATGTTACTACACACACATACATACATACATACATACATGCATACATACATACATACACACACATATTTACATACATACATAAACACACATACATACATACATACATATACACACACACATACATATACACACACACATACATATAGAAAACCTTTGTAAAAACGGCAGAGAGAGGACTGTACCTTCCTGTAACTTCCTGCCGGGTATTGCACTGTAGGGGGAGGCAGAGAGCACAGCACACACTCTGCTTTCACTTTCCATTGTTTTCAGTGTTATGTGAAATCAGCTCCGTCGGGAGGATCGGGGGAGCTCCGGTCTCAGCTGCGCTTGCCGCTCCTCCTCTCTATACATACAGGGGGCCCTCTCCGGCCCCCTGCAGCATGGGGCCCGGTCGCCATGGCGACCCCTGTGACCCCTGTACGTCCGCCCCTGGTTTTCGCGGAGAACGAAAGAAATTCAGGTCATTTAAAAATGCCTGCCTGCTGTTCTTGGCCCTCCAGCCTAGGAATTTTTCCTCCGAGACTGTGAAAGTGGGGTTCATAATCTCCCTACTATCTGAGGAACCCCAAACTTGGGCCCATAACCTTCTGGAACAAAAGAGTCCCACTCTGAATTCGGTGAACTCCTTCTTTCAGGCTATGGCTCAGCTTTATGAGGACCCCCAGCGTGCCGCTACTGCCGAATCAGCCTTGCATGCTTTACAACAGGGGAAACGACCAGCAGAGGAATATACTCTTGACTTCCGCAGGTGGGCCGCAGACACTGATTGGAATGAGGCGGCTCTCAAATATCAATACCGCCATGGACTGTCCGAAATCCTCAAGGATGAACTTGCTCGTGTCGATACCCCTGCTTCTCTCGAGGGTCTTATTCAACTAGCCATTCAATTGGACAGATGTCTGAGAGAACGGCGTTCTGAACGTTACCAAGGCTCCCGACCCACCTGGGTATTGCCTAAGGTTCCATCAGCTACTGCACCTCCTACTGGGTCACCTGCTACCTTGAGCATGGATGGGGAACCCATGCAGATCGGCTTGATTCGCTCCTCCTTGACTCCTGAGGAAAGACAACGCCGCCGGCAGGCCAACCTTTGCCTCTACTGCGGTGGGACCGGCCATTTCCTGCGCAACTGCCCTGTAAGACCCAGTAAGTCTTACCTACGAAGCTCTCCGAACTGTCAAGTCTCTGAGCCTTCCTCCTCTCACCTTGTTCTCCCCGTCTCCCTACAGGTGGCGGAAGGGAAGGTTCGGCTCCTGGCGATCATTGATTCCGGGGCGTGCAGCTGTTTCTTGGACTTTGCTTTGGCTAAGAGACTGGGTATCTCTTTGAGAGTCTACATCAATGAGAACTTGGAGAAGGGGTTCATCCGTCCCTCCTCCTCTCCTGCTGGGGCCGGTATATTCTTTGTGGAGAAAAAAGATGGCTCTTTAAGACCCTGTGTGGACTATCGAGAACTCAACAAGATTACCGTTAAGAACCGGTACCCTCTTCCCCTTATTCCTGAACTTGTTCAGCGCTTCCGGTGTGCCCGAATTTTCACCAAACTTGACCTTCGAGGAGCCTATAACCTAGTCCGTATCCGAGAGGGGGATGAGTGGAAGACAGCGTTCAGAACTCGATTTGGCCACTTCGAGTACTTGGTCATGCCTTTTGGGCTGTGCAACGCTCCAGCGACTTTTCAACATCTCGTGAACGACATCTTCCGAGAATTCCTGGACAACTTTCTGATTGTTTATCTAGATGACATCCTCATCTTTTCTGCCACCCTTGAGCTCCATCGGGCTCATGTTAAAAGAGTGCTTGCCACCCTGAGGAAGTATGGACTCTATGTAAAGGCAGAAAAGTGCGACTTTGAGAAGGATTCCATTCAGTTTTTAGGACTGATTATCTCCACCAATGGAATCTCCATGGATCCTCAGAAAGTAAAATCTATATTAGATTGGCCAGGCCCTTCCGACAAAAAAGGTGTCCCAACGGTTTGTAGGCTTTGCCAATTTTTACAGAAGGTTCGTGAAAGGTTTCTCCACAATCATCTCACCCATCACCCAGCTAACCTGCCAGCAGGTTCGATTCCGCTGGTCACCGGAGGCCCAAGCAGCATTTGAAGAACTAAAAAGACTATTTATCTCGGCACCTATCCTTCAGCACCTGGATCCGGCTCTGCCCTATATATTAGAAGTTGACGCTTCAGAAATTGCTACTGGGGCAATCCTGTCCCAATGTCAAGGCCCGAAGGCGCTCCTTCACCCCGTGGCCTTTTCCTCCCAGAAAATGACTCCTCCAGAGAGGAACTACAATGTAGGTGATCATGAACTTTTGGCTATAAAATGTGCCTTAGAGGAGTGGAGATATCTGCTGGAAGGGGCCACCCATCCCATCATGATTTTCACTGACCACAGGAACTTGGAATACCTCAGAACAGCTAAACGTCTAAGACCTCGACAAGCCCGGTGGGCTCTGTTCTTTTCAAGGTTCAACTTCCACATCACCTACAGGCCCGGGTCTAAGAATGGAAAAGCAGATGCTCTTTCTCGGATGTTTCCTGACAACCCAAAGATGGTTGAACCCAATACCATTCTCTCTGCTCAAAATTTTTTTTTGCTTATCCAGCCTGACCTGAAGACTGCTATTAAGGAGGCCTCTGCTCAAAGTACAGAACCAGTAAATCCCCCCTTAAGCAGACAAGATGGCATCAAGACAAAATTTTTGTTCCCCCTCAAGTAAGACTTCAGGTCTTTAAAAAGCTTTCATGACCACAAGCTTGCCGGTCACTTCGGGGTACGGACGACCCTCAAACTGGTCCAACGCCTCTTCTGGTGGCCCAGCCTGAATCAGGACTGCAAGGCTTATGTTGGTTCCTGTGTCACTTGCCAACATAGCAAGGGGTCCAAAACCAAGTCTTGGGGCCTACTAAGACCTCTACCCATTCCTGAACAACCCTGGAAGGAGCTCTCCATGGACTTCATCGTGGATCTACCACCCTCAGAAGGGTTCACCAGTATTCTGGTGGTAGTTGACCGTCTTTCAAAGATGGCCCACTTTTTACCCATGATCTGTACACCATCAGCTCTAGATACGGCCAACGTGTTCATTACAGAGATACTTAGGTTACACGGGCTTCCGGACAATATCGTATCAGACAGAGGTGTACAATTCACCTCTAGATTGTGGAGGGATGTAAATCCTTATCCATTGAAATAAGTCTGTCATCGGCTTACCATCCACAGAGTAATCAGCAAACCGAAAGAACGAACCAAACTTTGGAGCAATATCTACGATGTTTTTGCACAGGTTCCCAGGATAATTGGGTGTCTCTCCTTCCTTGCGCAGAATTTGCGTACAACAATTCTCTCTACACTCAGCAACCAATCAAACCCCATTCTGGGCAAATTACGGGTTCCATCCCTCTTTCTTGCCTAACGTCATTCCTGAAACATCAGTCCCTGCAGTCCAGGATCAAGTAAGTTCCATCCAGGCCAACTACCAGTTACTGCAGGATGCCATACTCAAGGCCCAAAAGGACTATAAAAGATTCTATGATCTGAAGAGGAAAGGAAATCCTGATTACAAGATTGGAGATAAGGTATGGCTTTCTTCTATGAATTTGAAACTGTCTTGTCCTTCTAGGAAACTTGGGCCCAGATTTATTGGCCCTTTTGAAATCAAGAGGGTGATTAATCCAGTGGCTTTTGAACTGGCTTTGCCCAGTTCCTACAAGATCCATCCAGTGTTCCATACCTCTCTACTTAAACCAGTTGTACAGAGCCCATTCCCTAGAAGAGAGGAGCTACCTCCACCGCCGGTTTCAGTGGAAGGTGAAACCGAGTTTGAGGTCGAATCCATCTTGGATTGCAGGAAAAGTTGTAGACAGACTCAGTACTTAATTAAGTGGAAGGGGTATCCCCCTGAAGATAATTCATGGGAACTCATGAGCAATATCCATGCCCCAAGACTTATCCGAGAATTCCATAGAAGGTTTCCTGAAAGACTGGCCTGTCTGGGCATCCGGAGGCTGCCCTTTGGGGGGGGGGGCACTGTCAGGGACACAGCCGTACTGGCATTTCTGCCAGTACTACTCATGGAGGCTCCTGGCTCAATCAACACAGCCCTCTGCTGGCCCGTCAGGGAAATGGTCGTAGGAGAACTGGCAACATTGCCAGTAATAGCAATGGTCGTTCCTGCCTCAATTGACACTGCCCTCTGCTGGCCTATAAAAGGTGGCCATAGGAGCAGACTCATTGCTGGATTATCTCTCAGCTTCCTGTTTCCTGTTTGTACTTCCTGTTGTGACCCGGCTTGTTTCTGAACCATCTGATCTCCTCCTGGTGTTTGACCCTCGGCTTGCCTCTCGGACTTTACTCTTGCTAACTACCTGCCTGTTTTCCCAGTGTATGATCCCGGCTTGCCTAAGCACTCTGTTTCTGCCTGCTCACCTGTGTATGACCCCGGCTCGTCCCTGTTCTGCTACTTACCTTGCTCTTGGACTGATTGGCCTGGCTTTTACTACTCCTCCAGTTGCCTGCCTTACCCAGAGTTCCCGAAATCATCTGGTTCTCACCACAGGCGACCTGTGCTACTTGGGACACTTCCCCTCCTGTACCACTTCCAGGGGTGACTCGCACTGAGCTGCAAGGGAAGCCCTCTCTGCACTTCGGCCTCCATCCAGATTGTGACAGATTTTCTATCTCCGTCTGTCGGAAAAGGTGAAGGGAAATCTCCCCAGTGGAGACTGCTCCAAGTGTCAGATGTGTTTTCAAGAATGTTCCAGCTTGTAATCAGGTCTCCTTTCCTGCTGATCTCAGGAGTTGTGGGGAGGGGGATGAGGATAAAAGTGCTGGGTTTTGGTACATAACAACCCACTGCACAAGAAAGTTGGTTGCTGCCTTAAATTACCAAAGGTGAATACTGCAGATTGCAGTACTATTTTGTTTAAAAGGGGATGAATTGCAAACTACTTTTATCATCTGCTAAAACCTGCCTTTATTTTTTAGTGCTTTTCATGGAATGTTTTGCTAGTTCTTGCTATACAGCCAAGGAAATGACACAGTAGTATAATAATGTGCCTTTAAGCGCCGGTTCACACTGCAGCGACGCTACTTCGCACCGCGACCTCCTAGCGGCCGCCACGGACTTCATAACATTGAAGTCTATGGCGGTCGCCTCCGGGTCGCCCCCAAAACAGCTCTGGACCCTTTTTCTAGGTCGGAGCGACTTGTGTCGCTCCTATTAGAACGGGTCCGCAGCTTCCCTATGGGAGGCGACCTGCGGCGACCTGTGAGGCGACCAGGTCGCCTCACAGGTCGCCCTAGTGTGAACCGGCACTCACAGTAAACAAGAATGCTGGATTTACCAACTATGCTGGATTTACCAACTATTTACAGTTACAGAGATACAATATGAGACATACAAAAATGCACACATACACACATGCACACGCTATCTATCTTTTGTTAGCAGATAGACTAGTTTGTATGCAATAGGGATACACTTTTGTCCACACTGCAGGAGAAAAACAATACTGCCAAGACCAAGCACCCATTTTCCTGCAATCATTCGAAATGACTGAAGGAGATTTTCCCATTTTATTAGAGGGGGCTTTTTCAAACACTGGACCCAAGTTTGTTAGCATTGTGTTAATAAGAGAGCCAGCAAAAGTCTGACTTTTTGACATATTTATCTTGTGGCAACGTACTACGTTGTCAACTAGAGTTTGTAGTCTGATGCTTGGCGAATAGCAAATTCTCCAAATATGACTTGGTACCCCATACAGCATATATTAGATGTGAACATTGGTATGGCTTCTGTAAAAAAAAAAAAAAAAAAAAAGATTCACTTCTCTAAATGTATTACTCTGGTATTGTATTTAAAACTGGAACACCATCAAGGATTTGGAACTAAAAACCTAGGACCCAGTGTGAAAATGGAATTGGAATTCAGGGAACAATACAATAATTGTGGTATACATAATTATTTGTATAATACTCTTCTCTGATCAACTCTATATAGTCTTTGTTCTAGAATTTTGTCCTGGTTTGCCAGTTTTGTTTACTACTTACTACTGTTTTCTTTTCCAGAAATGTGACAGTTTTTTAATTTCTAGCTCACTAACCTGCTGAATATTTAATTTTGCTCTGTTTTGTGTTTATAATTAATATATTCTCAGGATTAGAAATCTCAGTAGAATAAAGATATATATATAATGTTGGTAGCAGACAGGGGCATTGCTAAGTCCCTAAAAGATAGCACTGGGTGAGATGTGGTTTTAGTGTTTAGGGCTCATTCACGTGTAGGTCAATGCCCTGTGTTTAGGTGGCATAACCACCCTTCAATGCCTGTCGTGAATCCGTGAATAATATAGTGGGCACCACACAGTGCAGTTCAAACAAGTGTGACAGCGCTGTGTTGTGTTAAAAATTAAACAGCATGATGCTTTAAAGCGGAGCTACACCCAAAAGGGGAAGCTCAGCTTGTTCGCACCGTCCCCCCCCCCCCCCCCTCCGCTGCCACATTTGGCACTTTTGGAGTTTTGACAGGTACCTGCTTCCTGGTAAGATCGACGCACAGCGATCTACGTCATTTACGGGCCTTACGGCCCCTCTTCCTTCCCCCCCCAATGCCTTCTGGGACATACAGAGGTCCAAGAAGGTGACAGGACTATTAGGAAAGCACAGCGTGACTCGTGCATGCGCAATAGAAAACAAGCTGTGAAACTGCAAGCCTTCACTTCCTGTTTCCCTTACTATAGGTGGTGGCACCTGCACCCAAAATGATTGACTAATCGGCTAGGGGTGCCGACATCGCGGGATCCCTGGATAGGTAAGTGTCCTTATATTAAAAGTCAGCAGCTACAGTATTTGTAGCTGCTGACTTCTAATTACATTTTTTTTTCTTTTTTTTTTTTTACAGACTGGATCACCTCTTTAACCACTTAAGGACTGGAAGGTTTTACCCCCTTAAAGACCAGTCCATTTTTTGCGATACGGCACTGCGTTATTTTAACTGACAATTGTGCGGTCGTGTACCCAAATAAAATGTATGTCCTTTTTTTCTCACAAATAGAGCTTTCTTTTGGTGGTATTTGATCACCTGTGCAATTTTTATTTTTTGCGCTATAAACAAAAAAAGAGCGACAATTCTGAAAAAAAAACAATATTTTTTATTTTCTGCTATAAAACATTCTCAATAAAAAAAAAAAAAAAAATTAAAAATCGAATTTTTTCATCATTTTAGCCCAATATGTATTCTGCTACAAGTTTTTGGTAAAAAAAAATCCCAATAAGTGTATAGGGGAAAGATTTATCAGTATTTTTTATTTATTTATTTTTCCTAGTAATGGCGGCGATCAATGATTTTTTGCGGGACTGCGACATTGTGGCGGACAAATCGGACATCTAACTGACATTTTTGATACTTTTGGGGGGGGGACCAGTTACATTACTACAGTAATCAGTGCTAAAAATATGCACTGTTACTGTACTAATGACACTGGCAGGGAAGGGGTTAACACCAGGGGAGATCAAAGGGTTAAAGGGTTATGTCTAACTGTGTGGGGGATGGACTGTGTTCCTAAATAGGAGGAACACAGGATTCCCTGTGTTCATCACTCCCAGAACAGCGGTCTGCCGTGTTTACATCGGCAGACCACCATTCTGTATCCACGGGGAGCGATCGCGAGTGCCCGACGGACATCGTGGCCAGCGGACCCGCTGATTGGCTCCCCCTCTAGCCATTCGGTGCATGCGCGCGACTCCGCAAGCACGTGTGCTCCCACACTAACTGTTACACAAAGCTACATACATGTACGTTGTTTCCCGTAACAGAGCCGACCTGCCGCCGTGAAAAACGACGGTGGCTGGTCGGCAAGTGGTTAAAGTGGTTGTAAAGGCAGGAGATTTTTTTATTTTAATGCATTAAGATAGAAAAACTTGTGTGCAGCAGCCCCCCTTATACTTACCTGAGCCCCATCTCTATCCAGCGATGTGCACAATTGCCTCAGGCGTCCCTACTGATTGGCTGAGACACAGCAGCGGCGCCATTGGCTTCCGCTGCTTTCAGTCAAAGTCATTTAGCCAATCAGGAAAGAAAGGGGGGTGGGGCCGGGCCGCGGCTCCATGGCTGAATGGACACATGGAGCTGTGGCTGTGCTCAGGTGCCCCCAATGCAAGCTGCTTGCTGTGAGGGCACTCGACAGGAGGGAAGGGCCAGGAGCACTGAAGAGGGACCCGAGAAGAGGAGGATCTGGGCTGCTCTTTGCAAATTCCCTTCACAGAGCAGGTAAGTATAACATGTTATATAATTGATATAATGATATAATAATGATATATAATTACTGCCATTGCTAGTATAAAAAATAAATACAAATTCCAGTATATATCCCATAGTTTGTAGATGCTATAACTTTTGCGTAAACCAATCAATATACGCTTATTGGGATTTTTTTTACCAAAAATATGTAGCAGAGTACATATTGGTCTAAATTTATGAAGAAACATAGATTTTTTTTATTCTTTTTTTAATTGGGAATGTTTTATGGCAGAAAGTAAAAAATTAATTTTTTTCAGAATTGTCACTCTTTTTTGTTTATAGCGCAAAAAATAAAAACCGCAGGGGTGATTTTTTTTTTTTTTTTATGGGATAGATAGGTTTTATAGCAGAAAGTAAAAAAAAAAAAAATATATATATATATATATATATATATATATATAGAGTGCCTTGCGAAAGTACTCAGACCCCTTTAACTTTTCGACCTTTTGCCACGTTTCAGGCTTCAAATATAAAGATATAAAACTGTAACAACAAGTGGGACACAATCATGAAGTGGAACGAAATTTATTGGATATTTCAAACTTTTTTAACAAATAAAAACTGAAAAATTGGGCGTGCAAAATTATTCAGCCCCCTTAAGTTAATACTTTGTACCTCCACCTTTTGCTGCGATTACAGCTGTAAGTCGCTTGGGGTATGTCTCTATCAGTTTTGCACATCGAGAGAATTTTTGCCCATTCCTCCTTGCAAAACAGCTCAAGCTCAGTGAGGTTGGATGGAGAGCGTTTGTGAACAGCAGTTTTTAGTTCTTTCCACAGATTCTCGATTGGATTCACGTCTGGACTTTGACTTGGCCATTCTAACACCTGGATATGTTTATTTGTGAACCATTCCATTGTGGATTTTGCTTTATGTTTTGGATCATTGTCTTGTTGGAAGACAAATCTCTGTCCCAGTCTCAGGTCTTTTGCAGACTCCATCAGGTTTTCTTACAGAATGGTCCTGTATTTGGCTCCATCCATCTTCCCATCAATTTTAACCATCTTCCCTGTCCCTGCTGAAGAAAATCAGGCCCAAACCATGATGCTGCCACCACCATGTTTGACAGTGGGGATGGTGTGTTCAGGGTGATGAGCTGTTGCTTTTACGCCAAACATAACGTTTTGCATTGTTGCCAAAAAGTTTGATTTTGGTTTCATCTGACCAGAGCACCTTCTTCCACATGTTTGGTGTGTCTCCCAGTAGTGGTGTCGCGAACCTAAAATTCGCGGTTCGCGAACGGCGAACGCGAACATCGGCAAATGTTCGCGAACCGGCGAACCGGGCGAACCGCCATAGACTTCAATAGGCAGGCGAATTTTAAAACACACAGGGACTCTTTCTGGCCACAATAGTGATGGAAAAGTTGTTTCAAGGGGACTAACACCTGGACTGTGGCATGCCGGAGAGGGATCACGCAAAAAAAAGTTCTTAAAAATTATAATTTTTTGATAGAGAGCCAATTATTGGAAAAATTAAAAAAAATAAAAAATAAAAAATTTCTTTGGATTTAGCATCTGGGGGGTCTAAAAAGTGTACCTGTGAAGTTTCAGCTCTGTAGCATGTCCAGAACCCCTAAAAAACAGCATTTTTCTTATATTTTCAGGAATATGGCTTCTCTGCGGCTGGCTTTTTCTCTTGCAGGCATTTATCGGGCATTTTTTTAGGCAGGCATGTCATTTTTTGTATTTAGTGTCTGGGGGGTCACAAAAGTGTACCTGTCAAGTTTCAGCTCTGTAGCATGTCCAGAACCCCTAAAAAACAGCATTTTTCTTATATTTTCAGGAATACGGCTTCTCTGCGGCTGTCTTTTTCTCTTGCAGGCATTTATCGGGCATTTTTTTAGGCAGGCATGTCATTTTTTGTATTTAGTGTCTGGGGGGTCACAAAAGTGTACCTGTCAAGTTTCAGCTCTGTAGCATGTCCAGAACCCCTAAAAAACAGCATTTTTCTTATATTTTCAGGAATACGGCTTCTCTGCGGCTGTCTTTTTCTCTTGCAGGCATTTATCGGGCATTTTTTTAGGCAGGCATGTCATTTTTTGTATTTAGTGTCTGGGGGGTCACAAAAGTGTACCTGTCAAGTTTCAGCTCTGTAGCATGTCCAGAACCCCTAAAAAACAGCATTTTTCTTATATTTTCAGGAATACGGCTTCTCTGCGGCTGTCTTTTTCTCTTGCAGGCATTTATCGGGCATTTTTTTAGGCAGGCATGTCATTTTTTGTATTTAGTGTCTGGGGGGTCACAAAAGTGTACCTGTCAAGTTTCAGCTCTGTAGCATGTCCAGAACCCCTAAAAAACAGCATTTTTCTTATATTTTCAGGAATACGGCTTCTCTGCGGCTGTCTTTTTCTCTTGCAGGCATTTATCGGGCATTTTTTTAGGCAGGCATGTCATTTTTTGTATTTAGTGTCTGGGGGGTCACAAAAGTGTACCTGTCAAGTTTCAGCTCTGTAGCATGTCCAGAACCCCTAAAAAACAGCATTTTTCTTATATTTTCAGGAATACGGCTTCTCTGCGGCTGTCTTTTTCTCTTGCAGGCATTTATCGGGCATTTTTTTAGGCAGGCATGTCATTTTTTGTATTTAGTGTCTGGGGGGTCACAAAAGTGTACCTGTCAAGTTTCAGCTCTGTAGCATGTCCAGAACCCCTAAAAAACAGCATTTTTCTTATATTTTCAGGAATACGGCTTCTCTGCGGCTGTCTTTTTCTCTTGCAGGCATTTATCGGGCATTTTTTTAGGCAGGCATGTCATTTTTTGTATTTAGTGTCTGGGGGGTCACAAAAGTGTACCTGTCAAGTTTCAGCTCTGTAGCATGTCCAGAACCCCTAAAAAACAGCATTTTTCTTATATTTTCAGGAATACGGCTTCTCTGCGGCTGGCTTTTTCTCTTGCAGGCATTTATCGGGCATTTTTTTAGGCAGGCATGTCATTTTTTGTATTTAGTGTCTGGGGGGTCACAAAAGTGTACCTGTCAAGTTTCAGCTCTGTAGCATGTCCAGAACCCCTAAAAAACAGCATTTTTCTTATATTTTCAGGAATACGGCTTCTCTGCGGCTGGCTTTTTCTCTTGCAGGCATTTATCGGGCATTTTTTTAGGCAGGCATGTCATTTTTTGTATTTAGTGTCTGGGGGGTCACAAAAGTGTACCTGTCAAGTTTCAGCTCTGTAGCATGTCCAGAACCCCTAAAAAACAGCATTTTTCTTATATTTTCAGGAATACGGCTTCTCTGCGGCTGTCTTTTTCTCTTGCAGGCATTTATCGGGCATTTTTTTAGGCAGGCATGTCATTTTTTGTATTTAGTGTCTGGGGGGTCACAAAAGTGTACCTGTCAAGTTTCAGATCTGTAGCATGTCCAGAACCCCTAAAAAACAGCATTTTTCTTATATTTTCAGGAATACGGCTTCTCTGCGGCTGTCTTTTTCTCTTGCAGGCATTTATCGGGCATTTTTTTAGGCAGGCATGTCATTTTTTGTATTTAGTGTCTGGGGGGTCACAAAAGTGTACCTGTCAAGTTTCAGATCTGTAGCATGTCCAGAACCCCTAAAAAACAGCATTTTTCTTATATTTTCAGGAATACGGCTTCTCTGCGGCTGTCTTTTTCTCTTGCAGGCATTTATCGGGCATTTTTTTAGGCAGGCATGTCATTTTTTGTATTTAGTGTCTGGGGGGTCTAAAAAGTGTACCTGTCAAGTTTCAGCTCTGTAGTATGTCCACAACCCAAAAAAAACAGCATTTTTCTTATGATTTTTAGTAGAAAACTAATGCAGTGTCTTTCCAGCTGTCTTTTTTTCTTTCTGGCAAGCTGAAATATGATATGCCAAGGCAAACATGCCTATCAGTTGAGCTATGACACAGACAACACTGCACACATGGGGAAATATGTAAAACAAAAAACAGGAAAAGGAAATTAGGTGACGGTAACAAAACATGATATTGTGATTGGCCAAATAAAAAGTCACCTCGCGATGAGGTCGCGCCAAAGTCGCGCTAAGTCGCGCCAAAGTCGCACTGGAAGCGACGCTACTTTAGTGGTAGCGGCAGTGTAAACCAGCACTAAAACATCCAGTGTGTGAATACGATCAGGTATGATGTTTTATCGGTCAAGTAGTGTAAGGGTTACGCCCGTTGCCCGCTTCACAGTGACAGACCAAACTCTGACAGACCAAACTCCCCGTTTAACAGTCAGTCAGTCCATTTGCACAACCGCAAACTCCCAATTTGCACAAGGTTGGATACCAAGCTAGCCATGTCCCGTTCCTTGTCCTCACTGACATCATTGAAGGTCTCTTCCTCCACCCAGCCACATACAACACCAAGGGTCCCCGAAAGGTGAGAACAAGCCCCCTGGGACGCCTGCTGTGGCTGGTATTCCACCTCCTCAAAGCCACCTTCCTCCTCTGACTTCTCTTCTTCAGACTCCTCTCTCTGCGTTGCCACAGGTCCAGCAATTGACAACGACAAGGCTGCTTCTGGTGGTGATGAGGACCACAACTCTTCCTCTTCATGCTCATCTACAGCCTGATCCAGTACTCTTCGCAGGGCACGCTCCAGAAAAAACGCATATGGGATGAGGTCGATGATGTTGCCTTGGGTTCGACTGACCACCAGGGTTGTCATCTCCGCAAAAGGACGCATGAGCCTACAGCCATTGTTCATGAGCATTCAGTAACGCGGCCAAAAAATACCCAGCTCCGCAGAAAGAATGAAAGAAAATGAATGTTTTTTTTTATGAAAAATTATCCTGCGGATCGCTTTTGGTCTGTACACAATGAAGCAACGACCTTATCATCTGGGGTGTGCCAACACAATCCTAGAGGTGATCGCTTCATTGTGATACGCAAGCCCCTTCACCACGACAAGGTAACGATCACGAAGGGGAATTGACACATGTATGTGCCTTTTTTTTTGTTTTTTGTTTTTTTGCAGCCACAGTGTAGCACCAGAGGCCAGAAAAATTAGGCATGTACACATGCATGAAAAAGTAGGTATTGTTGCAGCCGCTGCTGTAGCAGCGGCCTGAAAAATTGAGGTTTTAAGGCAGAAAGTGCACTAAAACATTGCTGCTTGAACCGTAGTTGGTGGCGGAGACGTCACGTAAGTCATCCGGCATGCAGAGAATGATTATATACAGCAGCGTGTGGACCATTTTTAGGCCAAGGCATCTCAGTCATCACCAGGCCTTTTTTAGTCAAATGCATCCCCCACTGTCAGTCCCTTCGGGATCCATGCCTCATTCATCTTAATAAACGTGAGGTAATCAAGACTTTTTTGACCTAGGCGACTTCTCTTCTCAGTGACAATACCTCCTGCTGCGCTGAAGGTCCTTTCTGACAGCACACTTGAAGCGGGGCAGGCCAGAAGTTCAATGGCAAACTGGGATAGCTCAGGCCACAGGTCAAGCCTGCACACCCAGTAGTCAAGGGGTTCATCGCTCCTCAGAGTGTCGATATCTGCAGTTAAGGCAAGGTAGTCTGCTACCTGTCGGTCGAGTCGTTCTCTGAGGGTGGACCCCGAAGGGCTGTGGCGATGCATAGGACTAAAAAAGCTCCGCATGTCCTCCATCAACAAGACGTCTGTAAAGCGTCCTGTCCTTGCCGGCGTGGTTGTGGTGGTAGGAGGAGGATTACTTTCACCTCTTCCCCTGTTGGATTCCCGTTGTGCTGTGACATCACCCTTATACGCTGTGTAGAGCATAGTTTTTAACTTATTTTGTAGCTGCTGCATCCTTTGCGACTGCCGGTAATTGGGTAACATGTCACAGACTTTCTGCTTATACCGGGGGTCTAGTAGCGTGGCCACCCAGTACAGGTCGTTCTCCTTCAGCCTTTTTATACGAGGGTCTCTCAACAGGCATGACAGCATGAAAGACCCCATTTGGACAAGGTTGGATGCCGAGCTACTCATGTCCAATTCCTCGTCCTCACTGATGTCATTGAAGGTGTGTTCTTCCCCCCAGCCACGTACAACACCACGGGTACCAGATAGGTGACAACGAGCACCCTGGGATGCCTGCTGTGGTTGGTGTTCCTCCTCCTCAAAGCCACATTCCTCCTCTGACTCCTCTTCCTCACACTCCTCTTCCAGTGTTGCCGCAGGTCCAGCAATCGATGGTAAGGCTGTTTCTGGTGGTGGTGATGGTGACCACAACTCTTCCTCTTCCTCTTCACGCTCATCTACGGCCTGATCCAGCACTCTTCGCAGGGCACGCTCCAGGAAAAAAACATATGGGATGATGTCGCTGATGGTGCCTTCAGTGCGACTCACTAGGTTTGTCACCTCCTCAAAAGGACGCATGAGCCTACAGGCATTGCGCATGAGCGTCCAGTAGCGTGGCAAAAAAATACCCAGCTCCGCAGAGGCTGTCCTAGCACCCCGGTCATACAAATACTCGTTGACCGCTTTTTCTTGTTGGAGCAGGCGGTCGAACATTAGCAGTGTTGAATTCCAACGTGTCGGGCTGTCGCAAATCAAGCGCCTCACTGGCATGTTGTTTCGCCGCTGAATATCTGCAAAGTGCGCCATGGCCGTGTAGGAACGCCTGAAATGGCCACACACCTTCCTGGCCTGCTTGAGGACGTCCTGTAAGCCTGGGTACTTCTGCACAAAACGTTGCACAATCAGATTCAACACATGTGCCATGCACGGCACATGTGTCAACTTGCCCAAATTCAATGCCGCCAACAAATTGCTCCCGTTGTCACACACCACTTTGCCGATCTCCAGTTGGTGCGGGGTCAGCCACTGATCCACCTGTGCATTCAGGGCGGACAGTAGTGCTGGTCCGGTGTGACTCTCTGCTTTCAGGCAAGTCAACCCCAAGACAGCGTGACACTGTCGTATCCGGCATGTGGAATAGCCCCTGGGGAGCTGGGGGGGTGCAGTTGGTGTGGAGCAAGACGCAACAGCAGAAGAGGACTCAGCCGAGGAGGTTAGCATAGAGGATGGAGTAGGAGGAGTAGAGGAGGTGGCAGCAGGCCTGCCTGCAAGTCGTGGCGGTGTCACCAACTCCTCTGCAGCAGAGCCACGCATTCCATGCTTGGCAGCCGCCAGCAGGTTTACCCAATGCGCAGTGTACGTTATATACCTGCCCTGACCGTGCTTTGCAGACCAGCTATCAGTGGTCAGATGGACCCTTGCCCCAACACTGTGTGCCAGACGTGACATGATTTCTTTTTCCACAATAGAGTACAGGTTGGGGATTGCCTTTTGTGAAAAATAATTTCGGCCGGGTACCTTCCACTGCGGTGTCCCAATAGCGACAAATTTTTTGAAGGCCTCAGACTCCACCAGCTTGTATGGTAAAAGCTGGCGGGCTAAGAGTTCCGACAAGCCAGCTGTCAGACGCCGGGCAAGGGGGTGACTCTGCGAGATTGGCTTTTTGCGCTCAAACATTTCCTTCACAGACACCTGACTGTGGGCAGGTGACGAGCAGGAACTGCTGAAGGTGAGAGGCGGAGGGGCGGGTTGTTGATAGGGGGCATGGAGGACAGCAGTGGTTGACGTGGCTGAAGATGCTGGACCAGGAGGAGGATGGTGGCTTTCAGTTTGTGTGCTGCTTTTACTCATGTGTTGATCCCATAGGCGTTTGTGATGTGAGATCATGTGCCTTCGCAAAGCAGTTGTACCTAGGTGGGTGTTGGACTTCCCACGACTCAGTTTCTTTTGGCACAGGTTACAAATGGCATCGCTGATATCAGAGGCAGACACACAAAAAAAATGCCACACTGCTGAGCTTTGCAAGGACGGCATTCTGGTGGTGGCAACAGCTTGCGTTGATTGGCGTGCTGTCTGGCTGACCCCGGGTGCCGAATCTACATGCTGTCTGACTGCGCCACTAGCTCCTTGCGATGACCTCCTCCCCCTGCTTCCAACTCGTCTCCTCCTCCTCTCTGTCTCCCCATCTGAACTTTCCCCCTCTTCTTCTGCTCTTCGAGCAGGCACCCAGGTGACATCCACAGACACATCGTCATCATCAGCCGCTTCACTTGACAACTCAGCAAAGGCAGCAGCAGCAGGTACAACATCATCATCATCACAATGTACGTCCATGTGTATAATGCTGCCTGACTGAGACATATCCCCGTTATCTACATCCTCTGGCACTAATAGTTGCGCATCACTTATTTCTTCAAACTGATGTGAAAATAACTCCTCTGACGGATCAAGTGAAGCGGCTGTGGTGCTAGTGTTGGTGGTGGTGCCGGCGGGCTGGCGAGTGGTAAATTGAGAGGTGCCCGAAGCTGAGCTGGAGGAGGATGGTGCATTAAGGTTCCGAGCGGAAGCTGTAGACGATTGGGTGTCCTGTGTAAGCCAGTCAACTATGGCCTCAGAATTTTTTGAGTTCAGGGGCTGTGGTGGCCTCTGAACACTGGGCATTATTCTAGAGCCTAAGGAAATCACAGCACCACGACCACGACGGCCCTTGCGGGGTGGCCTGCCTCTGCCTGTCATTTTTTTTTTAATGTGTTGTTACTGTTGTACTATGAGTGCAAGCTGCTGTGCCACCTTATATATCAGTGGTGGGTGGGCAGTGGCACAGTACACTCTCTGTGGACCTGACAGCAGTCACTGGCACCCAGGCAACTGCAATTTAAAAAATATATATATTTTTTTTTACTTTGCAAGCTGCTGTGCCACCTTATATATCAGTGGTGGGTGGGCAGTGGCACAGTACACTCTCTGTGGACCTGACAGCAGTCACTGGCACCCAGACAACTGCAATTTAAAAAATATATATATATTTTTTTACTTTGCAAGCTGCTGTGCCACCTTATATATCAGTGGTGGGTGGGCAGTGGCACAGTACACTCTCTGTGGACCTGACAGCAGTCACTGGCACCCAGGCAACTGCAATTTAAAAAAATATATATATATTTTTTACTTTGCAAGCTGCTGTGCCACCTTATATATCAGTGGTGGGTGGGTGGGCAGTGGCACAGTACACTCTCTGTGGACCTGACAGCAGTCACTGGCACCCAGGCAACTGCAATTTAAAAAAATATATATTTTTTTTTTTACTTTGCAAGCTGCTGTGCCACCTTATATATCAGTGGTGGGTGGGCAGTGGCACAGTACACTCTCTGTGGACCTGACAGCAGTCACTGGCACCCAGGCAACTGCAATTTAAAAAAATATATATTTTTTTTTTACTTTGCAAGCTGCTGTGCCACCTTATATATCAGTGGTGGGTGGGCACACAGTGGCACTGCAGTGGGCACAGTACACTCTGTGGACCTGACAGTCACTGGCAGCCCAGGCAACTGCAATAATAAAAAATATTTTTTTTTTCAATTTATTGCAACAAGATGCTGTGCCAACGTATATATATCAGTGGTGGGCAGTGCACTGCAGTGGGTACAGTGCACTCTGTGGACCTGACACAGCACTCACTGCAATTATGACAGAGAAAAAAAAAATATTTTTTAAAATGCCAGGTACTGTGCCTGTGCCACCCGAAATGAGTGTGGTGTGCACACAGTACAGTCTGTGGTAGGTCTGTGGCCTCTCACACACAGCGGGCAGGCAACTGCAGTGTACAATAGATATATATATATATATATATATATATATATAAAGAAAAAAATCTATTACCTTACCAGCCCTTGAAAGGGCTTTTGGGGACACTATATATATATATATATGTATATATATAAAAATAAAAAAATCCTCAATTACCAGCCCTTAAAAGGGCTTTTGGGGACACTAGATAGATATATATATATATGAAGAAACAACTCAATTACCAGCCCTTAAAAGGGCTTTTGGGGACGCTAGGTATATATATATATATATATATATATAAAAAAAAAAAAAACACAAATACCAGCCCTTAGAAGGGCTTTTTGGGGTGCTGATATTACAGCAGTAGTGGACCAAGAACACTGCAAGACCAGGAACACTGACTAACTGTCCCTAGCTTAACAGCAGCAGCAGCAGCAGCAGCTCTCTCCCTATTCTCACTACACACACTGCTTCAGAATGATCTAAGATGGATGCTGCCCTTGCTTATTTATAGGAGGTGGGAGGGTGTGGGAGGGAGGTACGCTGATTGGCTGGAAATGTGTCTGCTGACTGTAAAGTTCAGGGTCAAAGTTTGCCTCAATGATGTCTTATGGGGGGCGGACCGAACATCGCATATGTTCGCCGGCAGCGGCGAACGCGAACATGCTAAGTTCGCCGGGAACTGTTCGCCGGCGAACAGTTCTATACATCTCTATCTCCCAGGTGGCTTGTGGCAAACTTTAAACAACACTTTTTATGTATATCTTTAAGAAATGGCTTTCTTCTTGCCACTCTTCCATAAAGGCCAGATTTGTGCAGTATACGACTGATTGTTGTCCTTTGGACAGAGTTTTCCACCTCAGCTGTAGATCTCTGCAGTTCATCCAGAGTGATCATGGGCATCTTGGCTGCATCTCTGACCAGTCTTCTCCTTGTATGAGCTGAAAGTTTAGAGGGACGGCCAGGTCTTTGTAGATTTGCAGTGGTCTGATACTCCTTCCATTTCAATATTATCGCTTGCACAGTGTTTAATGTGGGATGTTTAAAGCTTGAGAAATCTTTTTGTATCCAAATCCAGCTTTAAACTTCTTCACAACAGTATCTCGGATCTGCCTGGTCTGTTCCTTGTTCTTCATGATGCTCTCTGCGCTTTAAACAGACCTCTGAGACTATCACAGTTTATGTGCATTTATACGGAGACTTGATTACACACAGGTGGATTCTATTTATCATCATTAGTCATTTAGGTCAACATTGGATCATTCAGAGATCCTCACTGAACTTCTGGAGAGAGTTTGCTGCACTGAAAGTAAAGGGGCTGAATAATTTTGCAAGCCCAATTTTTCAGTTTTTTATTTGTTAAAAAAGTTTGAAATATCCAATAAATTTCGTTCCACTTCATGATTGTGTCCCACTTGTTGTTGATGATTCACAAAAAATTACAGTTTTATATCTTTATGTTTGAAGCCTGAAATGTGGCAAAAGGTTGCAAAGTTCAAGGGGGCGAATACTTTTGCAAGGCACTGTATATGTATACAAGGCAGAGCTCTGTTCTGACAAAGGGGAAAGTGATGGATTTTGTGTCCCTGTAAAGCAGGGAATAAGATCCATCACTTCCCTTAGTAAAAGCAGCATACATAGGGAAAAAATGCTGGTTAGGCACACACTTTAAACCCTTTGATTGCCCTAGATGCTTAACACCTTCCCAGCCAGTGTCCTTAGTACAGTGCATATTTTTAACACTAATCCCTGTATTAGTTTCACTGGTTCCCACAAAGTGTCAGTTAGTGTCAGACTGACCGCGGCAATATCGCAGTCCTGCTATAATGATATATAATTACTGCCATTGTTAGTATAAAAAAATAAATACGAATTCCAGTATATATTCCATAGTTTGTAGATGCTGTAACTTTTGCGTAAACCAATCAATATACGCTTATTGGGATTTTTTTTTACCAAAAATATGTAGCAGAATACATATTGGTCTAAATGTACGAAGAACATAGATTTTTTAATTTTTTTTTTTTTTTAATTGGGAATGTTTTATAGCAGAAAGTAAAACATTTATTTTTTTCAGAATTGTCACTCTTTATTGTTTATAGCGCAAAAAATAAAAACCGCCTGGTGATTTTTATTTTTTTTTATGGGATAGGTTTTATAGCAGAAAGTAAAAAAAAAAAAAATAATAAATATATATATATATATATATATATATATATATATATATATATATATATATATATATATATATATATATATATATATATATATATATTTTTTTTTTTTAAATTGTCTGTCTTTTTTTGTTTATAAAATAATGCACTGTTGTATCGCAAAACATGTCCTGCTGATGAGGGGGGTAAATCTCCCAGAGGTCAAGTAATTAATAAACATTGACAGAGAGTAATATCACTGATTGCTAAGGATGTGGCAGGTGTAGGCATCCACTGCTTCCTTAACAACCATTGACAGGAAGTTGGCACATATAGTAGGAGTAGAAAAACCTCTAATATACAGTATATGACATTTAGCTCCCACCGAACAGAAGAACGCCCAAACAGTCAAAGTTCAGTCTGAACTGAACGCTGATCCCTAATTTGATACGTTACAACCTGCAACTTTAATTAAATTAGAATTTGGTGATCCTGCTCTCTGTTCCTGTGTACTAATCGTGCACGCCTTCTGATAGAGACTACAAGTTGCTGTTTCAACACACTATTTATTTACATGGACTTGGCCCACTGTTCTCCCCATCAGAAAACGAACAATATTAAATGCCATGCAGTCATCTCTCAAGTTCAAATGTATAGACTGGGAAGTGGCTGCAAAAAGATGGCAGCAGGTCAGCTGTACTAAGATGCAACAAAGGATAAAAAGGTGAAAACAAACATGAAAATTGTTTTATGACAAACAATGGTACAACAAACTGAAGATCACCTAGTTAAAATTTACATACACTAAAAAAAATCAGCTAAGTAAAAGTAAATTAGCTTAGAAATAAAAATTCTAAAACATCACACAGAAATAGAGCAAGTGTGGAATGTAACACGTTTATCATGATGTAACTTTATTTTAACTAAATTCTGTCCTAAATATATTAAGGAAATGTAGCAATACTTCAATTATACCATGTGCTTATTCCAAGTTAATTTTATTAAGATGTTTTTTGTGGTTTACTAGACAGCATACAGGACAAGGGTCTGGTTTGAATAACTTTCTAACAAATGAATCCTACATATGGCCGGATTCTTGTGTGTAGTTCATTGTAGGAGTTCATGATTTCTCCAGACCTAGAGCTAGTGGAATTTTGACTCGGGCATTTCTGCATCAGTTATTGACCACCTTGTTGATCCATCTTCCCACATATTGCTGGGGAGCAATTCTCATCACCGAATGGAACATAAAAAAAGACCTACTTGCAAACCATGCCATGTGACAATGACAGAAGTAATGATGGATATGGTGTGATCGTGGAACTGCTTGGCTGCCAAAGCTGTAGACTGATGTTCTAACTCATATTACTCTATTCCCAAGTATTTGGATTGGTGAACAGAATGTGAAGGGATTGCCAACATTTCTGCAAACATTATACAGTATTTATAAAACGTATTTAGGTTGTGGATGGATCTAGCTTGTCTGATATAGGGTTGCAGGAAAAAGTGAAGAGGACACACTTTGTTTTATCCTCTCCAGCTAGATCTCCCTGTTTTTCTGCCTCTCCAGGTCTCCCCACTGGCACTGGCACTGGCACTGGTTGTGTGTGTGTGTGAGAATTTGTTTTGGGTTTTACTTTGGTGGTAGATTATGGTAATAGCAAAAAATGTACAGCTACATTTAAACATTTTTTTTTTTTTTTTTACTAATTTGTGAAAGTTTTCTCTTAAAAAAAAAATCAAAAAAAAAAAAAAAATCAGAAGACCTCCATTACCATTCACCATCTAATAAGAGCCTGGAAAAATACAAGGTATATTTTACTTGGCTAAATTAAGTAGTTGCGATGATACGTACAATTTTACCAACACATTGCTAAGTTGCAAAACTGTGTTCAGGGCAAGAGATAAGATTTGTTTTACCCATCATCATAAGACCTCATGCACACTGGATGTTATCAAAACGTCAGTAGAAAGCTGTAGCTGTAGAAGGAGGTTTTCAGCTTTTTTGCAGCAGCTTTTTTTAGCTTTTTTCAGCTGTAGCGTCTTTTAGCTTTTTTTTTAGCAAAACTATATTCCCACAAATCCTTATGGCTCAAAAATGTTGTTAAACACGGAATAGCCATGTTTTTTTTTGGCATTTTTCAGCGTTTTTAAGCTTTTGTCAGAGTTAGAGCGTTTTTACAGCTGAAAAACGCCTCCTAAAACCCACTAGTTCTAGGTTTGTTTTCCATCTAGAAAATGCCCTTGCCAAAAACTGCTGGTAACAGCCTATGTGTGCATGGACACATAAGATAACATGCTGGGGAATTTACTGGCTGTAGAAAAAAGCGTCTAACGCCAAAAACGGCAGCTGTAAAAACGTCCAGTGTTAACTTAAAAACGTTAAGTTCTATTAAACCCTGTATTAAACCCAAAGTTTAATTCCATGGATGGTGTCTTACAGTTTAATAACAGATATGTGTGTGATTATTATTATATTTTTTGTCCCCTAGATCTCTATTGATGGGTTCAGATACATAGCCGCTGGGTGTGGATCTCTTCAGCACCTAAAAATCAATGACATGTTTACTCTCACGGACAGTTGCCTCATAGTAAGTCAAGACAGCAGAAACATACTGCATATGTTGAGCTAATAAACATTGTCAACTTATTTTTCAATATAAAATGTATTATAACTGTTTAATATTTAACACCATTTACATTCGAAAGTGATATCTTCAACAGCAGATTATTTGCACAGCCAAAAAAAATTACATTACATACGACAGTTATATACAAATCCAGTGAAAATAAATTATAACTGTTATATAGTAACTATATTATAATATAATATAACTTGTGTTTTTATATATATATATATATATATATATATATATATATATTGTGGGAGATTAGCTCCGCGGCGGGCGTGGATGACCCCTTGGGGGGGTTCGTTACACAGGGAGATAGCCGAGAAGTGGTTGAAAACAACAGTGTAAGGTTTTATTCTTGCAATTTTCTTCACACAAGTGCAAGCTTCAAAAACAGCATAATTCAAAATAAACATAAATAAAATAAATCCTTGCCACTGTGGGCGGCTACCTTCTCACATACAGGAACCTACCTACGGAGTCTGTCTCCAACCTACTGTTGGGCAAACTTTGCTGATCCTACAGCAGACACTCCATAGTCCCTTTGTTTGTCTCTTCACATAGCAACCATTCCTTTGCTTGTCTCTTCACATAGCAAACAGTTAATTTATTTCTTTCCACATAGAAATAGTCCAAGACCTCACCTTGAGTAGTCTTCACACTTTTTACCCTCCTCAGCGCACATCGCTCCAGGAGGTCTTCTCCCATGCTCACACAGCGTCGGGAGGCACACATCTGACTGTCCTCCTCCCCAGCTTCACACAGCGTCAGGAGGCAGCAATCCTGCTCCCAGGCTTCACACAGCGTCGGGAGGCACACATCTGACTTTCCTCCTCTCCCCAGCTCACACAGTGACAGGAGGCAGCAATCAATAGACTTCCTTTGGATAAATTATAGAGGCCTTAACTTCCTCATTCCGAACAGCTGAAGTCTGTTCAACGTCCTTAGACAGTTCTGGCTACCTCTGCAGCCGACACCCTATAGTAATTGGTGAATTGTCTAAACCAAGCAGAAGTGTATCTCCTGTCTGTGACAACATCCACAGATTTACCTGACTTCCTGTCACATACCCCCCCCTCTTGTTTCAACCCTAGGGTTGGGACACAGTTTTCCAGGCACGCATGTGTCAGGCACTGCTCTTGACTCTCAGTGGTAAGCCTCTTAGTATCTTCAAGCTTCAGGGTGAAACTGTTTCTGTCATCTTCATTGACAGATTTCTCATAAATGTCACACAGTTTGTCCCTCATCTCATATACACATTCCTCTACTGCATTTTTAGCATCATTTCGCCCCTTCTTAAGTTTGTCCTGCATAACCGTCTGTCCTATCCGCCATGGAGGACCGTGAGCCATAGGCAACTCAATTGTGCTAGTCTTAATGTCTTCAACATTCTTGAGCCGCCTCTCTCTGCAATCAATAAATGATTTCCACAAAACTTTGAGAACCTCTGCTTCACTTGGCTTTGTTCCAAGAAATGTCTGCTTGAGCTTGGCTTGCTCTATGATGCTGTGCAGAGGGACTTCCATTTGCGACAACAGGCGGTCACACATTTCTTCAAAGTGACCCCTGTTCCTTTTTCCAGAGACATCATCAACTTTCCTTCCACCAACATATGGGTCAAAGGCAACAACACAGTCTATTACAGGTTTCTTCAATGCACTTTCTGCTATTGCATTACTTTTCCCTTGTAGCTCCTTTTCTTTATCTGAACTCCACATGGAATGTATCTCAAGATCACGATCAAACTTCTGCCACCTGTCTTTCACCAGTTCCACTTTGGAAATATTCCCTGAAAGGCACTTATTCATTTGCTTCACGTTTTTACCAACAGCCTTAGTTTTCTCCACTAGGTGGTGGTTGCTTTTTTCTCCAAGCTTTATATCACTTGATTTAGTTTTCTCCACTAGGTTTTCAGCCTGAACTGAGAAATCATCACATTTCTTACACAGCTCCTTTGTTTGCTGACGTTCTAATGATACATTTTCCAGTGCTTGACGTTTTTGAAGGAATTGTTTAATCCAGAGGGGTGATTCAAACAACATGTCATCAAATTTCTGATGCTCACTCAGGACAGACCCCAAGACACTGATCCTTTTATAAACTGCATCAGGCACACTATCCCCTCTTTGGGAAAGATTCTTTGTCGCCTGTAATTCCTCTTCAAGTTCCTGCAACGGAATCTTCATCTCTTCTACTTGCTGTTCTAAGGCTCGCTTAGACTTTTTTAGCTCATGAACGCTTTTCCCAACATCATTCTTGGAGCTGACCAAATCTTCCATTTCTGTACACCGCTGTTTGTTAACTCTTTCTAGTTCAACCTTACACTCTAGAGCTTCCTCCAAGGAGCGAGCCAAGAACAGGGCTTTGCTCTCTTTATCACGCGCCTCCGCTTCTGCACGGTCGCGTTCTTCTGCATATTTTGCAGACACAGTCTTCTCCTCACCAAGCATCTGATCCAACTTCTTTTTCACATTTTCAACATTTTCTAATGAGCCAACGCTTTCGTCCATTCATTTTTTCATATCCGCTATCTGAGCTTGCAGTGTTGCGACTTGCTCTGATAGGTTTTTCTTTGCTTCCTTCTCCTCTTTTAATTGTTCCAGGAAGCCCTTTTTCTCATCTTCCATTTGTTTTTTACGTTTTTGCTAAAACTCAGCCTTTGACACCTCTCTTCCTGTAAGAGTTCCTGCGTGTCTTGCAGCTGCGATTCCAAGATAGAGAAATCTTTGGCAATTTCTCTAGATATGCTGTCTGCTTGAGAAAGCTGATTTGTGACATTGTCCAACTCAACCTGCAGTCGGTTTGCCTTCTCTGACCGCTTAGCACACAATCGGTCACCTTCTGACACCTTGACTTGCGATTCCTGCAGCTGTGCCTCTACTTTTTTTCTCTTGTGTTCAGAATCTCCTTTTCCCTGCATAAGAGCTTTCACCTCATTGGCTAGTTTCTGGGAATGAGACTGTAATTCTGCCACACAGGCTTCTTTCTCCTTTAACTGCTGCTGGACACGTTGGACTTCATCTTTCTAACTTTCACAGTCCGTACGCAATTCATCTACCACATTGCTCAAAGTGGTGAGCTCATACACAGTACTCAGTAATTTAGTCTCTCTCTCACTTTTCTCCTTGTAGCTGAGAGACAATGCAGGTCTATTTTGGTAGCTTCTAAAGACTGAAGACTTTTTTTCCAGCTGATTACGCAACTCCAACATTTCACCCATAGTTTGCTTCTGCAAAGTCTGAATTTCAATTTCCTTTTCCATGAGGATGGTATCTTTCTCCATTATAGTCTCTCTATGTTTGTGCAACTCTGAAAAAAGAAGAGCAGTGGATTCTTCCCACTGGAACACCTGAGCCTGCACGTTTCTATGCTCCATCCTAAGCAACTCCAGGGCTCGTTCCTTTTCTTCCATTTTCCGTTTCAAGGCATCCAACTCAGCCCTGCACACATACACGGTTTCCTCCAAACCGATGGCCTCCATTGGCTGCTGGCGTCTCTGTTTCCAGCCTGCCATGCTCTCTTGGTGAGCCTTTTGTTGAGCTGCAAAGCTCCGCTGAAAATCTGCATTTGCCTCAGTGTTGCTAGGGACAACAACCTCTCTTTTTAGCAGACTCCGTTCAGGCATGGATGGGGCTCGTTCAGACGGTAGCATCCCCTCCATCCATAGAATTCGGTCTCTCATTTCAGCTATCTTTGCATCTTTCAGGCGTTTTGACCGCCCCATCTTCAATTACTCCACAATAAATTTTTCACAGTCCAGCAAAACATTTTGAGACCACTGTCTCTTTAAAGCCAGTAGCTTTTCTCTCTCTTGCAGGATCTCCTTTCCTGCACACAGTTTGTGCAGTCTCATGCACCAGACAAAGTTCATCAAAAAATTTTGAGACCACTGTCTCTTTAACACAAGTAGTTTTTCTCTCTTTCAGGATCTTCTCTCCTGCACACACAGATTGTGCAATCTCATGCACCAGACAAAGTTCATAGAACAGCTGCACTTCTTTGCAGGGATCTCTGCTTCTGCCCAATGCATACCTCCACCATATGTGGGATTGATTAGCTCGGTGGCGGGCGTGGATGACCCCTTGGGGGGGTTCGTTACACAGGGAGATAGCCGAGAAGTGGTTGAAAACAACAGTGTAAGGTTTTATTCTTGCAATTTTCTTCACAAGCTTCTAAAACAGCATAATTCAAAATAAACATAAATAAAATAAATCCTTGCCACTGTGGTCGGCTACCTTCTCACATACAGGAACCTACCTACGGAGTCTGTCTCCAACCTACTGTTGGGCAAACTTTGCTGATCCTACAGCAGACACTCCATAGTCCATTTATTATCTCTTCACACAACAAATGTCCATTGAACATGTCCCTTTTCCTCTTCACATTGAACATGTCCCTTTGTTTGTCTCTTCACATAGCAACCATTCCTTTGCTTGTCTCTTCACATAGCAAACAGTTCATTTATTTCTTTCCACATAGAAATAGTCCAAGACCTCACCTTGAGTAGTCTTCACACTTTTTACCCTCCTCAGCGCACATCGCTCCAGGAGGTCTTCTCCCATGCTCACACAGCGTCGGGAGGCACACATCTGACTGTCCTCCTCTCCCCAGCTTCACACAGCGTCAGGAGGCAGCAATCCTTCTCCCAGGCTTCACACAGCGTCGGGAGGCACACATCTGACTGTCCTCCTCTCCCCAGCTCACACAGCGTCAGGAGGCAGCAATCAATAGACTTCCTTTGGACAAATTATAGAGGCCTTAACTTCCTCATTCCGAACAGCTGAAGTCTGTTTAACGTCCTTAGACAGTTCTGGCTACCTCTGCAGCTGACACCCTATAGTAATTGGTGAATTGTCTAAACCAAGCAGAAGTGTATCTCCTGTCTGTGACAACATCCACAGATTTACCTGACTTCCTGTCACAAAATATATATATATATATATATATATATATATATATATATATATATATATATATGTATGTGTGTGTGTTCTAAGACATAGTAATATTGTAGTGTATAGTAGACGATTTGTGTGTTAATCATATAGTTATTTATAAGAATTGGGGACAGTTCAGCAGTGATTCCATTGGCTTTCTGTCAATCAGAAGATTGTACACATATGAACACGGTCTGGAAAGCTCTGAATGTTGACTCTCTTCCAGACACACAACACAGAAAAAAAATAGAGAGATGCTATTTCAATCTTCTTTAGATGTTCAGTATTTATGATGGGGCCATAGTCTAGGGTCATGAAGTAAGCTAGTGGACCTATGCTAATCCAATACAGAATGTTTGCATCTGGATAAAATATGTTCCACGGTACATATCAGAATAGACATTTTGGCAGAAGTGCTTCAGTATGTTTTGTATGTGTATAGATTTGTGTTGCATGGACATAATTTTTTTATTTTCAGGCATTTAAGTTTTGTCGTATCAGTGAAGCTGAAGATGTAAACTTCAGTTGCTAATAAATATAAAAAAAAGAATATAAGAAAGTAGGACAAATTCCAACATTGAATATTATTACAAAAAACTGCCCATTAATTAGAAAGCATGGACTTATTTAGTTCTCTACTCACGCTACATGCACATATGATGTTAAAAAGTGTTCTGTGAGTAGATTTCTAAACTAGTAAGAGCTGGGAATTTGAAAATATACAGCAAAGGATTTGTGCCCTATCACATTATAGTTTTTTTATTTTTAGACAGAATTTTAACACAACTAAACATATCTACATACAAGACACAAAAAAAGACTCATATAAATGGTCCATGCCCATGGCGAAGGGGGGCTGCAACATAGACACTGCGGTTTTTCATGAGCAATTTGCCAGAGCAGTGGGTGCTGTTGGTGCTTCAATCTTTTATGACACCATAGCTGATATGGTGTCAGGATGATTGAACCGCATTACTTTTATTATTACATTGTAATGTAAAATGAAATAGTTCAACTCACCATAATGCAGAATCAGTGGGAGCCCTGAGCGTGTCAGTTGCCACCATCACCTGCCACCAGATGGGATTGTCAGTTACCACGTCGCCTGCCACCAGATCCGGATTGTCACTTGCCACCGTGCCTGCCACCAGATGTGGGTTGTTACTTGTCACGTCACCTGCCACCAGATGTGGATTGAAATAACAGATGTGTGAAAAGTCCCAAAGATAAAATTCATGTCAGAATTTTCCACCATGGTGTATGATTAAAAAAAAAAAAAAAAACATGAAATTGCTGCGCATTAAGGTAAAAAACTGTAAAAACAGCAAATATACAGTAGTGGGTACAGCAGCCACACTAATCTGAAATGTAGCAGATTAAAAGAAATAAAAAACAAAACTGTGGCGCTAAGACCCTTAATGAATGACAGTTCCACTTGAGGATGTGTAAAAAGCAATAAAAAAGCAGTCCATGTGTGTCCGTCTCCACATAAAGAAGTAATTCTCGAGCAGAAAACCACCACCAGAAAGCACTCCAACACCAGTACTTCTTACCAAAAGTGATTGATCTCCATCGCAGAGATCAAAAGTAGCGCATAACTGGAAATCATGAAGGCTTCTCCAATGCAGTCTTAGTAAGCTCTCGATGTGGTATGTTATGCAAAGAAAAAGAGGGACATCACATAGCGCAGACCGCTTTAAAAGGCTTTATTCTTAAATAGAAGAATGGTACTCACAAAGAAAGTACTACATCTCGCATGTAATACATGGGCACCGAGACCTCCCAGATGTCCATAGGGCGTCCCAGCGGTGGACCACCGAATCTATGGCCGTCCTGTCTCCTCCACGGATCGTAGCACGCGCCACCCAGCACGCCACCCGACGTACGTTTCATCCGATTGGACGTCGTCATGGGGTGTGGCTACAGGGTGCGCCAGTGCTTTCTATAGCGGAGGAGAGAACCGCCCACCGGAACTGAGTGGCCGGAAGTGAGGTATGCGCTCCACACGACCGGAACCACCACTCTGACCGGAAGAGGAAGGGAGAGGAGGGTAACATAATGGGGAAATAGAAGGAAAAATCCTTTCGCAAAAACCCACACTGCAATGCCTCCCCCATCCTTCTAATGAGCAATGTACTATAAATGGGATCAACCAAAAAAGAGCATTACCCCATATGTCATATCAGATATATAGATACCCAATATATCATACCACGGCCCGAGGAGAGACAGCGCCATCTATCGGTGCTCCTAGTGTGGAACACCCAAGGTACAAGGAGGTCTCAAAAAAAACATAAAAATACATACATCAATTAATAACAACATGAGATGTTAAAAAACATGCATTAAAATGCTACATAATAAAACAAATCCAGAAATATTATACACATTGAATAAAACTATCAAATATTGCACAGCAAATACCAAGGAGAGGGAGGGGAACGCCAATCTAGGAATTATTAATATGGGCATTTAGATCCCATTCGATATTGAGACCCAAGGGGGTATAAGATTTGAGTCTATATATCCAGCTCGTTTCGAGCTTGGAAACCCCTCTCGTTAGATTGCTTCCTCTCCAATGTCCTGAAAATTTGTCTATCCCCAAAAACAAAGTGCCACTAGGATCCCTATTGTGGCACTCATCATAGTGCCTAGAGAGGCTGTGTTTGGGGAAGCCATTGACTATGTTGGCCACATGCTCTTTTGATCTCTGCGATGGAGATCAATCACTTTTGGTAAGAAGTACTGGTGTTGGAGTGCTTTCTGGTGGTGGTTTTCTGCTCGAGAATTACATGGTGTATGATTGATATAAAGGTGCAAAACATGGTCCTCCACCATCACCGATGAACACACTGACTATTACCGCATGATGTGGACCACTATTTCCATGATGGTCTAATGCACATTGAGTGATTAAATAAGGATCACACAGTCTCAGATTCAGATAGATCCTTAACAGCCAAAACGCTCATCCACATCCACAGGTTGAGTACATAAGAGTCAGGAGAAAATCAGCAGGAGAGTCTCATAGTGTTGTACGTATGACTTAAATTTATTAAAATAGCAGAATAACACTCACCAAACAGAGAGCAAAATAACACCTGTAAGCTGCAATGTGACAGCGGTGTTTCAAACCAGCAAAACGGCCAACCTCCGTACGTGACGACGTTTGCACGGAACTGACTCCTCCCAATGTGTTTCGTCATATAGACGTCATCAGGTAATTGATTGTATTAGTGGAAGAAGGTCATTGCAACAAAACTCTTATTTACAGGAGGTTTAAAATCTTGTCAGTTTATTTGAATTTTTAGAATGATTTTCAGATTCCATCATTTCCTGTAGATTGTCTCTCAACATTCAGTCAGAAGTGGGAGTTTTTGAGGAAGCCTATTCCACATTTTCACAGCTTTTAATGTAAAGAGGCATTTCCATATGTGCCCAAGTTTAATAACCAAGTTTACTGTATGGACCACCTATGTATTTATTCATGGTGATCATATCCCTGTTAATCACATCTTCTCAGAAGAGAATAAATTCAGCTTAGGCTTTACTTATAGCTGAGCTCCTGCATGCCTTTTATCAGTTTGGCTGCCCCACTCTGCACTTCCTCCAGTTTTCTAATATCCTTTTTGTGAACGAGTGTTAAAAACTGAATTGCATATTCTAAATAAAGTCTTACTAATGATTCGTACAGAGGCAAAATGATGTCTCTCTCTTTCTCGGGAGTCTATACCTTTTTTTTAATACAATAAATTAATTTGCTAGCTTTGAAAACTGTAGATTGGCATTGCATGTTATTAAGTCTATAATCTGCCAGAAAACTTAGGCCCTTCTCTACTATTGAGCCCCCCAGCTGTTCTCCTCCTAGAATTGTATGATGCATTCATGTTTTTAGTCCCCAAGCCTATAACTTTACTTTTTTCAATATTAAACCTCATTTGCCACATAGTTGCCCTATTTAAATGGGGCACTACGGCTTCTAAGTTAGGAAATCTTGTAAGGACTTTACTCCGCTACATAGCTTGGTACCATCTGCAAACACTGAATTGGTACTATTAATTCCAAACTTTATATATCATTTATAAGTATGTTAAGAAATAGCAAAAAACAGCCAAAGCCTAGAAGATGCCAGTACTTAGTGTGGCCGAAACGAAAAATAGAGTCACCCAGGCAATGATACACGCCAATATAGAGGCAACATTCCAGGACAAGGTGAGACGATACTCCAAAATATGGCAACCTTGGGTTGATATATTTTTGCCCCCTAATTTTGACGCCTCCCTTATGGAGCCTTAGCTGTCCTGTTTCTCTAGTCGTTTGACTATGCTCTTTAGACCGTGGCTGGTTCAATCCCTGGAATCATCCTTCTGCTTTTACCCCCCCCCCCCTTCCTCTACAACTTCTCTACCTTTTTCTCTTGTTTATCAGTACATTGCTGGATATTTTGCTGACTTCTCTTGGTCCTAGTTTTCCCCTGTGCCATGGCTGGGGTGGGCCACCCGAATGTGAGCTCTTTATCTTTTACTACCTCTACTTTAGCTATAAGGTTGCTAAAAGCCATCATTTCACAGAATATATTTGTCCATAAGTTGATTGGCCTGTTGTGTACATTTGTTGTTTGCTTTGACATGGTAATGCCACTGGTAATGTACCACTCCCTGCGTGGAATCTTTCCCTATTTATTATGGCTGTTATGTTTTCTGTGATGGCTATTGTGATACTCGAGTTATTAAAATATTTGAATACAAAAAAGTAAAGGGACCCTTATAGTTGCATATGTACAATATGGAAACCTAGAGTCAGTTGCTCTGCCTCTTAACAATTTGAATTAACATGTGTAAAACCACTGCTTTGGATAAATAAAAACCTTTAAAAATAAAAGATATATAATCTGCTGTTTTAGAATTGATAAAGGCTCTTTACTGAGTTCTGCAAACAATTTCATTCTTGTTATGGGACTAACTTTCATAGTCTAATGGCACTTTTCCACTGCAAGTACCGCCTAGTACCGGCTCGGCTCTACTCGGCCCTGCTTGGCCCGGTTTGCTTTTCCACTGCGGTACCGCATGGTATAGTGTCGGAACGGTTCGGTACGGTACGGTATAGGTTTGCTTTTCCACTAAAGTAGTACTAAAGTTAAGTGGGTGGGATAACAACGGGGTGGGTGTGATTCTCTGACCAATCAGTGGCTAGAAGTGACTGCATGCAAAGGATTGTGGGATATGGTACCAGTTTGGTACCTATTGGAACCACAATCGAGTAGGTACTGTTTTTTCAGGGCCGTACCGTACCGTTCGGTTCCATGCAGTGGAAAAGCAAACCTATACCGTACCGTACCGAACCGTTCCCACCCTATACCATGTGGTACCGCAGTGGAAAAGCACAAAAGCGTGCCGAGCCGGTACGGTTCTATGCAGTGGAAAAGCGCCATAAATGAACATAAATGATATGAAGGGAGCAGAACAGGCCAGAGAGATTAATTATTGCATGTTTTCTAAAACACTCTTATGCGAGGCAATATAGTTTTTATTGCAGAGCTTGAGGGTCTAAATACACAGTAGAATTATTCTGAGCTTCAAATGACCGCATTTATCCTCAACTTTTTGCTGGGGGGGAAGAATATCTGGAATTATTTATTGTATAACTTTTACTGCATCAAGAGAAACCGTACACAGTGGTTATGTTCAAGGCTTCTGCTCTCAGTGCCAACATTCTCTATTGTCTCCATGCATCAGCTTCCTAGCAACTGATCTGATAATGTCATACAAACTCTAATTTTAACCACTTGCCGACCAGCCGCTGGCAGCTGGTCGGCAAGTAATTATACTGCAGCAGGTCAGCTCTTGTCAGGGAACATTGCCAGTAATAGAAATGGATGCTCCTGACTCAACTGACAAAGCCCTCTGCTGGCCTGTCAGGGAAATGGCCTATAAAAGGTGGCCATAGGATCAGACTCATTGCTGGATTATCTCTCAGCTTCCTGTGTTTCCTGTGCTTCCTGTTTGGATTTCCTGTTGTGACTTGGCTTGTTCCTGATTCTGTTTGATCTCCTGCTCCTGGTTTGACCCTTGGCTTCTCCCACTGACCTTGCTTCCGTTACCTACTGTGTATGACCCCGGCTTGCTTCAAGACCTCGGCTATTCTGGTTGTCTCCTGTGCATGACCTCGGCTTGTACCACGGTTTCCGCTACTAGAGACTATTCCTTGGCACAAGGTAGCCCGGCTGCTTCAGAGCATTGAAGTCTCATACCCTGCTGCGATTCCAGCCTGTTCCAGTTTGCTCTCAGATTGCTCTGGTTCTACCTACCTGCCTGCAGCTGGTAACCCGTGCCACTTGGGGCGCCACACCCTTTGTACCATCTCCAGGGGTGTGCCGCACTGAGCCGCAAGGGGAGCCCTCTCAGCACCTCGGCCTCGGATCAGGTAACCCTGACAGTATAATCCAGCCATGTCAGAGGCCGACAGAGGTGCTTCCCCACTCGTGGCTCTGTGCCAGCAGGTCACTGCCCTCACCCAGGCAGTACAGCGTCTGCAGGAGGGATACTTCCAACTGGAAGGTCGACTGCAACATCTGACAACTTCTCCTGCTCCTGCGGATCCCAGTCCTCCATCCACCAGCACAGTTTCTGCTCCATCCCTCCCGGGACAGCCAGTTTCCTCCCACACTATGATGGTTCCTCCCCCTGAGCCACGGGTGCCAATACCTGAACGCTTCTCTGGTGAACGGAAGAAATTCAGGGCCTTCAGAAATGCATGCCAACTATACCTGGCCCTCCAGCCTAGGACTTTCACTTCAGAGACTGTAAAGGTTGGGTTTGTGATTTCATTACTGTTGGAGGAGCCACAGGCCTGGGCCCATGGCCTGCTGGAGCAAAAGGACCCTGCTCTCAATTCTATGGACACCTTCTTTGATCTAATGGCCCAACTTTATGATGATCCTCAGCGTGTGGCTACGGCTGAGGCTACCTTGCATTCCCTCCAGCAGGGAAAACGCCCCGCCGAAGATTACACAGTAGAGTTCCGCAAGTGGTCCACTGATACGTGCTGGAATGAGGCGGCCCTCAGGTACCAATACCGTCTGGGATTATCCAAATCTCTTAAGGATGAGTTGGCCAGGGTAGGGACTCCCACTACTCTAGAGGGACTGGTTCAACTTACTATCCAGCTCGATAGGCGCCTCCGGGAGCGTCGGTCTGAGCGCTCACAGACTTCTCGCCCAACCTGGATGTTGCCTAGGGCCCCTTACCACTTCACTCCAACACCAGCACCTTTCCCCGCTACCCATGCAGAGGATGAACCAATGCAGATCGGCCGGGTGCGTTCTTCACTAAGTGCAGATGAAAGACAACGCCGCCGACAAGCCAATCTTTGTCTCTACTGCGGAGGGTCTGGACACTTCCTACGAAACTGCCCTGTGAGACCCCGTAAGTTCCTCCCACAAAGCCCTTACTTCCAAGTTTCCGGATCTTTTCCATCTCATCTCGTTCTTCCTGTCTCACTACAGGTGGCGGAAGAGGAGGTCCGGCTCCTAGCCATAGTTGATTCGGGGGCTTGCAGCTGTTTTATGGACTTGACTTTGGCAAGAAGACTCTGTGTACCCCTCTGCAATAAACGTCAGCGACTTGAGGTACATCTGGCCGATGGTTCCTTGCCCAGTTCTGGACTTGTCACCCAGGAAACCAAGCCCATCCTCACGATAACAGACTCTGGCCACCAGGAATTCATTTGTTTTGACATCCTTTGCTCTCCCATGTTCCCCATCATCCTGGGAATTCCCTGGTTGCAGGCCCATAATCCACAGATTAACTGGGCCAAGAAGGAGATTTCCTTTACCTCTTCCTACTGCCTGCAACACTGCTTCGTTCCCGGGGTTAACAGTCCCGCCAGTTGTTCAACCATCCAATCAATTCCAGATGTCGGTCAGGCTATACCTACAGTCTATCACGAGTTTTTGGATGTTTTTGATGAGAAGAAGGCTAATGTTCTCCCACCTCATCGGCCTTACGACTGCCCCTTTGAACTGCTTCCCGGTGCTGAGATTCCTTTCGGACGTATATTTCCGTTATCTGAGGTTGAGCTAGAAACTTTACGACTGTATATTAATGAGAACCTTGAAAAGGGATTCATCCGCCCTTCTTCCTCCCCCGCTGGAGCTGGAATTTTTTTTGTCGGGAAGAAGGATGGTTCACTAAGGCCATGTGTGGATTACAGGGAACTTAACAAAATTACGATTAAAAACCGATACCCACTTCCCCTCATCCCTGAACTTTTCCAAAGGTTCCGAACTGCCCAGCTCTTTACTAAACTTGATCTATGGGGAGCTTACAATCTTGTTCGTATCCGGGAGGGGGACGAATGGAAAACAGCTTTCAGGACCCGGTTCGGACATTTTGAATATTTAGTTATGCCATTCGGATTATGTAACGCCCCAGCCACGTTCCAGCACTTCGTAAACGATATTTTCTGGGAATTTCTGGACTATTTCGTAATCGTTTACCTAGATGACATCCTCATCTTCTCTGCTACCCTGGATCTCCACAGAGCTCACGTGAAAAAAGTCCTTGCGACTCTGAGGAAGCACGGTTTATACATTAAAGCAGAAAAGTGCGAATTTGAAAAGACTTCCATCCAATTCCTGGGTCTTATCATCTCTACCAAGGGAATCGCAATGGACCCACAAAAGGTGAAAGCTATCCTTGAATGGCCAGCCCCTTCAGACAAGAAGAGTGTTCAACGATTCATAGGATTTGCTAATTTTTACCGAAGATTTGTAAAAGACTTTTCAGCTATCATTTGACCGATTACGCAGTTGACTCGCCAGCAGACCAGATTCAAATGGTCCCCAGAAGCTCAGGCAGCATTTGACAAACTCAAAGGACTGTTTACCTCTGCACCAGTCTTACAGCACCCAGATCCGGCTTTACCCTTTGTGTTAGAGGTAGACGCCTCAGAAATAGCCACAGGAGCCATCTTGTCTCAGCGCCAAGGACCTAAGGCCCTACTCCACCCTATTGCCTTTTTCTCTCAAAAGATGAGCCCCTCAGAGAGAAATTACGACGTGGGTGACCGAGAACTGTTGGCCATTAAAACCGCCTTGGAGGAGTGGAGATATTTATTGGAAGGTGCCGCCCACCCAATTATGATCTTCACGGATCATAAAAATTTAGAATACCTGAGGGCCGCTAAACGTCTGAGACCACGACAGGCCCGGTGGGCTTTATTTTTCTCAAGATTTAATTTCCACATAACTTACCGACCAGGCTCCAAGAACGGGAAAGCAGACGCCCTCTCCCGAATGTTCCCTGATGCCCCCGTGTCTGTGGAACCCAGTACCATTCTGTCAGCACAACATTTTTTCCTGATCCAGCCAGAATTAAAATCCTCAATTAAACAGGCATCCACCCAGTACGCGGACACAGAAATACCCCCCTTGGAGAGTCGAGACGGGTTCCTTTGGCACCAGGACAAAGTTTTCATTCCCCAACCAGTCAGGCTCCAAGTTCTAAAGACTTTCCATGACCATCAGCTGGCCGGACATTTTGGTGTACGAAAGACCCTTGAGCTTATCCAACGCTCCTTCTGGTGGCCCAGTTTAAGGAAGGATTGCCAGTCTTATGTTAGCTCCTGCGTTGTCTGTCAGCGCAACAAGGGGTCCAACACCAAGTCCTGGGGTCTGTTAAGGCCTCTACCCATCCCTGAACAACCCTGGAAGATGATCTCATTGGACTTTATTGTTGACTTACCTTCCTCTGGGGGTTTTACTACCATCTTGGTGGTAATGGATCGTCTGACCAAAATGGCCCACTTCCTGCCCATGACCGGCACTCCATCAGCCCCAGAAACAGCAAAAATATTCATCAAGGAAGTAATCAGACTACATGGGCTTCCGGATAATATTGTTTCCGATAGAGGAGTACAGTTCACCTCCAGATTCTGGAAGGACCTTTGTAAGACCTTGTCCATTAAAATATGTCTTTCTTCCGCTTACCATCCCCAAAGCAATGGCCAGACAGAAAGAACAAACCAGACTCTAGAACAGTATCTTCGTTGTTTCTGTACTTTTGCCCAAAATGACTGGATATCCCTTCTCCCATGTGCGGAGTTTGCATACAATAATTCGGTACATGCCGCCACTAACCAGTCCCCATTTTGGGCGAATTATGGGTTCCATCCCTCCTTTTTGCCCAATACCCTTCCGGAAGCATCTGTCCCTGCAGTCCAAGACCGTATTAATTCTATTCAGACGAACTACTTATTCCTTCAGGAGGCCGTCCAGAAAGCACAAACGGATTACAAGAGGTTCTATGATAAAAAGAAAAGAAACGAACCTACCTTTAAAAAAGGGGACAAAGTGTGGCTTTCATCAGCTAATCTTAAACTTTCCTGCCCATCCCGGAAACTGCGTCCAAGATTCGTTGGACCCTTTGAGATCAAAAGGGAGGTCAACCCTGTGGCTTTCGAACTGGTTTTACCCAACTCCTACAAAATTCACCCAGTATTTCATGTATCTCTGCTAAAACCAGTTGTACCCAGCCCTTTTTCTGGTAGGGATGAATTACCCCCTCCTCCAGTCCTGGTGGAAGGTGAAGCAGAGTATGAAGTGGAGGCCATAATGGACTGCAGAAAGAGGGGTAGACAAACCCAGTACCTCATCAAGTGGAAGGGGTATTCTGCAGAGGAAAATTCCTGGGAGCCTGCAAATAATGTACACGCTCCTAGACTGATCCGGGAGTTCCACAACAGACACTCAGAGAGACTGGCCCGTCTGGGCATCCGGAGGCTGCCCCTTGGGGGGGGGGGGGGGCACTGTCAGGGAAATGGCCATAGGAGAACTGGCAACATTGCCAGTAATAGAAATGGACGCTCCTGACTCAACTGACACAGCCCTCTGCTGGCCTGTCAGGGAAATGGCCATAGGAGAACTGGCAACATTGCCAGTAATAGAAATGGATGCTCCTGACTCAACTGACACAGCCCTCTGCTAGCCTGTCAGGGAAATGGCCTATAAAAGGTGGCCAAAGGATCAAACTCATTGCTGGATTATCTCTCAGCTTCCTGTGCTTCCTGTTTCCTGTTTGGATTTCCTGTTGTGACTTGGCTTGTTCCTGATTCCGTTTGATCTTCTGCTCCTGGTTTGACCCTTGGCTTCTCCCACTGACCTTGCTTCCGTTACCTACTGTGTATGACCCCGGCTTGCTTCAAGACCTCGGCTATTCTGGTTGTCTCCTGTGCATGACCTCGGCTTGTACCACGGTTTCCGCTACTAGAGACTATTCCTTGGCACAAGGTAGCCCGGCTGCTTCAGAGCCTTGAAGACTCATACCCTGCTGCGATTCCAGCCTGTTCCAGTTTGCTCTCGGATTGCTCTGGTTCTACCTACCTGCCTGCAGCTGGTAACCCGTGCCACTTGGGGCGCCACACCCTTTGTACCATCTCCAGGGGTGTGCCGCACTGAGCCGCAAGGGGAGCCCTCTCAGCACCTCGGCCTCGGATCAGGTAACCCTGACAGCTCTGTTCCACGAAACGATGAACCTGTACATCGTTTTGTGTAGCAGTTAGTGGGGGGGGCGCACGCGCCAATTGACTAGAGGGGGAGCCAATCAGCGGGTCCGCTGGGCACCCGCGATCACTCCCCATGGAAACAGAACAGCGGTCTGCTGTGGTAAACACAGCAGACTTTGTAGTAATCATCCTTCTTATATATTGCTAGGTGCTGTATTGGATAAAACAGGATTTATATTCAAGTTCACATGTCAAAAGACTAAAGAGTGTTGGTTTGTTATTGTTTTCCTAATTTCATGGGACACAGTTGATTAAGCTACTCTAGTATAAAATCATTGTGTATACAGTATACTGTAATAGCCATAGGGGCCAGTAAAGAAAGGAACACCAAGCTGAACCATAGTGACTTCTTCAGTTCCTGGTCATCTTTTTAAAGGAAAGAAACACCAAGGCTGCAATTGCTGACTTCTGCTAATGCACGCAGCCTTAGATCACTCATAGTAGACAATATTCAAGTAGTTGATAGAAGAAGAGAAGTTTTCTGTTCTGCATCAATCAGAGACTGCATGCACCACTTAAACTTTTAATAAATAACTGTTCTCAGGCTGAGTTGTTTATTTCCATTACGCTGGAATAAAACACAAAGTTTTTTTCTGGAAATCGACATCAACGTGGTCATATCTGTGCATAATGAAAATAAACTTTACTAGACTATATAAATACATGGCTAAAAACACAGGTTTTACTTGTTTAGATGGAAGTTGCATGGCATGTACTGGTCATTAAATTGTATAGCAGGAAGGTGAACTTCCTTTCAGATAAATGTCTGCATATATAGGAGCTATTGAAATAACCTGTGCTATGTTCACTTTCTTGCATGGCCTGTTATAGACTTTGCTGGAGAAGTGCCATAACATTGCCTCTGTGTCTCTGCTTGGCTCCCCTCATCTCTCTGATGCTGCCTTCAAAGTCCTCACACATGGAAAGAAGCTTGTGAAAATCAGAATTGAAGGTCAGATACTACACTGTAAAACCTGGTTCTATTCTTTGCACCATGTCTTTTTTTTTAACATAATATATAATATAACAATATAACACATGTTATCACATACATAGCATAATATTTATAATATAACATAGTAAACCACACCTAAGGTAATATTTGAGCAATAGGTGGACCTTAAAGACTGAGTCATGCACCTGAACCTTGGATCCCTCAAATAGTTTCTGCCTCTGCTTCTGTCCATATTGTTTTGTGTGTTCTTACCCAGGGATCTCCAAACATTCTAAACACAGAACCAGTTTACTGTTCTTCAGACTTCAGGGGGGCCGAATTGTGGCCAGTCGGAGTAGAAAAGGTCCTGTGCATCAGTGAAAGTAGCTATTGATTCAAGCTTGGTGATCAATGGGAGTAAAAGAATTATATAGCACCTGTGTTCAATAGGAGTATAGTGTCCCATCATTGATATTAGTTGGAAGAACAGTGCCCTATCATTGGTATTAGTTGGAAGAACAGTGCCCTATCATTGGTATTAGTTGGAGGAATAGTGCCCCATCTTTGGTATCTATGGCAAGAATGATGCCACCACTGTTGGTGTCCAGTGGGGGGAATAGATCTCTTAGCAGTGGGAGAATAGTGCACCAAGTGTCCGATAGGGGCAAGCAAAGAGCCGCAGTTTGAAGACCACTGCTCCATATTATAAGATTTTTAAAAATCCAACAAGAAATGTGGGAACCCCTCATATAGGGTATTGGTATTAGTTTGAGGAATAGTGCCCATCATTGGTATTAGTTGGAAGAACAGTGCCCTATTATTGGTATTAGTTGGAGGAATAGTGTCCCATCATTGGTATCTATGGCAAGAATGATACCACCACTGTTAGTGTCCAGTAGGAGGAATAGTGCACCAAGTGCTGGATAGGGGCAAGCAAAGAGCTGCAGTTTGAAGACCACTGCTCCATATTATGACATTTTTAAAAATCCAACTAAAAGTGTGGGAACCCCTCATATACAGTATCTCACAAAAGTGAGTACACCCCTCACATTTTTGTAAATATTTTATTATATCTTTTCATGTTACAACACTGAAGAAATTATACTTTGCTACAATATAAAGTAATGAGTTTTCAGCTTGTATAACAGTGTAAATTTGCTGTTCCCTCAAAATAACTCAACACACAGCCATTATTGTCTACTGTAAACCACTGGCAACCAAAGTGAGTACACCCCTAAGTTGAAATGTCCAAATTTGGCCCAATTAGCCATTTTCCCTCCCAGGTGTCATGTGACTCGTTAGGGTTACAAGGTCTCAGGTGTGAATGGGGAGCAGGTGTGTTAAATTTGGTGTTATCTGTCTCATACTGGTCACTGGAAGTTCAACATGGCACCTCATGGCAAAGAACTCTCTGGGGATCTGGAAAAAAAAGAATTGTTGCTCAACATAAAAATGGCCTAGGCTATAAGAAGATTGCCAAGACCCTGAAACTGAGCTGCAGCACGGTGGCCAGGACCATACAGCGGTTAAACAGAACAGGTTTTCCTCAGAACAGTCCTCGCCATGGTCCACCAAAGAAGTTGAATGCACATGCTCAGCATCATATCCAGAGGTTGTCTTTGGGAAATAAATGTATGAGTACTGCCAGCATTGCTGCAGAGGTTGAAGGGGTGGGGGTCAGCCTGTCAGTGCTCAGACTATGCGCCGCACACTGCATAAAATTGGTCTGCATGGCTGTCATCCCAGAAGGAAGCTTCTTCTAAAGATGATGCACAAGAAAGCCCACGAACAGTTTGCTGAAGACAAGCAGACTAAGGACATGGATTACTGGAACCATGTCCTGTGGTCTGATGAGACCAAGATAAACATATGTGGTTCAGATGGTGTCAAGCATGTGTGGCGGCAACCAGATGAGGAGCACAAAGACAAGTATGTCTTGCCTACAGTCAAGCATGGTGATGAGAGTGTCATGGTCTGGGGCTGCATGAGTGCTCCTGGCACTGGGGAGCTACAGTTCATTTAGAGAACCATGAATGCCAACATGTACTGTGACATACTAAAGCAGACCATGATCCCCTCCCTTCAGAGACTTGGCCGCAGGGCAGTATTCCAACATAATACCGACCCCAAACACACATCCAAGATGACCACTTCCTTACTAAAGAAGCTAAGGGTAAAGGTGATGGACTGGTCAAGCATGTCTCCAAACCTAAACCCTTTTGAGCATCTGTGGGGCATTCTCAAATGGAAGGTGGAGGAACGCAAGGTCTCTAACATCCACCATCTCCGCGATGTTGTCATGGAGGGGTGGAAGAGGACTCCAGTGGCAACCTGTGAAGCTCTGATGAACTCCATGCCCAAGAGGGTTAAGGCAGTGCTGGAAAATAATGGTGGCCACACAAAATATTGACACTTTGGGCCCAATTTGAACATTTTCACTTAGGGGTGTACTCACTTTTGTTGCCAGTGTTTAGACAATGGCTGTGTGTTGAGTTATTTTGAGGGGGCAGCAAATTTACACTGTTATACAAGCTGTACACTCACTACTTTACATTGTAGCAAAGTTTAATTTCTTCAGTATTGTCACATGAAAGATATAATAATATATGTACAAAAATGTGAGGGGTGTACTCCCTTTTGTGAGATACTGTAGGCGGCAGCAGGTGTGAAGACCCAGGAATTGATCTTACCCAAACAGTCTTTGAGAGAGGAAAGAAACCGTCCTCATGTACCACAAACTTTTACTGTATATCAGTTTTAGGTGGACTGACCCTTTTACGTGTATCATTCTTGTTTATTTTCAGGTAATAATCGGATCACTGATGCTAGCATCAAAGCAATAAGCAGATCTTGCCCCAGTTTGAACCACATTTATTTGGCTGACTGCCAGAAGATTACAGATATCAGCTTAAAGGCAATTTCATCATTGAAAAACATTACTATCCTGAATGTAGCAGACTGCATAAGGTATGTTATTAACCAAACATGCAACACGACTGAACATTCAATACGTTATTATAAACACCCGGGTCCATGTACAGTTACAGGAAAGAAGTGTCTGAAGAAAAGTTTCTGTGTTGCTTTCCGTAGCTACAGTATATCCCACCAGAAAATCCTATTGATCCTGTCAGAAATCCTATGAGCTCCTAATATTCCATCCATATAGTTTTGTGTATTTCTGCTTACCTCTGTATGTTCCTTTTTTTTAAATCAAAAAACAAGTTTATTTGTAGTATACAAATGTAGCGGGGTTAAAAATGCCTAAAGACACTGTTTGATATGTGGGAAGGAACTAGGCTCCCTCTAGTGGTAGCTGCATGGAATTTCCCGGGCTGTGACTTCCTTTTCACAAGATGAAGAAACTACATCTCCCACGCTGCTTTGCAAGATCCAGGGTGCACGGCTGCACCGCACGGCACTATGGGGGAAGTTATAGAAAGGAAGAGAGAAGCGCGCGAGGGGGGGGGCCTTTTTCTGCGCTGGACTCTGTGGAACCAGCGAGCGAGAGTGAAGGACTGGTGCCGGATATTGGGCCAAAGCCTCTTAGCCTGGAGGGACGACGTGGAACCGTCCCATCTCAGGCACGAGGCATATTCCTGGAGGTCATACTGCTGTTTACAGAGACCGGAAGTCATCCGCCAGAAGGACCTCGCGCGGCTGGCACATAGCCAAAGGACTGAGACCGCAGTGGAAGCGCGCAAAGGGGAAACTTCTGTTGGTGAGAGGGCACATGCCCAATAACTGACTTTATCTGCCAAAGAGATAGTTTTATCTACAGATAGCGGTAGCGCAACAGGAGGTGATAAAACCCCGGGGTTTATCAGCATACTCTCTCAGGAGACTCATAGACAAACAATAAGGTCTGTAAAGGAGTCGCCAGAGGCTTATCTCTCTCGCAGAAGTTATTGCTCAGTTACGCAGATACCCTGCGGTGACAACTAACAGCTCGTTGTTTTTCTCTCTCTTGATCTTCATTCCTAAATTTGGATTACAAATGAGCTCTATTCAATAACCTTGCTAGCGAAGATCAACAAGAAAGAAGAGGACTCTGGGGGGAGGGATTCAGATAGGCCTACCTATCTGGTACTGTGTCTAGCCTTAATGAAGGAGGAGTGTGGGGGTATTCTTTTATCTTTTTAAAGCTGTTTTAAATAACCTTTTATGGGCTTGTATTGTATTGTATTGTATCTCCCCTATTCAATTTGATATATAGTAAACTAAGTTTGGTTAATTACAATCCTGTGTGCTGTCCCATTGTGTCACCCAGAAGGACTACCATTCAAGAAGGTAACAAGGTATTGTTACATATTGAAGTATTGTATTCCAATCTGTGTATCCATTTGATAGTCCAGTCCTATTCTAGGTCAGTTGTGCCTGAGGAGGGATCGAGCCAATTTGATTGGGTTGTTAGGCAGGGTGTAGACCCAATAATATAATCAGCAGCTCCTGCGGGGGTGGTGCTACACGTGGGGGCTCGTCCGGGATTTCTACAGTCCTGCAACACAACCCTCTCAGCCCCAGAATCCCCTCCCACGCAGAAATGGATCCTGCCGCTGCTGCTGAGTGGTGCAAGGAAGAGAATGTCATAGTGGAAAATGGCCTGGTGGTTGAAATCAAGGGAGAAGCCTGGACTGAAGAAAAGCTCCTCCCTGTTTTAAGGGCACTGTACACAGACAGGAAATTCTGGGTGATTGACATAAAAACCGACACCACTGCCCCACACACGTATGCACTGTGTGAGTGGAGGAAAGGGGTCCCTGATTATTTCAATGGAAACAGTGTAAAAACTATTGACCAAACAGAACTTTTCCTGATACATCCAGGAGTTCCTACTGCGGGTCCCTCATCTACTACTCCTGGGGTATCCAGCCAAGAAAAAGGTGTCCAAGAAGGGCATCCTGAGTCATCACCTTTGTCGACTTTTAGCTCAGAACTGTGTGCTGTTCTGGGGGAGATTGTAGCAAAATGTAGTAAGGACTCCTCGAGCTATCTGATGACTGGATACAGGAAGCTCCGGACATTCTCTGGGAAACAGCCTGTGCCTTCAGCAGAAGATGGGTTCGAAGAGTGGTTAGATACCGCCACTCAGGCTTTGGAGGAATGGGAGGTACCAGAACAGCATAAGAAGCAGAGAATCACAGAGAGTTTGAGGGGACCTGCATTAGAGGCTGTACGTAATCTAAAGCTTAGCAAGAAGAACTGCACTGCACAGGATTATTTGGACATTCTGCAAGATGTGTTTGGTCGGACGGAGAACGCGGCTGAACTCCTCTACCAGTTAGACCACTGTTATCAAGAAGAGGGGGAGAAGTTGTCCGAATTCATTAAACGTCTGGATAGGATTATCCACCAGATCCTGTTAAAGAAAGGAATAGACCCCCGGAAAATAGATGAGACTCGTGCACGACAGGTTCTGAAAGGGGCTCAACCTTTAGATCCCATTGCCATACTGTTACGAACTCGTCAAGATGGCGGCATTCTAGAATACCCCGACCTGATTCGAATGGTCAGAGAGGAAGAGGTCATGTTGGACAACAAGAAGAAAAGTCGGCAGTTTGACTCAACTGCCCGGGTTAGAGTGATAAGTGTGGAAGAGGGCGACTCTCAAGTTGAACTCTTAAAGACCCAAGTGTCTCAGTTGATAGAAATGGTGTCTATCCTGACTGGTCAGGTATCCACTCTACCCAAGGGGAGTATATCGGAGAGGCCAGATGAACCTGTTAGTCTCAGCACAGATCCAGAGCCACGGCCTGTAAGATTGTTAACTTGTTTCAACTGCGGGGGAGTTGGACATGTTAGAAGGGTATGTCCCAGCTCAGGAAAGGCTGCCACAAAACCTCGTGAGCCAGCGGGAAACTTCAGAGGACACCGGTGAAGGAGTCAACCGGGCGTCCGCCAGTCTTAAGGGACTCCAGGAGTGGTGCAGGATCAGGGAAACCGAGTCAGGGGGTCAGGCCCAAATATGACATCCCCAGTTCTAGACTCCGGGTTACTGAGGGAAGGAAAATCAATGCACGCCGGGTTCAACGGGGGCCCAGATCAAGGAAGAAAAAGGAGAAGAGGGCCAGGGTACAGAGAACTGAATCAGATAACAAGGCTACATCAAGAGAATTCCCAACTAACTTGGTCGGGCCCTCCCCAGTGGTCTCGGTTCAGGTAGAAGGAATTTACGCAAGAGCCCTCCTTGATACAGGGGCCCAGGTGACTCTTTTGTATAGAGACTTCTATGATAAATATCTTACCCATCTACCTTTGCAGAAGTTGGAAGATCTGGAGATATGGGGTATCGGGACCCAAAGTTTTCCCTATGACGGGTATCTGCCAATCAAGTTGACCTTTGATCCATCAGTGGCTGGTGAAGCGGAAACCTTCGACACCTTAGCGGTGGTCTGTCCTCGTCCACCAGGGGCCAACAAAAGCTCTCTCATCGTAGGAACAAACACTGATCTGGTAAGGCGCCTTCTGATACAACTGGTCCAGGGACAAGATGCTCAGGCGCCAAGGATCCATCCCATGCTACGGCAGGCCTACCAACGATTAGTGTTGGAGCAAGAGACCCCCGCAGAAGGAGTTGGACGACTCTGGAAGCTGGACAGAGCAGAAAAGGTCTTACAGCCAGGAGAGGTGGCCTGTTTTAAGGCTTCTGTTAAACTCACATGGCAACAGCCGGGTCCCTTCATTATCTTTGAATCAGGTCAAAAGGAGAGACAGAGAGGGATAGAAGTGATCCCTGAGGTGATCCCTTTGAAGGTGTTACAGGAAAACCGTGGAAGGGTTTTAGTGAGTGTCAGAAATACCTCTATTACACCGGTGAAGGTACCGGCCAGAGTGCTCCTGGGCCAAGTCAACCCGGCTACCCCAGTTGCCCCCATTGATTTCAAAGAAAAGGAACAGGGTGAAGCGGTTATAGAGGAGCTCTGCTCTGGAAGCGCTGCCCTCCCGCCAAAATGGGTGAAGAGGGCTAAGGCACAACTTGCTCGATGGAGGGAAATATTCTCTAAGGACGAGTTTGACGTGGGATGTGCCAGGAGTGCCACTCATAAGATCCGCCTGAGTGAGGACAAGCCTTTCAGGGAGAGAGTCCGGCGAGTCCCCTTAGGTGACTTAGAAGATCTACGTCAACAGCTGGCAGAGCTCAAAAAGATCGGGATTATCCGAGAATCCAGGAGCCCGTATGCTTCCCCGATAGTGGTAGTCCGGAAGAAAAACAGATCTCTGAGGCTTTGTATCGACTACCGAACGCTGAACAGAAGAACCATCCCAGACCAGTATACCACTCCTCGAATCGAAGATGCCCTACAGAGTCTGTCAGGGGCGAAGTGGTTCAGTGTGATGGACTTAAAGAGTGGGTATTATCAGATCCCCATTCCCCCCTGAAGATCGGGAGAAAACAGCCTTCATCACCCCTGTGGGGTTCTTTGAGTTCAATCGCATGCCTCAGGGGTTGTCCGGGGCCCCTGCTACCTTCCAAAGGCTGATGGAAAGGACCGTTGGAGATATGAACTTGATAGAGGTACTGGTATACTTGGATGATGTTATCGTGTTTGGCAGAACTTTGGAAGAACACGAGGAGAGGTTGGAAAAGGTCTTGAAGAGGCTACATGAAGAAGGTCTGAAACTTTCTCCTGAGAAGTGCCAATTCTATCAGTCCTCGGTCCATTACCTGGGCCATATCGTGTCTGGAGAAGGGGTGGCCACTGACCCGGACAAGCTGGATGCTGTTGCTTCCTGGCCCAGACCCACAAATGTGACCGAACTCCGGTCATTTTTGGGCTTTTGCTCCTATTACAGGAGGTTTGTGGAGGGGTTCGCCCAGATTGCCCGACCCCTAAATGAGCTCCTGAAGAATGAAGAAGATGATGTCCCTGAGTTGGTAAAGCCGGCGAAGTCCACCATGGGACCCCGGAAGGCTAAGGAATCCATCCAGGATCAGTGGACCCCGGAATGCGAAGGGGCCTTTGTCCAGCTGAAGGAAACCCTAACCACTGCCCCTGTGTTGGCCTATGCGGACCCCACAAAACCATATGAACTGCATGTTGATGCCAGCCGAGATGGGCTGGGGGGGTACTTTATCAGGAGCATGAGGGTCATCTGCGACCTGTTGCCTATGTGAGCAGAAGCCTACTGCCTGCTGAAAGGAATTATCCTACTCACAAACTTGAATTCTTGGCCTTGAAGTGGGCTGTGGTTGACAAATTGAAAGACTACCTGTACGGAGCTGAATTCATTGTCAAGACAGATAATAATCCCCTCACCTATCTGTTGACTACGGCCAAGCTGGATGCAACAGGACATCGATGGTTGGCTGCCCTCTCTAGCTTCAATTTTAGCTTGAAGTATCGGTCAGGAATCGGAAATAGGGATGCAGATGCCCTATCCAGAAGGTTGCATGTTCCACAGGAACCTGCGGAAGAATGGACTCATTTGGCTCCAGAAGGGGTGCGTGCCCTATATCAGGGAACTGAATTTCGATCCCGAGGAGGGTCAAGAGCAGAAGAGATTGGGGTTTCGGCTATCGGAGTACCCAAATGCTACTGCCAGGTGACCCAGGTTGAAGGGGAGGATTTGCCCCGGCTGTCCAAAAGGGACTTGCGGAAGGAGCAGTTGGAAGACCCTTTGGGAAAACTTCTCTTGGAAGCCTTGGAGATCCAGAGCCCTGAGTTGCTTTTAACTGACTGCCCTCAGGGGGCCCGTCTGTTACATAGAGAGTGGACCCGGTTACAGATCAGAGAAGGAGTGGTCTACCGGAGAGGTCCATCTGAAGATCTGGAGGAGAAGTGGCAACTGTTCTTACCAGCTAAATACAGAGAGGGAGTTCTGGCCGCTCTTCATGATAATCATGGCCATCTGGGGCCCGAAAGAACCTTTCAGCTTGTCAGGGACAGGTTCTACTGGCCTTGTATGAGGGCCGAAGTTGAAGGATACTGTCATTCTTGTGTCCGGTGTATACAGAGGAAGACTCTGCCACGTCAAGCAGCCCCAATGGGCCATCTACAAAGCCAGGGACCCATGGAGCTGGTGTGCATTGATTTCCTTTGCTTAGAGCCTGATTTGAGTGGCCAGGGGAATGTTCTTGTGGTAACAGACCATTTTACCAGATACGCTCAAGCATTCCCAACAAGGGATCAGAAGGCCTCAACGGTAGCCAAAGTTCTTGTAGAGAAGTTTTTTGTACATTATGGGTTACCACAACACCTCCATTCTGATCAGGGAAGGGACTTCGAAAGTAGACTGATCAAGAGACTGTTGGATATGTTGGGCATTCAAAAGACTAGAACCACTCCCTACCATCCACAAGGGGATGCCCAGCCTGAACGATTTAACAGGACTCTCTTGGATATGTTGGGGACTTTGAGCTCAGAGAAGAAACAGCATTGGGGCAAGCATGTAGCTGCTATCGTGCATGCCTACAACAGCACTGTCAGTGATGCTACTGGATATTTCCCTTATCGGCTGATGTTTGGAAGGGAGGCTCGGTTACCAGTGGATTTGGCCTTTGGCATTTCGCCTGATCATACCTCTTCAGCATCGCATAGAGGATATGTGGACCGACTGCGGAAGAGTCTGAAAGTGGCCTATGATAAGGCCCAGGCTACATCTGATCAACGTGGACTGCGGAATAAAAAAAGTTTCGATCTAAAAGTTCGGATCCATGACCTGCAGCCAGGGGACAGGGTCTTGTTGAGAAACTTGGGTGTCCCAGGAAAACACAAGTTGGCAGACCGCTGGAAGTCCCAACCTTATGTTATCTGTAAGCAACTGCCAAACCTTCCTGTGTACCAAATTCGGCCTGAGGGAAGTGTGGGTCCATTGAAGGCTTGGCATCGGAACCATTTGCTGCCTCTCTCTGAAGCGGTTCGTATGCCCCCTGTGGAAGACTTGTCAGAGGCCCCTTCGACTTCTCGCCGGTCCAGACCAGTTACCAGATCTCAGACGACGCTCCCAGATGAGGGAGAGGGAAGTTCTCTATCTGAAGATTTGGAAGATGAAGAGGAGGTACCCGACTGGTTGTGGTCATCTCAGTTGCCAGAACCCACACCTATCTCCCTGTCTTCATCTGATTTGGCTGATAGAGGAGCCCTTCGGGCAGAAGCCCCTGAATTCATACCCTTCCATATGCTTCCAGAAGAAGCAGCTGAGGATGAAGATCCTGAGGAGGAGGTTGCACCTTTCTCTGAAGAAGAACTGACCGCTCTTGAACCATCAGGTTCCTCTGTGTTGGAACATGAGGAGGTGGATATTGAAGAATCCTCAGAAGTGCCTGATCCTAGTACCTCTGAGAGTATGCCTCCACGGGAACAGAGGGAAAGGAGAGTCATTCACCCACCTAAGAGACTGACCTATGATCAATTGGGTGAATGTTCGGAAGAAGCTGTTTTTACCTCCAAAAGATCTCCTGACCAGCCTAGCTCTCCCACTGTAGATTTGGTGGGGGACAACCCTAGCTCACCCCCAGGCACAACTGTACAAGCCACCCAAGTTTCGGGGGGTCTGTGAGAGATCATGAGAACAAAGTATTCAAGTAGAAAACGTTTGCATTTAAGTTTGTACATAAGGATATTGGGTTTGGCCATTATAATAAGCACAGTTTTTGATGTTCACAATTTGGTTTACTTTGTGAGTTAATGTTTGCGCACATTTTGCTGCTCTGACCCCACTATATGTTTTTTTCTCTTTCTCACCTTTTGATGTTTTTTTTTTATTATAACACAAACTTTAAGATGTAAGTGTTTAAGAAATTGCAAATGCACATGTGCTTTTTAAAGGAGCACTATATAAAAGCACTAGAAATTAGTACTATATTAACACTGTAGAAATCACTTATTTGCTTATTAATTGCACTTTATCGTTTTACTGTTGCACTGCTATTAGAATACAAAATTGGATATATTCAGATTGACTTATTTCAGCAAAATGTTAATGTTTTTGTTGTATAATGCCAACCTATGCACTAGGGTACATACTGTTGACCTCTTTGGGGACCAAAGTTTCTCAAGTGGGGGGAGTGTGTAGTGGGGTTAAAAATGCCTAAAGACACTGTTTGATATGTGGGAAGGAACTAGGCTCCCTCTAGTGGTAGCTGCATGGAATTTCCCGGGCTGTGACTTCCTTTTCACAAGATGAAGAAACTACATCTCCCACGCTGCTTTGCAAGATCCAGGGTGCACGGCTGCACCGCACGGCACTATGGGGGAAGTTATGAAAGGAAGAGAGAAGCGCGCGAGGGGGGGGGGCCTTTTTCTGCGCTGGACTCTGTGGAACCAGCGAGCGAGAGTGAAGGACTGGTGCCGGATATTGGGCCAAAGCCTCTTAGCCTGGAGGGACGACGTGGAACCGTCCCATCTCAGGCACGAGGCATATTCCTGGAGGTCATACTGCTGTTTACAGAGACCGGAAGTCATCCGCCAGAAGGACCTCGCGCGGCTGGCACATAGCCAAAGGACTGAGACCGCAGTGGAAGCGCGCAAAGGGGAAACTTCTGTTGGTGAGAGGGCACATGCCCAATAACTGACTTTATCTGCCAAAGAGATAGTTTTATCTACAGATAGCGGTAGCGCAACAGGAGGTGATAAAACCCCGGGGTTTATCAGCATACTCTCTCAGGAGACTCATAGACAAACAATAAGGTCTGTAAAGGAGTCGCCAGAGGCTTATCTCTCTCGCAGAAGTTATTGCTCAGTTACGCAGATACCCTGCGGTGACAACTAACAGCTCGTTGTTTTTCTCTCTCTTGATCTTCATTCCTAAATTTGGATTACAAATGAGCTCTATTCAATAACCTTGCTAGCGAAGATCAACAAGAAAGAAGAGGACTCTGGGGGGAGGGATTCAGATAGGCCTACCTATCTGGTACTGTGTCTAGCCTTAATGAAGGAGGAGTGTGGGGGTATTCTTTTATCTTTTTAAAGCTGTTTTAAATAACCTTTTATGGGCTTGTATTGTATTGTATTGTATCTCCCCTATTCAATTTGATATATAGTAAACTAAGTTTGGTTAATTACAATCCTGTGTGCTGTCCCATTGTGTCACCCAGAAGGACTACCATTCAAGAAGGTAACAAGGTATTGTTACATATTGAAGTATTGTATTCCAATCTGTGTATCCATTTGATAGTCCAGTCCTATTCTAGGTCAGTTGTGCCTGAGGAGGGATCGAGCCAATTTGATTGGGTTGTTAGGCAGGGTGTAGACCCAATAATATAATCAGCAGCTCCTGCGGGGGTGGTGCTACACAAAACAAGGTACAAGAACTTGGTATGAATATGAAACATTCAAAACGGAGCACACAATGGGAACATCACTGTGCATTACATATGCACATATCCATAACATAAGGAGATTAAACAACTCAACATAACTATCGAAAACGTGCAATAATACATATGGAAAAAGTACCATAGTCTCAGGGAGACCACTGCACTCGGGGGGGGGGGGTGTTATGTCCATGGCTTTTTTCCCTGGAGCCTATTGAAATGAGTACTCCTCTAATATAGGTTTTATGAGACTCCCATACCATGGCGTCTAAAATATCTGGGGTTTCCTTATCTAAGAAATATTGTTCCAGTTCTTTCTCTATACTTTTCCCTACCTCTACATCCTGTATTAGGTCTTCATTAATCCTCAAATATTTATCTTTCTCTGAGATCCTGGGAGTGTTATTTCCATGATAACTGGGGCTTGATCAGATATAGTCATAGTTCCTATAGATGTACTAACGACTGCTTCTGTGTTCTATCATTATATAATCTAATCTTGTATACATGGAGTGCACTGGGGAATGAAAGGAATTGTCCTTCTCCCTAGGATTTTATATTCTCCAAACATCTACCAATTGGCAATGAAAAAGCTTATTTCTTACCATCCTGAGTTGACAACCTCCCATTGCCAATGCACTCGACGTACAGTCCAAGGACGGATCCATGCAGAAATTGAAATCACCTAGTAGGAAAAAATTACTATTTTTTAAAGAGTCAGCCTATCTAATATTTTCTTCAAATATCCTCTCGGATTTTTATTTGGGCGATACACATCTGCCGAAAGTGCAATCTATTCCCTGTAGTTGACCCTTCAAGAAAATAAATTGGCCTTCTGGGTCCGCCAATCTTTCCTCCAAGGAGAACCTTACATCCTTCGAGAAACTGATTGCTACCCCTTTTGCTCTCTTTGTTGGAGTATCTCCATAATACCATACCAGGTAATTTTTGGAGTAAATTTTTCACATTTGTATCTTGTGCAATGTATATTTCCTGTAAAATACTATGCTGGCAAAATTTCGTCTGAGCTCTTCTAATACTTTGTGTCTTTTAGTTGGCATGTTTAATCCTCTAATATTGTATGTCAATAATCTTAGGGAGTTCATGTCATCTCTCCTTCCCCTCTCACCTCCTGAAATGTATTGCCTCTCCTTCTCCCACCCGGCCTAGGCTAGGTGCGGGAACCATGGCATCCTCTATAGGTCGTCAATGAGGGCCTAAGCCTAAGTTCCAAAGGGGAGGTGACATCAACAGAAATTACAGTGGAGTCAGCACAACATTGTTTTTTCTCGAATCCCTCCTCCCAACCTGTCCTTCCCCCCGACTTCCTACTTAATTTCTCTCCACCCCCCTCCACACCTCTCTCCCCTGTGATCTCTCCCTTTCCCCTCGACCCCCACCCACCCCCTCCCTGCCTCTGCACTTGGCATGATGTTGGTTTGACCATCTCATGGTCCTGGAGTAGATAAAACATTTCACAAAGGCTCTCCTTGCCCTTCCACTCCTTTCCTTTGGGTGATGCTCTACCTATCTGCACGTGAACCTCGTTCTGCCTATCTGGGAAAAACGATCTGAGTCCAGCTGGATTACCATCCCATGTTTACTGACACTTTCCTTCCCCCTCCTCCTCCCGACCCCATCCGTCAGTGACGGAAACTCAAACAAATAAGTAAAGACAGTAGATATGCTTGCTGTTTTTCTTGAATTACACGCACATATCCCATTTTTAGCATGTTTTAGGCACAATGGGGTTGATCTGCTAAAGGTAAATCCACTGTGCACTACAAGTGCACTGCAAGTGCACTTGGAAGTACAGACATGTAGATCCGAGGGGAAAATTTGAATTGAGAGGAAGCTCTGCTGATTTCTATCATCAAATCATGTGCAAGCTGTTTTTTATTTTCCTTGCATGTCAGATCTACAGCGACTGCACTTCCAAGTGCACTTCTGAAGACCTTAGTCTGCCTGTAAAGTGGTGCGTTTATAAAGAAAAAAACGAGTCAAATCCCATTTACCTCACGGTTACAATTGCCAGCTCCTGGCTATTAAAAAATGTAAGAAAAAAATGGTGTAGGGTCCCCCCCCCTCAGTCCATACCAGGCCCTTTGGGTCTGGTATGGGTTTTAAGGGAAACCCCACTCCAAAATTAAAAGATACCAGGCCCTTATCCGTGCTCGCAGCCTGGCAGGTCTGGAAAGGGGAGGAGACAAGTGAGTGCCCCCCTCCTGAACCATACCAGGCCACATGCCCTCAACATAGGGGAGGCTCTGGGGCAGGTGGGACTCTGCCCCCCCCCACCCCAGGGCACCTTGTCCCAATGCTGATGGGGACAAGGGCCTCCTCAAGACAACCCTGAGCTGTGGTTATTAGGGTCCGCAGGTGGGGGGCTCATTGGAATCTGGAAGCCCCCTTTAACAAAGGGCTCCCAGGTCCCGCCCCCCATGTAAATGGGTATCGGGTACCCTACCCATTCACCAAAAAGTGTACAAAAAAAATAAGCACATGCACACAGTTTTTGACAAGCCCTTTATTCAAAGATAAAAATAAAAAAAATAGTGTCCCATGATGTAAATCCATTGTCAATCACACTGCCCGCCGACCCGAAAAAAAAAAAAAAAGAGTTTAGCTGTCGTTGAACGCTTCCTGCGGTCTGCCTGCTCTGCAGTTTGACAGTTCTTATATAAGGAATGGACAGGGCCACACCGGTGAGGTCACCTGGTAGCCCTGCCCCTCGTGACATCACCAGCCCGTGACGTCACAGGTGTGGCCCCACCTATTGCCTATACTGTATAAGAACTATCAAACTGCGGAGCAGGCAGACCACCGGAAGCATTCAACGAGAGCAGAGCTTTTTTTTTTTTTTTCGTGTTGGCGGATCGGCGAATGGAGTGAGTGACAATTGATTTCAATCGGGGGGACATTATTTTTTTATTTTTGAATAAAGGACTTGTCAAAACTGTGTTGTGTGTTTATTTTTTTGTACACTTTTTTGGTATATGAGTAGAGGTATATAAAGAAAGTAGCAGAAAGTTCTAAATATTAAATATGTGCTCTGCACTTCTGAAATAATCAGTGAATAATCTCTATGTGCTGCTACTTTTCATAAATTAAATCAAACAACAAGGTGAAAATAATTAATCATACAACAGATATTCCACAGTTTTGCGCCAATTATAATCATATCACATTAAAACTATGTGCTGCATAGAAGAAATATGTACTGTATGTACGAAAAAAAGTCCATAAAGCAATCAATAAAGTCCAAACAAATAAGTATACACCGTATATATCCTCCACCACAGTAATAGTGCAGGTTCCACTCCCTTAAAAAAAATGCTCACCAGAGGGTATTGCCATTCACTCTCGTGACTGGCTAATAGCGCTTATGCTGATCTAAAGCCGCTCAGGACTCCATCCAGATATTAGGACCAAACTCCACCTGTGGGGAAAGAATCGAGATAAAGACTCTGAAAAAAATACACCCATTCTTAAAATCAATGAAAATGTCAGGTGCCTCAGTGCTGTGATCTCATCATCCCTCTTGGCCATTCACAATTCCTGAGTCAATGTCCGGACATCACATCCGGTTGCCGTGTAAACATGCCCCAAGGCATTTCATCACATCCGACTTCGTCACAGGGGGTGGCTCCACGGCACAACAACAGAGTTTAAATATCCTCCTCATTGTAACCCCTTCACAGCCAAATTGCTAGCGATCAATAGACTTAATATAGACTACAGTAAGCCTATGGTGGATCATCCGTCTGTTTGATTAACCCTTCTGTTGTCAGATATTACTGCTATTAAATTTATTTCTTTGCAGTTTTTAACGTTCTCTAGCCAGAAAAATGGCTTTGCGATGGGAGCCAAATTTGCCCCTAGCCTCGTCAATATTTTCATGGCCGAATGGTTGGGCAGGTATATCTTTAGTAGACCCAGACCGTAGCTATGTTTTTACATAAGATTTATTGATGATTTAATGTTTATTTGAGAGGGATCAGAAGAATCATTTCATTTGTTTATGCAGTATCTCAATAATATTAACTACAACATCAAATTAGTTTATTAATTTAGCAGTGATGCAATTATTTTTTAGGCTTAACAATATTCAAAAAATAAGGCTACTTTGGCCACAAAGTTTATTTTAAACCTAATGATATGAACAGGCTGTTTTCGATAAGTAGTGGCCAACAGCCTACATGGTTGCCCAATATTCCGCATCGTCAACTAATACGCATCAGGAGAAATTGTACCTTTTTAAGAAGGACTTTATTGAACAATCTGAATTTATTAAGAAAAAATGTATACAGAAGGGATATTCTGATGTTCATATTGACCATAAGATCCAGAGAGTACTGACCACTCCGAGAAACCAGTGTTTAGTAAATAAGGAGAAAAGGGATGGAGGAGATGATAAACAATGACGTTTCATCACTGACTTTAATTGCCTATATAAAGAGATTGAAAACATATTTTATAAACATTGGCATTTCCTTTTTATGGACAGGGTATTAAATCCAATATTTCCCAAGAAACCTTCTTTTATTTATAGGAAAGCACCAAGCTTTGGTGAGCGGGTGGTCTAAAAGAGTATAGATCCCCCTGCTAGACCATTGTTCTACCTTGGACGAAAGAGTTTTTATAGCTTGCAGTAAATGTAAAGCCTGTAACCATGCAAAGAATAAGTGAAGAGACAATCTACTTTTCATTTAAATCTAACAGGCTGTGATTATGAGATTATTGATCTCATAACTTGTGATACCACTCATGACGTATATGCAATAGTCTGTCCTTGCAAAATGAACCTTTAAAAAGAGAATTGGGGAACATGTAACAAATATCCTTAAGGGGTATAGGTACCACAGTGTGTTTGATCACAATAGGCGTTGTCATGCAAGAGACCCCTCCACGCTACAATTTTGGGGTGGGAAGAGGGTGCTCCCATCCTGGAGGGGGTTCAAAAAGGGTTCGGGACCTCTCGAAAAAAAAAAAAAAAAGAAACTAAATGGATTCATATTTTGCATTCTATGTGTCCTGAAATGTTAAATGTAGAGTTGGACATCAACTGCTTTATTATTGATTATTAGGGACAAGTTAAGATGTGTGAATAATGGGCTCTTTTTAAATTAGATTTTGATTTAGATTTCTTTTTTTTTTGTCTGTATTTTATGTATAGTTTGATGTACTTTTATGTAAAAATGTTAGATAAATGGTTTAATATACAACCTCCTCTGAAACCTACTATAAAATTTAGGCTTTATAATTATTAGCTAAAATAGCTTAATGAGCTTATAAGTTGCTTATATATATATTTTAATAATCTGAGATTGGAATGCCCATAGCAGGGGTAATTTGAAAATTGTAGATTTGGCTGTTAGTTTTTTTTTTTTTTTTTTTTTTTAATATATTTTTTATTGAATTCTATACGAGTTATACAAACATGAAGTAGAAAAGAACAAAGGGGGAGTCTCCCCAAATTATATACAGTTAAGCAGTCCCTGCTTGTCATAACTAGAACCAATGCAAAAAAGAAAAAAAAAACATACGAATATAATTTACCTACAAGAATCAATATTTCTGGGATTGTTAGATATTTTAGTCCAGTTGTTTAAGCGGGGGCTCTCCAGTGGAGAGGGGAAGAAAAGGAAGGAAGAGAGAAAGAGAAAAAAAAAAAAAAAAAAAAGGAAAGTGGGGGGGTCCCTTGGTGTTTTGGTGTTTCACCAGTCTAGGCGTTCTAGCCTAGAGAGGCCTCTGCCATATATGAGGCGTATATGTTAGTGTGGGTGAATGTTAACCAACATGACCAAATCTTACGTGCCAGGGGTGCCTGACCTCGAAGATCCAATGTCATGTCTTCCAGATAGTAGATACGGTCAACTGCCCGCAACCATTGAGGTATCGAGGGAACTGTAGACTGTTTCCAGTATTTTGGGATTAATGCTTTGGCTGCATTTAAAAGGTAAGGGGTAATAGACTTTCGATACTGGGCCGGAGGTAGTTTAGTGTCATGGAATAAGACAGACAACGGATCCCTAGCAATAGGTAAACCCTGAATTTTTTCAATTAAAGACAATACGCTAGTCCAGAAGGGTCGAATTGCTGGGCAGAACCACCATATATGTGCGTGCGTAGCTCTATGCCCACAACCTCTCCAGCAAACAGCCGAGAGAGATGGTGTCATCCTCTGTAGCTTGGCGGGGGAGTAGTGCCATCTAGTGAGAAACTTATAATTGGCTTCTGTTGTCCGCGCCGATGTTCCTGAGCTATGAGACATTTGAAGAATAACCTCCTCCTGTGTCGGCGAAAAAGTGCACTTAAAGTCTAGTTGCCACTGTTTCATAAAGTGTGGGGTGGAATTGGGGCCTAGTGCGTCCAATGACTTATAAAACTTAGATAATAAACCTTTACCTGATTCAGGGCGTACTAGAATTTGTTCAATCGGATTCAGGGAGTGTATGTTGCGTAAGGGGTGAGGCAGTTTTTTCACGAATTGCTGAAGTTGGTGGTATTTCCAGCAATCCATAAATGTCTTTGGTGATGCCTGGCATATTTTAGAGAATGGGAGTATTCCTTCCATCCCCGTTATATGATGCAACAGCGTGGCGTTGGCCTGTGGTAGCCACTGGGAGAAAGAGTGGTCTTTATGACCAGGCGGGAAGAGGCTATGGCCTAAAATCGGCATAAGCGGTGAATTATATGGAATTTTATGGAGCCTATGTAGCCGATCCCAGACGCGAAAAACCGAACTGGTTAAAGGCGAGATAGTGTCAGCAAAATTTCTAGTCTCTGGAGGTATCCAAAGTTGAGGATATAATGATGTATTTGCCAGCTTGTGCTCCAGCTGAACCCAGAGCTTTTCCTCTGAATGAAATTTCCAGTCGGCTATCCGAACCAGGGAGACGGCGTTCAGATATCTCCCAAAGTCCGGCACCGCCAACCCCCCCCGGCTTTTGTCCCGCGATAATAGCGAGAGCGCAAGCCGAGGGTGTGATCGGCGCCACACGTATGCTCTAACCAGAGAGTTCAAAGTCCTCACCAAATTGACGGGTATATTAAACGGGAGCATTTGAAACATGAAGAGCACCCTGGGCAGCACATTCATCTTGACAACATTCACCCTCCCTATCCAAGAGGTGGCTAGATGATGCCAATTCGCAAAGTTAGCTCTAATTGTGTTAAGTAAGGGAATATAATTTGCTCGTGCTAGATCCTCCACCTGGGCAGTAATGTGTACCCCTAAGTATTTAAAAGAGTAGGGTTGCCATATAAAGGGGAAAGCTGGGCTAATGTCATGTGCCATTGCCGGGGCAATTGTAACGTTTAGGATTTCCGACTTCGTTAGATTGATTTTGAAGTTAGACAGAGCACTATATCTATCAAATTCAGAAAGAAGATTAGGCAGGGATATCATAGGTTGTTGTACAAAAAAAAGAACATCGTCCGCATAAGCCGCGTATTTGTGTTGCATAGACCCGACCGTGATACCATGAATCGAGGGGTTTGCTTGAATTCTAGCCAGAAAAGGTTCCAAAGATAAAACAAAAAGTATAGGGGAGAGCGGGCAGCCCTGTCTGGTCCCATTAGAAAGCTTAATTGATTCGCTGAGGATACCATTAACCTTAATCTGAGCAGTAGGGGATTTATATAACGCATTAATCAAACGACACAGGCGGGGGCCTAGACCAAACGCCTGTAGTGTCGCCATCAGGAACTCCCAGTCCACCCTGTCGAACGCTTTTTCAGCATCCGTGGAGAGCAACAGGGTGGGCTGGGAGTGCTGGCGAACAAAAGATAAAAGTGAGATTGTGCGTGACACATTGTCCCTCACCTCACGACCAGGGGTGAAACCCGTTTGACTGTTAGCGATACTAGCGGGTAAAAAGGGGAGCAATCTGTTGGCGATTACCTTGGCATATAGTTTAACATCAACATTTAACAAAGAAATGGGACGATAACTAGAACATAAAGAGGGGTCTTTACCCTCTTTCGGGATTAATGTAACATATGCATGCAAAGTCTCCGGGCGCAAAGAAGAGTCTGCCAGAATAGAATTAGCATAGGAGGCCAGGTGAGGGAGCAAGGTTTCGGTATATTGTTTATAGTAAAAGGCCGAGAGGCCATCAGGGCCCGGGGCCTTCCCCATTGGGGTAGAGATTAAAGCAATTCGAAGTTCTTCCACCGAAATTTCATCCTCCAGAGAATTAACTTTCTCTGGTGGGATAGAAGGGAGGTTGGCACTAGCAAGATATTCTGACATCAATGATCTACGCTTTTCTGGATCCGAGATGGCTTTCGGAACAGAATAGAGATTTAAATAGAATTTGTGAAATTCGGCCGCGATGGAGGTGGAGTCGTGCGCCAGGGAGTCATCATGTCGCTTGATTTTAGGAATATAAGAGGCTACTTTTTGTTGTTGCAAGGACCGTGCAAGGTGTCGGCCAGGTTTATCACCCCATTCGTATATCCTTTGGGACACCTTGCGATATGTGGCCTTGTTTTGTGAATGAAATAGGGCCTTAAGCTCCTCCCGTTTTTCAGTCAGTAACTGTAAGGTAGAAATAGCAAGGGAGGCCTTATGAGAGCGTTCGAGAACCTGTATTTCAGCAACAAGAGTTCTTTGAGATGATACGCGCTCTTTCTTCTTCCTTGCTCCTAATTCTATTAGTTTACCTCTAATATAGGCCTTATGGGCCTCCCAGCGAACAGCAGTATTGACCTCCGGCAAGGAATTATCCACAAAAAAGTTGTCTAGTTCTTTACCTATATTTTGTTTGTCCACAGGGCTCACAATTAGGGAGTCATTTAACTTCCATGTGGATTTTTTATAATGGAGAGAAGGAAGCTTCAAGGTCAAACAAATAGGGGAATGATCCGAAATAGAAGATGAAGCAATAGTGACAGAGTCAACTAGTTCGAGGTGGAAGTGGTCCACCAAGAAATAGTCAAGTCTTGAATAGAAGTTATGTGTTTTGGAGAAGTACGAGTAATCCCTATCTGAAGGATGGAAAACACGCCAAGCATCTATTAATTGAAACTCATGCAATTGTGTACGCAAATAGTTTAACCGTTTATATGAGATATAAGACTTACCCGAGGAGGTATCCAGCAAGGGGTCCATAGGGACGTTGAAATCGCCTGCCACCACTAATATTCCGTCAGCAAATTCCTGGAACCTGCGCAGGGTGGTCGTTAAATAAGACACTTGATCTTGATTAGGAGCATAAATATTTGCAAAAGAGACAACAGTGCCGCCCAGGGTACCCTTCAGAAACAAATAACGCCCGAATTTATCAGCTACCATTTGTGTGAGTTTAAAGGGTGAGCCTTTACGGAACCCTATGGCGACTCCCTTGGAGTTACGAATATCCGAAAGGCTATAGTACCAAATAGGGTACGTGGGGGTGGTCAATTTAAGATTTGAAGTGTGGGTGATATGGGTCTCCTGCAGGAACACTACTTCTCCTTTCAGCGCATTCAGTTCTCTATATAAGCAATGCCGTTTAGCTGGAGTATGAAGCCCCCTTACATTATAGGATAGATATGTCACCTTCGACATTGAGATCTAAACCGGATATATACTAATATCCACACCTAGACTGGTGTACACCAAGGGGGGGGAAAGGAACAATTGGAAAGATAAGAGAAGAAAAACGAAAAAAAAAGATCGAGGAAAAAAGGTTGTCGCCATCGCGACAATATGTTGGTGAGGAACACTCACCAAAGAGCGGAAAAACGGCGATCTCTCAGCCGCGGTCCCACCTGGAGACCCGCTACCTGGCGGGAAACACGGGTGAGGGAAAGCCGAGCTCCGCTCAAAAATTGGGGGGGGGGGGGGGTGAGCAACGAGAGGGAGATCAAGACAAAACCAATCAGAGATAAAAACCCTGAAGAAGTCCGGGGCCCCTCCGCGGGACCTCGCCAGGTGGCTGAAAAAAAAAAAAAAAAAAAAAAAAAAAAAAAAAAAAAAAAAAAAAGAATTTATCAGATTATCACTTTTTCTCTCTCTGTATCTACAAGATAGCCCACAAAAAAAAAAAAAAAAAAAAAGTGCAATATTGTAATTGTTAATATTCACGTCGTATTCAAGTGGGTTTATCAGAGGGAGATTTTCCGTGGATTCTATAGATTAGGCGTCTTCTGCCAGATGGCCTCTACAGATGGGGTTATCCAGGAAGGCTTGCCAATATTCAACTTATAATCAAGTAGGCTTATCAGAGGGAGATTTCCGTGGTTTCTGCGATTTAGACATCTTCTGCCAGGCACCATCAACAGATGAGGCTGGAGCCTGGAAGGCTTCATCTTGCCAACCCGGAAGGTCAGGTATTGGTATATTAAGCGCCATGCAAAAGCCCTCCAGATCTTCGGGGAATCGCAAAGTTGCAGTGCGACCTTCTCTAGATGCGATTAGGCAGGAGGGGAAACCCCATCGATATGTTATAGCGGTCGCTCTCAGCTTTTCTGTGAGGGGCTTTAGTACCCTGCGGCGCTCCAAGGTCTCCCTAGCCAAGTCAGGATAAAGCGAAAGGGGTGCCCCATCAAAGTCCAGGTTTTGGACTTCCCGGGCTCTTAGCATTATACGCTCCTTCTCAGGGTAGTGATGAATCCTGCATATGATATCTCTTGGGGTCTCTGTCTGCAGGCTGCGGGGGCGAAAGGCCCTATGGGCTCTATCAATCCTCATTAACTTGTCAACAGGAAGGCCGAGCAGCTTGTTGAAAACCCCACTTATCGTCGGGAGCAGATCTGGATCCTTGATGGCTTCAGGCAGACCTCGGATTCGGATATTATTACGCCTGCTCCGATTTTCCTGGTCCTCAATTTTATACAGAGCCATCCTATGTGCTAATGCTTGACGTTTAGAGATATTTTGGAGTTCTTGGATTGCAGCAGCATGTGAATCTAATCTATGCTCGGACTCCTCAACCCGGGTTAGTACCTGATTCAAGTTCTCTCGGACCAAGGATACTTCGTTTTTAATTGACTTTTCCAAACCCCTCAACATAGAGGCTAAATCCGCCTTTGTGGGCAGACCGCTTACTAGCGCAGCTACTGTGGATCGGCTCGGGGAGACATCCGTCCCGTCCGAGCACCAAGAGGAGGCTGGAGATCTATGGGAAGCTGACGGGCTATGGGGGGGGCCGGAGCGAGCACCCGGCATATGGTCCGAACCCCCTGCTTCCAACAACTCCTCGGTCTCCACTGCCAGGTACTTTTTTATAGAGCCAGTGGTCGGCTTCTTTTGGGGTTGTGTTGTTCTCAAGGTCCTTCTCCCCATAGCTGACAAGCGGCACAGCAACCAGATCCGCACCCCACAGGCCCTGCGGCTCTGATGTACAAGCTGCCCGGATTGCTCTAAAGTAAATGTGCAAGGTCAGGGGGCACAAAGAACCCCAAACCCAAAAATCTTGATGGCTCAGCGGCACAGCTGCTAGCAGATTCACAGGTCAGCGATCAATCCATACGGCAGTTCTCAATACAATTCTGCGACTTAGTAGCTTAGCGACTTGACGACGGGATTCGGTTCAATTTAGTTTAGTGATCCAGCGACTTGCTGCTTCAAAGCTATCCCACCTCACGATGCACAGCGATGCACAGCAATGCACAGCAACTAACAAGCAGGCTAGCAGATAAATTGAGCGGTCAGACCACCTGGCAGTTCTTAAATAAAGTCTCAGTCACCGCTTAGTCTTTATTTTGTCACTGCTTTGAATACTGATCTTGCTGACCCACTGAGCACTGAGCCCGCTGTACAGTCGGCTGGTGGCTTAGGATTTTAACAGGATTTTAACAGGTTTGGCAGCTCTACAGCTCTACAGCTCGACACAGCACCACTCCAATGACTCAACTCAACCCCACTCAGGCAGCCCAGGAGTAGAAGGGCTAGAGGTCTTAGTCAGGAAATCTGCCCGCCAATCCCGGCAATCCTCCGCTCCTCCGCTCTGATGGCTTAGCGACTCGGTATAGAGCTGCACAGCTGCACAGCTTAGTAGCCCGATAGTCCGGTAATCCGGATGGTATTCAGCTCAGTGCAGTGCTGTCTTTACAGTCTATGCAGTCTTTGCTCGGTACTATGCAATGCGGAGCGGCGGTACCTCGGCTCAGTATAGCCCCGCTCTATGCGGTGGTACCTCTGCTCAGTGCAAACCCCGGCTTGTGTGGCGGTACCTCGAGTGCAATGTAGCTCCGCTCGGTCCTGCTTGTTTATCCGGTAATATCTTCGGCACTATCCTCGGCTCGCTCTCAGCTGTGAACTGCTGTGCACGTTAGCTAGTCAGGCAACAATTAGCAGACAATTAGCCGGCAGACAATGCGAACACCTGGCGGTTCTCACGGAGGGGCTCAGGAGCTCAGGGAATGTGTGTCCTCACCCTCTCATGCTCTGGTCTTGATTTGGCTGTTAGTTGATATAATAAGCCTAATAGGTAAAGTGTGGTGTTAAGCAATCTTCTATAATCATAGGTGGGGATAGCTGTTAAAACTGCAAAGAAATAATGTTAATAGGAATAAAATCTGACAACAGAAGGGTTAATTGAACAGCCGGATGTTCCACCATAGGCTTAGTGTAGTCTATATTAAGTCTATTGATCGCTAGTAATTTGGCTGTGAAGGGGTTACAATGAGGAGAAGGGGAATATTTAAACTCCGTTGCCGTGCCATGGAGCCACCCTCTGTGATGAAGTCGGATGTGATTAGATGCATTGGCTACACGGCAACTGGATGTGAAGAAAGGACGTAATCTCCGGAAGTGTGAGCAACCAATACGATCCAAAAGGGATGGGGAGATCACAGCACTGAGGCACCTGACATTTCTTTTGATTTTAATTATGGACGTATTTTATTTATTCTTGATGTAAGTGCATTACTTTTAAAATAAAGCAGGTACCTTAAGGTTTTACACTATCGGAGTGTTTGTCTCGATTCTTTCCCCACATGTGGAGATTGTTTCCAATATCTGGACGGAGGTCTAAACAGCTTTAGATCATGATGTAGACTTCTTTTGTTAATACACCATCTTTACCACATTTGTTTGGACATTAATGATTGCTATATGGATTTTTTTTTGTTTTTTGCACATATATACAATGCCTTAAAGTATTCATACCCCTTGAAATTTTCCACATTTTGTCATGTTACAACCAAAAACGTACATGAATTGGGAATTTATGTGATAGACCAACACAAAGTGGCACATAATTGTGAAGTGGAAGCAAAATGATAAATGGTTTTCAAATTTTTTTACAAATAATTATCTGAAAAGTGTGGCGTGCATTTGTATTCAGACTCTTTTACTCTGATACCCCTAACTAAAATCTAGTTGAACCAATTTCCTTCAGAAGTCACCTAATTAGTAAGTAGAGTCCTCCTGTGTGTAATTTAATTTCAGTATAAATACAGCTGTTCTGTGAAGCCCTCAGAGGTTTGTTAGAGAACCTTAGTGAACAAACCGCATCATGAAGGCCAAGCAACACACCAGACAGGTCAGGGATAAAGTTGTGGGGAGGTTTAAAGCAGGGTTAGGTTATAAAAAAATATCCCAAGCTTTAAAATTCTCACAGAGCACTATTTATTCCATCATCCGAAAATGGAAAGAGTATGGCACAAAAAAAAAGGAATCAAAGAGCCCTGCTTGTTAGAGCTTACAATTTAGGAACAAAAGGAATCAGAGGGCCCTGCTCGTTAGAGCTTACAATCTAAGAATGTGATTTGATTAGAATTGGCGCGCTACTGTGGAATATCTGTTGTATGATTAATTAGTAGCAGAACGTTACCACAAAGTAGCTCATTAGTATACAGGCACCTGGAAACTGTTATGGAGGTGGAGGAAACCAGCGATGTTTCCGGGAGAACTCCTTTCTCAAATCTGAAGCTTTCAGCTCTCTCTCCACTATCCAAAATAGAGAAGAGAGCTGAAAGCTCCTGTGTCTCAAGTCCTAAGAAAGAGGGGAGAACTCTCCTTGAAAAGCGTGCATGTGTATGTGCATGTGTGGCTTTCTTCTCCAGACCTGGCAGCACACTGGCCCACAGTGTGGGTGCTGACATCTTGGCTCTCTTGAAAACTCCCCACTTGATTGGACATTATACATACAAAGAAGACTAAGCAACTCTGCCAAAACAGGGGGCTCGGCTATATGATAGACTACGTAACTATCATCCATTTAGAGGATATTATGTAGCAGGTACGATCTTTGTTTTGATCTGAACACCAGTTTTAAACACGCTAGGCAACAGGATTTTGCATACACATGCGTGCCTTTCTTCTCCAGCCTGTGAACTCACTGGCCATAAGCAGTGTGAGTGCAGAAAACTTGGATCTCTTCCAAACTCCCAGATGGATCGCACATTGATATACAGGGCAAAACTAAGCATATACTAAGCTATATGAGAGACTACTACAATCAGACTCTTTGCACTGCTTTATTACATAGGTTTAAAAAAATGTACCAATGGTTCATACATTGGAAAATGCTATACGGTTTTATTGTGTGTCCACGTGTTTTTCAGTGGAGAAAGGTGTAATTTATAGCACTAATAAATTTCAGCAACTGGGATACCCTTAGCGCTTTTAACTGTAAAAGTAAATGTGTCCCAGATGTTAGGGCATGAAATATTTGTACAACAGCTGGATGAAGTAGAGAATTTTTTTCTGCTGCACTATACTCTATATGATTGAAGCTTTAAAAAAAAGCTTTGATCCTGACAGGTGCCAAACTAAAGGCATCTTTTTACAAGGCTTGTTGCAGCTATGTATATTTATACTCCAAATGATCCTATAATGGAAAGAGAAGACAAAAACTACTCAACCACTGTGCAAGTAAAATATGACATTATAGCCCAACTCCAGACAAAATGTTTTTTTTTTTTTTCTGTAAATTGGGGATGGATTAGTCTGATTTTAGAGCTGTTTGTTTCCTGGTAGCACCCATTTTTGGTACAGGAAGCCAGGGAAAATCTCTCCAGCAAGGATATGGATGATCAAAAGCTGACAGAGTTTCCAACTCTTCCCTATTCCATCTTAGAGGCAAAATGTGTTTTGGCTTAAGTTGGGGTCTGGATCGATTAAATTTGGATACACATGTGAAATAGAACGTTGTGAGAAATCTTTGTTAATGTTAAAATGGTATTTTGGTTCCTAATAAAAAAAAAAAGGTGTTTATTTATAGAAGTCTCTATGCAGCATTTTATCATTAATTTCATTCTCTGTGTATGATTATGCATGTATGGTTACTAATCTGCACTTATTGGAAGCAGATGATTACTCCAAAGTATTGCAGAATGTTCCAGTCAAAGGGAAGGCTTTATTGCATAATAATGTTTTCATGGGCATCAGGTTAGTGGAACGAATATCTGGTTCACTGTAAAATATCATGCATACAGAAATGCTTCATTGCCAAAACTTTTGTCCTTAAGGAACCACGTGGAGCAAAGTTGTATTATGTTTGGTACAACTTTATTCTCAGGAAAATATATTTTTTTGTGAAATTGAGAATTTTTCACTTGGAGATCTTGCCAGTAACAGATAGATTTTGGGTTGACTTACACTTCTAGTTGGGTCTGTAACTTATTAAAACAGGTCATTTTTTAATGACCTTTATTAATATATTTTAGGTATAATGCTCCAAAATGAGGAAAAGATCCCTTATGTACAAAACTTCAAGTATTAAGCACTCTGGAAAGTAGATTGCCTACCTGATAACTCCAATTATGTATACAGAAGATAGTTTGCAAATTAGCTTTTGAATCATTGCTATATAGCTTTAATATTCTGTGCTTTTCATTGCAGGATCAGTGACCCAGGAGTGAGACAAGTCCTAGAAGGCCCTTCAGGAATCAAGATAAAAGAACTAAATTTAACAAACTGTTTACGTGTCAGTGACTTGTCTCTTCTCAGAATTGCACAAAAGTAAGTTTGAATTTAAGTCTACAAAGTGGTACATTCCAGAATTCCGAAATTAAAAAATGTTAACTTAGCAAAAATCTCATTGCAGGATGCAGTCGAGGTGAGGATAATTTCTTATAGTTTTTTATTTCTTATAGTTTTTTTTTTTTTTTACTCCAATGCATTACTTTTGTATTTGTTATATGTATAACATCTATAGAATGTGCAGTTGAATAGATGTGAGAGCATATGTTGAAAGTTAGTTTAATTTGTATTCGTCTTCTTTTGTTCTGTCCTACTGTTCTTATATGTCCAGTTCATTATTCTCTTTCTTCAGACTAACCTTTTAGATGTTCAGACATTTTTATATCTGTCAACTCCAACATTTTCCTATTTTATAAAATATAAATATATATCCCCGTGTTGCTTTGACTCCCTTGATTCACTATAGCTGAGTGATCCCAGGTGTTTAATCACAACTCAAAACTTTATATGGTATGAAAATCGGTGTAGCGCTTTTCCCATAGGCCCCTTTCACACAGGCGGACCGTTCAGATCCGCCTGTCCGTTTTTTTGGCGGATCTGAACGGTCCCCCCATGCATCCCTATGGGGCATCGGATGTCAGCGGAGACATGTCCGCTGACATCCGACCCGATCCGATCCGTCAAATCTGGACGGATGGAAACCCTATTTTCCATCCGTCCAGCGGATCGGATCGGATGGGATCGGGTGAGAACGGACTGACGGTCCATTGACATCCGATTTCCCCCATAGAGATGCATGGGGAACTGTCAGCTGTGTCAGCTGTGTCTCCGCACACAGCTGTCCTCCTGCTGCTCAGCGGGGGATCGGCGGCTCGAGAAAAACGGACTCCGTCCAACGGACGGAGTGTGTGAAAGAGCCCATAGCCACCAATCTTTCCAAATAAAGATAAACTCCCAAAACTATGTTTGAAAAAAAAGAAGTATGTGTACTATATTAACACCTACGTAATGTGAAAAAAAGTTTATATGACCCAACGTAAGCTGTATTATATATATATAAAAACAAATCATGAAATTCAATAAAACCAATAAATCAAACAAAGACCTGTGTTCAACATATATTTACTCCAACCATTAGATGTAAACGTAAAACAATATTACACCATACACCCCCCCCGACCACACCAGCTCCAGCCCGCACACCATACCCCCCCCCGGTCGCTGGCTCACTCACCCTGGAGTGACATGTAGAGGGCAGGCAGCAGTGACGGCGGCTTCCCTATCAGTCTCCTTCGTGGGTCGGGCTTCACCTGCATCTCCTCCCTCCTCCTTGGCCAATAGCGAGGCTTCTCCAATCAGGAAATGGGTCTCAGGACCCACCTCCAGATTGGCCAGGAGGAGAATCCGTGTGACAATAGCGAATATTCATTCGCTATTGTCACACAACTGGGTGGACTCAGAGCGCAGTGCTCTGGGCCCCAAGCCCACCCTTTTTTAAAGCCTATTAGAGCATCTGACTCTAATTACGTGCTTCAAAGAAAAAACCCCATTGGAATCCATGCGTCCAGCGCCCTGCATGTAGATTAGGGGGCCGGACGCATGGATGGGGGCGGCGCCCCTGCGCCCCCAATGGGCGGGCCGCCACTAGTCTGTATATGCAGTAAAGCATGCTTGTTATACTCACTGTGTAACCTAAGGGGCTACAAAGGCTGTTTGATCCTGTCTTCTCTGATCATCCCGTTCTTCCACTGTCCCCAAACCATCTTCTGATAAGACAGAACCTTTGGAGTCACTCTGCACATGATCAGTTTGGTGTGTATTGCTAGAGTTTTTCTTTTCTTGGGAGAGTGCATGTGATCAGCATAGGACCAATCTGCACTGTCCAGACAGAGGGTCAGGGGTTCTGCAGCCTCATAGGACAATCAGGGGAGAATGAAAACTCCTCCTACAAGCTTTAACCAGACACTGATAGAAGGCATAGGACTGCTATATACTGCTGATGAGAAAAGGTATTTATCGGTTTACTAAACTAATTGCATTTCTTGTTCTGTGTACTTTAAAGGGCCAGATATATAGAATGCAGGGTTATGGGTTTAGTAACACTTTAAGACGGGTCATTAAATCTATTTGGGCTCCATGCACACTAGCGTTTTTTATAAGCTCAAAAAATGCTAGAAAAAAAAATGCTGGTTGAAAAATGCTGATAACAGCGTTTTTGTGCCAACTTGTAGTAGTGTTTTAGTCGCTTTTAGAAAAGTGTGCATTTTATTAGCGTTTTTACAGTACAGTACAACTCAAATAAAGCTGTTTTAGTAACGTTTTGAAGTGTTTAGGAGCATGTAGGAGTATTTAACCTTTTTTTATGCTGGAAAACCCTCCATAAAACTACAAAAGTTTTTTTTTCTGCTCCTAGATTCTGAAGCTCAAAAAACGATAATAGTCTAAAGTAGAATGCATAGATACATACTGTTAGGATAACACTATTTAGCTTCTAGGAGCAGAATAAAAATGCTAATAACAGCTTCTAGGAGCTTCTAATGCTAGTGTGCATGGAGCCTAAGAGTTCACATTAGGTAGATGTTAATATAGTACACACACTTCTTGTTAATATAGTACACACAGACTTTTTCTTCAAACTGGACACTTCGCAACACTGTCTGAGGCCCCCCACAGTGGCGGAACACCAGGGCCTGGTCGCAAGTGTGTCCTCTGCGACCCTGGTAGTTCCACCACTGATAGAAGGTACTTTTTGAGTTAAGAATACATACTTGAATATAATTGTTTTTTAAAATTGCTTTTTAAAACCAGAGTTTGTCAATTTAAGTAAGAAATACATGTATATGAGACAACATTTGAAGTTACAAAGTGGGTTTTTTTGATTCAGTAAACCTTTTATTTTAATTACTATTTAAAACAATGAATGTTTGCAAAACTTTATTTTACTAGCCTGTTTTAAGCTGGAGTGCCAAATTTTCTAACTATGAGTGTCAGGAGTTTGGTATTCTTGCATGTCCATAATTTTTTGCGAGCTGTGGTAGCCCACGTGTTTATTTTTCCAATGTCTGGATTGGAGACCTTCCATTTTTGCAATAGTAGTCTGCATAGTTTACTTTTTTCTGAATCATAACTCCTCCTTTTTTCCTTTGTCTTCCCCTGTCTATGACTGCCAGCATGATAGACTAGTAACTAACGTTTTCAGAAAGAGAGGCCAGCATTGGCAGCTTACATATTTCTCTCATGATGGGTTTTCTTTACAACTCTGTAAAAGTATATGTATACAGTATGTGTATTTTCTTTTAGTTTGAAATAGTATTAAATGGTACAAGTTTTATTTTTTAAAGAATACATTGTAAGCAACCTTGTGAACATAGAGCAAATGATGTACTGGGGAATACAGTATGTGAGTACAAGCACGTACTTTGGATACCAATTACCTCTGCTGGCTCTAGATCCTCCATTGCAGCTTACCTGAATTTCCTGTTGGGGAGTGCATTTACTGAGGTGCAAGCCACTGTCCATCAATTAGCTGGGACGAACAGGAAGCAGGAGAGTGGCTTGCTAGGGGGCTGTGTATTTGCATGGACACATGCTGCATTTCAGTTTGGGGTGGAGGGACTTGACTGGCTTGCACAGAATCCTGAACTCAACCTGATAGAACACCTTTGGCATCAATTAGAGCGGAGACTGCGAGCCAGGCCTTCTTTTCCAACATCAGTGTCTGATCTTGCGAATGCGCTTCTGGAAGAATGGTCAAACATTCCCATGTTAAACAGCATTTGAAATGGCTATAAACAATTTTGACTTTAATATCGCTTTAACTATATTTTCTTCTTAAAATTTGTTGCATTGTATTATGACAACATTTTCAATGTGATCTATTCTTCTAGAGTAAAATTCCTTTGAATTTCATGTTTTTGGACTAATATGATTCTGATGTCATTTTTACTCCTGCCAGCTCTGTAGAAACTAGCCATCTGTTAGAGCCAGAAAAGAATTGCTTTCAGTAACTTTCATAGAAATTATTTGTGTTTTGCTCACTATGTGTCCTGAACTAGTGGAGAAGGATTGTAATGGTGTTAGTATTTCCAGGATGGTTTGTAGGCAGCATAGCTCTTTGGAAGAAAATAAATGAAAGGGCCTTCTCTACATACACATCCGCTAATATGGATTAAAACCTACCCAGCCCACAGATATAATAGCAGCATGATAATTACAGAAATGTTCAAACCAGTATAAGGACCACAGTGCCAAAATCACAGTTTGGAAGCAAATATGAGAATATGCTAAAATGTTTCTGTATAATATGATTGTAATATGTATACAATGTAGTATAATAATGGGCATAGTGATGGAGTTGTGATGCAGACATTGCCTGGGGTAACAAATATTGCACCTAACATCAACTGATTTGCAAAATGTCATACAGAAGAGGCTCTCTGTGTACCATTGGTTTAAATTTTAGCAATAAGAAAGACCAACATTAGGGTTGGGATACCTAGGGCTAGCCACAGAAAATGACAGCCAGGTTCATCTTTAAGAATGCTGCTACATCTGCTGAGAATGATGCAAAGAAAAATGTGTGACTAGTGGCCATAACTAAAATAAAATGGATGATTTATTTTTAGTGAGCATATAAATGTGAGACCAGCTTATGAAAAACATGTTCTTTGATGATAAAGTTTTTCTTTTTTTTTTATTCTAGTTTTTTAATAGCAGGATAGCTGACCCTACCTGCTATTCTCTATTATGAATTCTGTTTAGAAGGCATCTCACATGTTACAAAACACTATCAAAGACTGTTACATGTAACAAGGTTGTCAAAGACCACTTGCATGTAACAAAAGACAATCATGTAACAAAAGATGGCTCGCATGTAACAAAAGACTGTCAACAATGGTTTGAATTTAAGTCCTTATATAGATAGTCCACAGTCTATGCCACATTAATTGTCCTGAGTCAATGCCATAATCATTTTCCCTATCACAAAATGCAATTAAAACTATAACCACATATTTTTGTATTGTAATAATTATACACATGATGACCAGCTTTTGTTGTGAGCAGCATGTAAATAAGATTTTACTTGCTTGATTTTAGTAATTAATAAATTCAAGTTAGCATACAAGAAAATAAAGAATATGCCATTTGTATGTTTTTACTAGACTGCCATCTTGCTAATGAGTTCTTCTAAACATAAGGCAGTTAAATCTTAGATACTGTCAGTTTGCCCACATAGGGCAAATTGACAGTGTCTGTGCAAAGGGGATCAGTAACCCCGCTTATATTTACTGTAACCCACACTGTGCTTGCGTTCTTTTGTCAATACCTCTTCCTCCAATCTGAACATAGATATCAGATACTACAGCCGCCCTACATACAAAACTAACCAGAACTAAAACTAACAACTTTTACTGAACAGACTCACACACATCCCCTCCTGATCAAATTACCCCACCAGGTCAGATACCTGACTACGTTATCTTATGCAAATGAAATTGTGTACAGAAATATAATCAACCTGAACCAATTACCTAGCCATCTGGACATTAACAGTAGGTGAATGGGAATCCACATCTAGACAATGTTATAATAAACTCAGCATTGCAACAATGCTAAAACAAAATACATTACACATTATCCTACTGTAAGTATAAACACAGAATCCACAGTAGGCAATAGGTGAGTAAATAAGCATAATCAACAATGTGTAGAAGACAGGTGGTTGAGCTGATGATATTAGCATCTGCTATGAGTCTGACTGTGTGAAGCAGTCTCTTATTGGCAATAGGCAGCTAGGACTTTAACATGGATCCTAGGCCTAGAGTCTTCATATATTCCTTGAGATTTATTGTTGACAAATATTACTGTCCCATTTGAGTAATCAAAACCATATTCTCAGTGTCCATTAGGTATCTGTCCATCATTTCTTGTTAACCCTTTGCCCCTAATAGGCACAGGGTGACTTACACATAAGAGGGGAGCTGAGAGGGGGATTTCTCAACCTCTCAAAGGTAAGCTGGGTTCCACGAGCCCCCCAACCAAAGTGACTCCCGTCACATTTACCTTGCCTGCACTCCCTCACCACTCTTTCCTCCACCGCAGCTGGCGCTGAAATTGACAAATCATCATTTACCAAGGTTCAGACCTAGCAGTTGGCTTCTAGCCTCAAGCACTGTCACATAAGAGCAGCCAGAGAGTGTTGATGGCTGAGGAAGGAGCGGCAAGGGAGTGCGGGCAAGGTAAACATACAAGGGTTCGCAGCGTGACTATTTGTAGAAGCACTGTCACTTTGCCCTACAAAGGGGTAAGGTGAAAGTATCTCTTCAATCACATGGTGATGCTGGCACTTTCCATACCATTTTAGTTGTGGAAACCATTAACACCGGTATGTGGTAAAAAAAAGATTTAATTAACAAGCAAAGTCTAATTTCTTCAATTGAAAAAAATAAAAAAGAGAATATACAGTACCTCCCAAAAGTAAGTACGCCCCTCACATTATAGTAAATATTTTATTATATCTTTTCTTGTGACAACACTGAAGAAATTACACATTACTACAAGGTAAAGTAGTAAGTGTACAGCTTGTATAACTGTGTAAATTTTCTGTCTCCTCAAAATAACTCAACACACAGCCATTAATGTCTAAACTGCTGGCAACAGAAATGAGTACACCTCTAAGGGAAAATGTCCAAATTGGGCCCAATTAGCCATTTTACCTCCCCAATGTCATGTGACTCCTTACTGTTACAAGGTCTTAGGTGTGAATGCGGAGCAGGTGTGTTAAATTTGGTGTTATCGCTCTCACCAGTCTGACATACTGGTCACTGGAAGTTCAACATGGCACCTCATGGCAAAGAACTCCCAGAGGATCTGAAAAAAGATTTGTTGTTCTACATAAAAAATGGCCTAGGCTATAAGAAGATTGCCAAGACCCTGAAACTGAGCTGCAGCACGGTGGCCAAGACCATACAGCGGTTTAACAGGACAGGTTCTACTCAGAACAGGCCTCGCCATGTTCGACCAAAGAAGTAGAGTGCACGTGCTCAGCGTCATATCCAGAGGTTTTCTGTGGGAAATAGACGTATGAGTGCTGACAGCATTGCTGTAGAGGTTGAAGGGGTGGGGGGGGGGGGTCAGTCTGTCAGTGCTCAGACCATACGCCGCACACTGCATCAAATTGGTCTGCATGGCTGTCGTCTCAGAAGGAAGCCTCTTCTAAAGATGATGCACAAGAAAGCCTGCAAACAGTTTGCTGAAGACAAGCAGACTAAGGACATGGATTACTGGAACCATGTCCTGTGGTCTGATGAGACCAAGATAAACTTATTTGGTTCAGATGGTGTCAAGTGTGTGTGGTGGCAACCAGGCGAGGAATACAAAGACAAGTGCGTCTTTCGAACAGTAAAGCAGGGTGGGGGGAGTGTCATGATCTTGGGCTGCACGAGTGCTGCCGACACTGGGGAGCTACAGTTCATTGAGGGAACCATGAATGCCAACATGTACTGTGACATATTGAGGCAGAGCATGATCCCCTCCCTTCGGAGACGGGGCCGCAGGGCAGTATTCCAACATGATAACGACCCCAAACACACCTCCAAGACATCCACTGCCTTGCTAAAGAAGCTGAGGATAAAGGTGATGGACTGGCCAAGCATGTCTCCAGACCTAAACTCTATTGAGCATCTGTGGGGCATCCTCAAATGGAAGGTGGAGGAGTGCAAGGGCTCTAACATCCACCAGCTCTGTGATGTCATCATGGAGGAGTGGAAGAGGACTCCAGTGGCAACCTGTGAAGCTCTGGTGACCTTTATGCCCAAGAGGGATAAGGCAGTGCTGGAAAATAATGGTGGCCACACAAAATATTGATACGTTGGGCCAAATTTGGACATTTTCACTTAGGAGTATACTCACTTTTGTTGCCAACGGTTTAGACATTAATGGCTGTGTGTTGAGTCGTTTTGAGGGGACAGCAAATTTACACTGTTATACAAGCTGTACACTCACTACTTTACATTGTAGCAAAGTGTCATTTCTTCAGTGTTGTCACATGAAAATATATAAAATATTTACAAAAATGTGAGGGGTGTACTCACTTTTGTGAGATACTGTAATTCACTTTGAAGTCACAAACTGCAAATAAATATAGAAGCATTACACATTAACAAGGGGTGTGCTCCCTTTTGTGAGATACTGTATGTATGTATGTATGTATGTATGTATGTAATAACCAGAAAAGATAGTCTGTGTAGGATCTGGGTGAGGGATCCTTAACACTGGGACTAAATTCTCAAAATAAAGGAAAAGGGAAAAATTAAAAGCAGAGGATCCAGTGGGTATAGAAAAAGGGGAGAGAAGGAAGGAAAAAAGGGGGGAAAGAAAAACAAAGAAAAGAAAGGAAAGAAAAAGTGGGATAAGAAAAAGAAGAAAAGGAACAAAGGAAAGAAAAAGGGGAAATAGGATAGGGAGAAAAAAGAGGAGAAGTACAAAGTATAAGAATAGCTAGAGAGATGAGAAAAGAGGGCTGGTGGGATTTTGACGGTACTGTAGGTCTAGAAAGTATATAACTTGTTTATAAAAGGTACATATTTATTTATTTTAGCAAGGTTAAAAGCGCAGAAGACATACAATGGTACATACAATTGGAATGTAAAAACATTATTGTATCCAATGTTGACATACAAGTACAGGAACAGGCAGTAGATATAGACACATGAAACAATAACCGGTGGTCAGATGAGCACCTGGCATCTACCCAACATGTTTTGCGGACAAATGGGTCCGCTTCTTCAGGGGTTTGATACAAAATAGTGTTGTTTTTGCCTTTAAGATCCTGTGTAATAGAAGATATATATTAGAATACAGCATATAAATTGATTGATGTGCTGTTTTTAAGCCAACCCTCAACTCGGCGCGGTGACACACCTCCGGGCGGAAGTGACGTCAGCACGCCGAGTCAGGTCCCTAATGGCGTAGTCCGGGTGACGGAGCATGCGCCGTGCTGTGCACCAAACAGCCGCGATAGCGGCAGTGTACAGCCACCAGACCGGATATGAATGGGAATCAAGTCCCACAATCTCGGCCGGCCCAGAGACCACACATGCGTTGGAGGTGCTGGGTCATGGCGACCCCCGCAGGGGGAAAGGAAGATAGCATGGGATTGCGCGTGTGCAGTGGCTGGGAAACAGTTTTAAAGACACATTTATGTCAATATTCCAACAATCATACAGGTAGTCAAACAATGAACAATACATAGATTATACAAAGCACCCTTTTTAGTGTTTACATACAAAATGCATACTGACAGCCATCCCACGCAATCCCATGCTATCTTCCTTTCCCCCTGCAGGGGTCGCCATGACCCTGCACCTCCAACGGATGTGTAGTCTCTGGGCCGGCCGAGATTGTGGGACTTGATTCCCATTCATATCCGGTCTGCTGGCTGTACACTGCCGCTATCGCGGCTGTTTGGTGCACAGCACGGCGCATGCTCCGTCACCCGGACTACGCCGTTAGGGACCTGACTCGGCGTGCTGACGTCACTTCCGCCCGGAGGTGTGTCACCGCGCCGAGTTGAGGGTTGGCTTAAAAACAGCACATCGGCATCATCATTTCAGATGCCGTTGTCCATGCAAACAGACGACCTAGAGGTAAGGAGTGTTGAGTTACTATGTGTGACTCTAACACGGACTTCATTTACAAATCCGTCCCTGATTTTGTTTCTCTGTATATCCATCTAGACCGCACGCTGCTGGTGACGCCAGGGAGACATCTCCCCCCCTTCCGTTTTTCCTTTCCCGTCCTCTCCTCCCCTTCCCCCCCCCCCTTATCTCCTTTCCCTCTCCCTGTTGGCTGAGCAAGTTACCCCAGTATTGCACTGTTGTAATCAGAATTAAGACTCCCGGCACCCCAAAACAGCGTCTCAGGTTATAAGTGTCCATTCAGTCCGGCCTGACAGATGATACACTGTCTAAGGCTTGGTAAGTCTAATTTTCATATCGCTCAACCCCTACCTCTAACCACAAAGGTCTGCCTGTTATTTATGAGCACTAATCTAGAACCTCTTGATTTCTACAGAGAGTGATATAACTTACACTACTCTGTTGAGCATCTCAGACAACTATATCCATTATTGTCTACATACAGGTACTTACGCTTATAGTAAGAAGGTTTTCCTTTCTTTTCTTTTTATATATTTTTTTTTTAAACAACTTTTCTTTCACAAACTTCTGCATGCCAATATCCCCTCCACATCCGTTGGTGAGGCGTTCACTGGGTGGTGACCCGCATCTGCATGGGGTTTGATAGACATGGGACCCTGGTGTGCATGTGCATGTAGTGGCTCTGAGACGCATCAATCAATTTATATGCTGTATTCTAATATATATCTTCTATTACACAGGATCTTAAAGGCAAAAACAACACTATTTTGTATCAAACCCCTGAAGAAGCGGACCCATTTGTCCGCGAAACATGTTGGGTAGATGCCAGGTGCTCATCTGACCACCGGTTATTGTTTCATGTGTCTATATCTACTGCCTGTTCCTTTACTTGTATGTCAACATTGGATACAATAATGTTTTTACATTCCAATTGTATGTACCATTGTATGTCTTCTGCGCTTTTAACCTTGCTAAAATAAATAAATATGTACCTTTTATAAACAAGTTATATACTTTCTAGACCTACAGTACCATCAAAATCGCACCAGCCCTCTTTTCTCATCTCTCTAGCTATTCTTATACTTTGTACTTCTCCCCTCTTTTTTCTCCCTATCCTATTTCCCCTTTTTCTTTCCTTTGTTCCTTTTCTTCTTTTTCTTATCCCACTTTTTCTTTCCTTTCTTTTCTTTGTTTTTCTTTCCCCCCTTTTTTCCTTCCTTCTCTCCCCTTTTTTATACCCACTGGATCCTCTGCTTTTAATTTTTCCCTTTTCCTTTATTTTGAGAATTTAGTCCCAGTGTTAAGGATCCCTCACCCAGATCCTACACAGACTATCTTTTCTGGTTATTAGTATCATTGGGATGTTGGTACATTTTACAAACTTACAACAAACACCAATTTTGGTATGTATGTATGTATGTATATATGTATATAGATATGAACACACACACAAATTAGCAGCAGAATGTGTCATAGTATTTTTTTTATTACTGCCTCTAGGATGTTTTCAACTCTTAGCAGGGCCAGTATAATTCCTTGCCAACTCTAAAAAGAAAATCTTCCAGCTGAGAGGCTCAGCAGCAGTTCTGTTTTGACTCATACCATCTTAGCACAGAAAATAGCTCTAAACATCTGACCTGAGCTGCACATACCTCTATTGACTACAGACATAAAGCATCAACCAACGACGCCAACCCTCTCCAGCTTTTGGCAGGGGAAACTTGGTCCTTACTGGCTGCCAATAGTGAGAGGTGCCAGACAGTATCACTCTCCACTCTGACAATGCATTGAACACATACAGTACTAATATGAACTCTGACTTCCAAGGTACGCAAACCCTTAGGGCATAGCGATTGACACTGGTGGGAGTACAACACAGGTTTAGGGGATTCAGGGGAGTCCAATATTGACTGGAATTGTGGAACTCACTGTATGATTTCCAAGCTCTGTGACTGGAATCTCACCCTGAAGATCAGTATAATTACTGGACAGTGCGAAACTCAGAGCATTGCATAAGGCACAGCACTTATATATTTATATACTTATACAGTAGATACAGTAATGTATAGCAGCACTTTAAACAGAGCAAACTTACTAGGCAAGTGCAATTTGCCGAAAATCAATACAATATTTCAACAACCATTCTTAATGGCCCATAGTAAAATTTGACACCCACAATAAAACACAAAAGGAAAATGATATTCAAGACAGTATAATGTACCAAAACCTGATTAGATAAAATATAACACATAGAACTATGTTTATCAGGATCATATGTCTGTGTCAAACCCCACAATGTTGGCAATTGTCATTTACATTCGAACATCTTGTTGTGGATTTTTTCTGTCATGAGTGCTACAACTCACGGAACATGCCCTGGCTGAGCTTTGCTGTAATTGTTGTCATAATTCCAAGTGTAGCACCCTCTAGTGTACAGTTAGAGTAGTCTGGGAGAGTCTAGGTAATTGGTCTGGGTTACTGTAGGTCAGGCTGGAGTGCTCTACAGGTCAGGCTGGAGTGCTCTACAGGTCAGGCTCTGGTACCTCCCCCTGGTTCTAGAATCTGCTAGAAATTTCTGGAAGCTAGTGGGTGGAGGCCAAAAGGGTGAGATCTGCATAGATTTGTGAATCTGGCCAATCCTCAGGCATGAACCGTGTCAGGGTGGTTGGGTCAGCCCTTAAATATTGTGGAGCCTTACCAGCAGAGGGTGGTTGTTGGGTGGAAGATGGAGTGCTGAGGGTGTGTTGCTGAGCCTGGGATGGGACCCCAGGGCTGAGGGGGCTCTGCCTCCAGGCTGAGGGGGCTTGCCTCCAGGCTGAGTGCTGAGAAAAGAGAGAAACTGATTTATTGCCTTCATATTTTTTTAACTTCATCTAAAAACATTAAAATAATAACATGACATAGCCCATCATGGCTTGTTTGATATATTCAATAAACATAACACATACTTTTTTTTTTTTTTTTACAAATTTGTTTCACAGTTTGTTGTCTTCACACCCTACTATATACCGCTTGTCTCCTTTTGTTATTGTTATGACTGAATAACTTGTGAGTTATGGATGATTTTGGTGAAGTGATTTCAACGACTTTAGCACAAGTTTCATGGGTCCAAAATATCCTACTTGTTCAGCTTCTGTGACAATTTATTGCATTAACACAACTATTGGGATCAGGAACATGAGGACTACCAACCTCTTCCTGGGAGAGGGACCAAGTAAACACACACAAAGGGCCTAGGTGGTATCCCCTTTAAAAGAAGAGAAGGCTTAGAGCTAATAGCATATTTTCTTCAACCCCCTCTATTAACTCACAATAGACCATGCATAATCCCAGTATGGGGGGAACCTCTAGAACGGTATACCAATGCCTAGGATTGTGTGGAATTAGGAAGCCAACTTTGCAGCCCTTCAGGTGGTAACAGCAGTTCCTGTAATTGCTGTTATCAGTGGAAGGCTCCCTGGCCTCTGTCCACACTGTCTGCATGAGCCTCTGTTGCTCGGCTCCCCTTGCTGTCCACAATACAACTTGATCAAGATGCACGTGTTCACACCACTCTCCAACTCAAACACTTTCCGCAGTATCATCTGCTGCATTCAATATAATCACCTCTGCTTATATAGTACCTTATCTTGAAGCCCTGTTCACTGCTGCCTTGTTGCTGCTTGTGTGCTCCAGTGATTTTGACAGTTAGCAATCACTTGCCTCCTTTATCCCTGTTATAGAGTTATATCCTGATCTAACTCTTCTTTCTTTTTCTCCCAGTCCACAGTCAGCAATTTCTCTCTTCACTCACTGGCTTATAACCAACTCCTGCCATACATCTTTTCTCAGTGAAACCTAATCAGTTGCTGCTCCTCTCTTACCACTAGCATTCAGCAATAATTAGCTCCTGATGTGTCTACCTTTGCCTAGCCACAATATTTCTCCCCTTTCCTCCCCCTGATCGTGGTCAAATTATATTTTATAATGCCCCCCATTAGCTCATACACAGCCTCCCCCATCCTCTTACCACAGTCACATCTCACTCTGCCACCTTCCTCTTCCCAGTCCTTGATCAGCTATTGTTCTGCCTCCTTGGGCTTTTCTCCCTGTTTCAGATGCCTCTTTCCCTTTCTTCCCTATGGTCGCTTGCCGTTGGTCAGCTATCAATCCTTTCTTCCCTCTAATTCCTGCCATGATCAGCTTTTTCTCTGACTCATCTATGGCCCCCAGTCCAAAATTAAATGCTGTTATGCCTTCTTCATCTGCTAATAGTAATTGGGGTACATGAGGCCCACCAGAGGAAACAGGAGAAAGGGCCCACCTTTCAGCAGTGTACTCAGCATGGAGAATAGTGAGTGTGGTGTACTTTGAGTGAGTGCAGTTAAATGGGCATGGTTTAGGGGTGGTGGTTTATTGTTAGTCAGTATGGGAAAGTAGGGTAGCTTCTTTATTTTTTAAGTAGCAGTATCGCCAATGCTATCTGCAATCCTATGTTATTGCTCACATATTGTTATTGTTCACAAAAAGGCCAACAGGGACTGATCACATGTAGGAAATCCTGTCAGGGACAGTCCACATACAACAAAAGCCTGTTAGAGACTTTTTACATGTAACAACAAAGATTTAAGAGACTGTTTACAAGTTAGAAAAGACTTTTAGTGGCTGCTGGCATATTATAAAAGATTGTTAGAGACTGTGTGCACGTTACAAAAGACTGGTGACATGTAACATACGCCTGTCATAAATGGTTTCAAGGGATTGCCAGAGACTGCTAGCTCAATAGCAAACATGGGAAGTTCTTGAACTCCATAATCCTGAGACTGCAGGGCTAATAGTGGTGAGATAGTCAGCAAACTGTTGAGATAGTAGTGGTTTGTGCAGCATGCTATGGCAAACTGGTGGGGTTAGTAGCAGTATGCTAATTAGGGGGAAAGCAAAAAAATGTTTTTAGGGGAGAGAACACACAAAGGGCATTTAATTATAGTAACATGGTTTTGGAAACAGTGCTGGGTTGACGATAGGCAAAAAAATGACTATAAATAAGTTGTCAATCATGACAATACCTGGACAACAAACATATTGTTATGGTGTAACATGTGTCATTAGTGGACAGAGGGGGAGTTAGAGAGGGTAGCTGTAGGAGGAGAGAGCACAGCCCACACCTCCTCCCAGCTCTCTATCTCCTCTACTTAGGAGCTGGCTCATAGCTCCAGATAATGGCTGACATGAGTAGTGATACAGATGTCCCTACATCTGTTAGTCTATTGGCAGCTGAATCAGAGGAAATCCCAGCATCCCAGAGATTGTAATTAAACTGATTAGTTGGAGTTCATGACCAAAATCTGTAGAGTTCCCAGGCCTGTATATCAGCGTACACCATTGTTTTGTAGATACTTTTTCTATGTCTATGTTGTTTTTCTTGCTAGAATTACAATAAGCTTGAAAATCATGCCCATAAAATTGTGTACATAACTTGCTGCTACAAGTATATGTTTCCTATGCACATAATATTATTGTGACATAATTACACTATATAGCTAAAACTGACCACACACGTTACAATCTGATCATACAATCTGTAGCTTGACCAATAACTATGGCCTGCCTGGCTGAATATATGAAACATATAGCCATTTGAAAAAGTCAGTACTCCCCAGGGAAACTGTTGACTTTTCTATTATATATGAACAGGGAAATATTCGATCTTCATTCAAACAGTGTCTACAGATAGCAGTATACCCGAATAAAATATCAATAGATATAATGGTGTTGGTGCTGGTATGCCCCCTCTAGCAAATTAACTTCCTGTAGGTGTTTTGCATACCTGCTCACCAGTCTTTGACATTGACTTGGTGGAATTTTTGACTATCCCACCATGCAAAATTTCTTTACTTGCAAGATGTTTGTGAGTTTCCAAGAGCTTTCTGTTTCAAATCCTTGTTAGATATGCTAGTGTGCTTCAGATCATTATTGTGTTGAAAAATCAATTTCCAGCCAGCCACAACCTTTGGACAGTTGGTTTTACATTGTCATTAAGCACATTTTGTTGCAGAATTCATGGTTGGTTTGACAGCTGCTAGCTGCAAAGGTCCTGAAGCAGCAAGGCAACCCCAAATTGCAACATGCAGCACCATGCTTCACAGTTGGTATGAGGGTCTTTTGAAAGGCTGCTATCAGTTTGCACTAAACATGTTTATTGTTACACTAGCCAAACAATTCTATTTTTGATTGATCAGTATGTAGCACATTGTTCCAGATAGCCTTTATCTATGGTTCAGTGGCAAACTATAGTTTGCTCTAATGCTCTTTTGGACAGCAAAGGGGTTGTCCTTTCTCACCCAACTTGCAGGATAAATTTATGGTATATGTTATATTTATGTTATAATGAATCTCTTTATTATTGTAGATTGATGCATTTTGACATTAGCTGTTGCTCTGTTGTTACCTGTAGATCTCACAATGAACTTTTGGAGACTCATAGGCATCCTTTTTTGAGGACCATAGAGAGCTCTTTTGATCTTGGCATGATGACAGCACTTACATCAGTAGCAAAGATCACCAGATCCTAGATAAAGTCTGAGGAATTTAGTAAAGCATTAATCACTTTTCTGGTGGTAGTTTCCTTTAGAACTACCTGTACCTAATTTAGGCAGGTATTTGCTCCAGTTTTGGTAACATTACCAGCACATGAGCCAAATTCAGGTTCCTGCACAGAACGCTATCCTGGGCCCATTCAGCTGTCAGATGGGAGGTTCTTTGGTTGACAGCTGATTGTAAACAAAGGCACTGGGGATACTAATAATGTCAAACAAAACCAAAGAGAATTCCCAGCTCAACTCACCGACCAGCCTGAAAAAATGACAGCCTGTAAATTTTTGAGAGCTTCCACAGTGAAAGCACATGCATAATAATGGATAGATAGAGGGCAGGTAAACCTGGAGGGAGCCTACCCCTCTCTAAAGGCACAGGAGCGCACTGGACACCCAGCACACTGGCACCAAAGGTATCCAGTGCGCCCCTCACCATCATTACAACAGTACAAATAAATGGCTTCCACTGTGGAGGCTCTCAAAAATGTATAGAGTTAGGACTGCAGATAACACTGGGGTGTAACGCTCCTGCGTTTTTATATGGTGTGGATTTTCAGCTGCAGAAATAGTTCCACGTCAGTAGCCATGTAAGAGATATGCTGAGATACCATTCCCAACCTCAATGACTCATCATGTGTGGAAGGTCTTATTTCAGCCAGTAAATACACACAATTAGCAAGCTGGTTCTTAGAGTGACTTTATGCATGTGGTAACACAATGATGAAGTTTGAGGGATAGGTTGAGTGGAGGTGGTAGGTGATAGACACTTGAAGGTGAGACAGTAGCAGATGGATGCAGGAAGGTTTAGCAATGTTGTATGATAGCAGATGATAGAATAGCAGGTGGACATACAAAAGAGATCAACCCAGTGCAGAAAAGTAGCAGTAGTCTCAAGAGCTAGCAATCTAGTTTATGCAGATGTGATAAACAGTCTCTTCTATGCAGAGCTAGATAGTGTAAGCTTAGTATAAGTTTATAGAGAATTCCCCTGCGGGGTACTTAGCACTATTAGCGATACAGCCGAAGGGTGGTTCAGGAGAGGCGGATGATCCAGTAGCGGGATACAGGGATCAGCGCAGCGAGGTTCCGTCAGCGAAGTAAGCTTGCAAGCATGGAAGCTTCAAGCAAGGTTAGCATCCAGATAAGGGTGTTTGAACGAACACATGTGAGTGAGAACCGACGCCTTAAATAGCCATCTAGTCCGGCGCTGAGTGATGACAGCTCCAGTCTTAAAGGTGTATGCGCACCTTTCCAAAAGTAAATGGTAAGGCGCATACACTTGTGGAAAGTGTAATTTAGGGTACCAAAAGGTACCGGAACATTACATGGGGTGCCTTGGAGAAGCTCTGCAGCTTACGCATGTATTTGCAAATGTGTGCAAATTAAACCCCTGTTTTTAACACAAAAAAGATAGGACAATTTGGTTGTTTGCAGGCTGGTCGGTGAGTTGAGGTGGGAATTTTCTTTGGTTTTGTTTGACATGCTTCGCCCTTCCAAATGTTCTATTCTGTGAAGGCCAGATACACGTGTGGGCAGTGGCCATTTCTTTGTACTGTTGTAATACTGGTGAGTGGATGCCTCTGTTGCCATTCTGCTATGTGCTGGGTGTCCAGTGCACCTCTGTGCCTTTAACCACTTGCACGACTATATACTGCGGCGGTCAGCCCCTCCTGGGCAAAGTGAAGTACCGGTACCTCACTCGCCCACGAGCCTGTAGGGGGCGAACGCGTGCCGCCGGTGGCGCGCTCCCACCCCTGCTCGTTCCCTGACATTCCTGCGTGATTGACCAGCAGCTCCGATGTCTGCTGGCCACTCGCAATCTCCCGCTGGAGAGGGAGAAAGGCAGACGGCTGATGTAAACACAGCCGTCTGTCATTCTCTCTGATGTAACTGCAGAGACTATACAATCCTGCTATGTAGAATCGTATGTCTCTGTGGTTACATCACAAGCCTCCCCAAAGTTAGAATCACACCCCTAGGGATACATTTAACCCACTGATCACCAATAAAGTTAACCCCTTCCCTGCCAGTGTCATTTTTACAGTAACAGTGCATATGTATACCACTGATTACTGTAGTAATATCACTGGTACCTCCAAAAGTGTAAAAAATGTCAGTCAAGGGTCCGATCTGTCTGCCGCAATGTCGCAGTCCCCCAAAAAAAATTGCAGATCGCCGCCATTACTAGTTAAAAAAAAAACAATAAAAATGACATAAATCTTTCCCATAGTTAGTAAATGCAATAACTTTTGCGCAAACCAATCAAAATACGCTTATTGCGATTTTTTTTTTACCAAAAATATGTAGCAGAAAACAAATTGGCCTAAAATGTTAAAAAATTTTGATTTTTACATTTTTTTTGGAATTTCATATAAAAAAATATGAAAAAATTGTTATTCTTTCAAAATTGTCGCTCTTTTTTTGTTTATAGCGCAAAAAGTAAATATCGCACAGGTGATCAAATACCACCAGAAGAAAGCTCTGTTTGTGGGAAAAAAAGGACGTCAATTTCATTTGGGTACAGTGTCGCACGACCGGGCAATTGTTCGTTACAGTCACGCAGTGCCGAATAGCAAAATAGGCCCTGGTCTTTCGAGGCTTAAATGGTTAAGGAGGGGTGGGCTCCCTCCAGGCTTACCTGCCCTCTATCTATCCATTATTATGCATGTGCTACCACTGTGGAGGCTCTCAAAAATTTAGAGAGTTAGGACTGCAGATAATACTGGGGAGCCATGAAGTGGCTCTGCAGCTTACACATGTATTTGCAAATGTGTACAAATTAAACTAAACCCCTGTTTATAACGCAAAATGTTAGACAGGATACTGATAATGCCATTACTCAAACATGGCAACAGCCATATTTTGGGAAATTACTTGAGTTGCTGAGTGGGGAACTGAGAGACTATTTTCCCATCAAGTCTACCTTACTTTTGATTGACAGTGGATGAATTTGTATGCCACTTTTGGACTAAATAGCAATTATGGATCCACCCACTGCCATTCGCGCTCAACGGCAAAGGGAACCTCTGGGGAACTAGTCTCTCAGTTACCCATCTGGCTCCACCCATGGCACTTACAAATTTGTTGGTCATGTGCCTGTCTATCTGACATTGCAGTGACCAGGGAGGGAGCTCACTGAGAAAGAATGTGTCCGATATGAACACTCTGAAATCATTGCTGGGCACCAACAGATTCACGTACCTGTTCGACAATTTCAATGTGGTGGCCTGATGGAATTTTAAAAAGGAGTTGGGGTAAATTCTACCTACATACTTCCTAAAAAGGTTCTAAATGTTGGCATCTAATCTGAAACACTAGACTCTAATTTAATAGATTTAGATGGCAGCAAATGTAGGGGTGTACTCATTGTTTCAATGTGACAAATCTGCATTTTTGTTCATTTAGATTATGAAAATTAATATGCCATGTAAATTCTTTGTGTTGTTTGTTAAAGTATATTAACTTTATCTGTTTGCACTGTTTGAAGATCTAAGGTTTCCCTATTTAAATATTAAAAGAAGTAACAGTTTCCGTGTGGTGTACATACTTTCTCACATGTATGCACATGTATGCATTATTTTGTTTTACTACTGAAGATTATGTACTTTTGGTGTAATTATCAGATTAATGCAGTGGCGTACCTAGAGCATTTGGCACCCGGGGCGGATCCTATATCTGGCACCCCCCCCCCCCCCCCCGACTTTAAAATGTAAATACACCCACAAAAAAATGTAATGTTTTCAAGAATATTTTTTGCACAAATTTCACAGCCCCCCATCACAGTGCCCCTTGCAGTCTGCCCTCCGTCTCTCTAATCACAGTTCCCCCTTTTGCACTCTCTGCCTCCCCTGCACAGTCCTACCTTCAGCATAGATAGATAGCTAATATTATTAGCAATGTGTTTAAGTTTGAGTAAGAGATTGGAGACTTGCTAAAGGAGATATTCAGAGACTACAGACATGATACAGGAGATGGTCAGAGACTGAGGACATGATACAGGAGATGGTCAGAGACTGAGGACATGATACAGGAGATGGTCAGAGCCTGTAGACAGGATACAGGAGATGGTCAGAGACTGAGGACATGATACAGTAGATGGTCAGAGACTGCGGACATGATACAGGAGATGGTCAGAGACTGCAGACATGATACAGTAGATGATCAGAGACTGCAGACATGATACAGTAGATGGTCAGAGACTGAGGACATGATACAGTAGATGGTCAGAGACTACAGACATGATACAGGAGATGGTCAGAGACTGCAGACATGATACAAGAGCTGGTCAGAGACTGCAGACATGATACAGTAGATGGTCAGAGACTGCAGACATGATACAAGAGATGGTCAGAGACTGCAGACATGATACAAGAGATGGTCAGAGACTGCAGACATGATACAGGAGATGGTCAGAGACTGCAGACATGATACAAGAGATGGTCAGAGACTGCAGACATGATACAGTAGATGGTCAGAGACTGCAGACATGATACAAGAGATGGTCAGAGACTGCAGACATGATACAAGAGATGGTCAGAGACTGCAGACATGATACAGTAGATGGTCAGAGACTGCAGACATGATACAGGAGATGGTCAGAGACTGCGGACATGATATAAGAGATGGTCAGAGACTGCAGACATGATACAGGAGATGGTCAGAGACTGCAGACATGATACAGGAGATGGTCAGAGACTGCAGACATGATACAAGAGCTGGTCAGAGACTGCAGACATGATACAGTAGATGGTCAGAGACTGCAGACATGATACAGGAGATGGTCAGAGACTGCAGACATGATACAGGAGATGGTCAGAGACTGCAGACATGATACAGGAGATGGTCAGAGACTGCAGACATGATACAAGAGATGGTCAGAGACTGCAGACATGATACAAGAGATGGTCAGAGACTGCAGACATGATACAGTAGATGGTCAGAGACTGCAGACATGATACAGGAGATGGTCAGAGACTGCAGACATGATACAAGAGATGGTCAGAGACTGCAGACATGATACAGTAGATGGTCAGAGACTGCAGACATGATACAGGAGATGGTCAGAGACTGCAGACATGATACAGTAGATGGTCAGAGACTGCAGACATGATACAGGAGATGGTCAGAGACTGCAGACATGATACAAGAGATGGTCAGAGACTGCAGACATGATACAGTAGATGGTCAGAGACTGCAGACATGATACAGGAGATGGTCAGAGACTGCAGACATGATACAGTAGATGGTCAGAGACTGCAGACATGATACAGGAGATGGTCAGAGACTGCAGACATGATACAGGAGATGGTCAGAGACTGCAGACATGATACAAGAGATGGTCAGAGACTGCAGACATGATACAGGAGATGGTCAGAGACTGCAGACATGATACAAGAGATGGTCAGAGACTGCAGACATGATACAGTAGATGGTCAGAGACTGCAGACATGATACAGGAGATGGTCAGAGACTGCAGACATGATACAGTAGATGGTCAGAGACTGCAGACATGATACAGGAGATGGTCAGAGACTGCAGACATGATACAGGAGATGGTCAGAGACTGCAGACATGATACAAGAGATGGTCAGAGACTACAGACATGATACAGTAGATGCTCAGAGACTGAGGACATGATAGAAGATAGAAGAGCACTAGGGGGGCCGGAGAGCACAGACGAAGCAGAGAGCACTGGAGGAGCTGAAGGGCACGGTGGGGGGGGGGGACTGGAGAGAATTAAGAGAGGGTTTGGAAAGCATTGTAGGGGGGTTGGAAGGTGCAGGGGGTGGATTGCACTGGGAGGGGACAGGGAGCACTTGGGGGGGCGAGCAGGGAAAATCAGGGGGGTGGAGAGCACTGGGGGGGACAGGGAGCACTTGGGGGGGCGAGCAGGGAAAATCAGGGGGGTGGAGAGCACTGGGGGGACGGGGAGCACTTAGGGGGGAGGGAGAAAGCACTGTGGGGAGTTGAAGAGCATGGGGGGGGCTAAAGAACAGGGGGGGGTCTAGTGCACTGGGGGGAGAGGGGCTAAAAGCACTGAGGGGGGATTAGGAGCACTGGAGGAGGTTAAGAACTTTGGGGGGCCAGCAAAAGAAGTTGTATAGGAGGGGGATGGGGCAGCTGCATATAGATGAATTGATCTTTCCCTATTCTTCCTGCAGGAGGGAGAGGAGGACAATCAGTTATTCAGCAAGCAGCTGCAGGAAGAATAGAGAAAGATGAATTCCTCTATATGCAGCAGCCCCATCCCCCTCCTATCCAGCACACACACCTGGGCAATGGGCACTCACCTTCTTCCCGCCGAGGCTCCGCCCCTTATTCCCACCGCGGCTCCACCCCCTTATTCCCGCCGCGGCTCCCCCCCCTTATTCCCGCCGTGGCTCCGCCCCCCACTAGCAGCACGGACTGAAGGCGCTGCCAGCCACTGCAGCTGCCTTCACACTGCGGGATCTGTCTGACTCTGAACACACCGGGCAGGACACCGGCTGACACCCCCCAGTGAGTGGCACCCGGGGCGGGCCGCACCCCCGCCCCCCCCATTGGTACGCCACTGGATTAATGCACACTTTATTGTATTTTTATCTATTCAAAAACTCATTGTACTACTGTAATTCTTGTTTTACAAATTATATATAGATTATTTTAAGTACTGGTTATATATATATATATGAATATGCTTTCTGTTGTAGGTGTCACAACTTAAACTTCCTAAGCCTTCGATACTGTGAGAATGTGACTGATTCTGGCATTGAACTCATTGGGAACATGAGTTCACTTATTTCCATTGACCTTTCAGGGACGAGTTTAACAGACCAGGTAACTATAATTGGATAATACTCCAAATGTTTTTTGAAACACAGTTATAAAGCTCTACCATATTATGTTGCACCTTATATACAGCACCTGCCTTAAAATTTGTCACTAAACCCACAACAGTAAAATCAATGTGTATATGCAGTAAAACATGCTTGTTATACTCGCTGTGGAACCTAGGAGGTTAATTCTCTGCAATGTGTAAAAAGGCTGTTTGATCATGCACCGCTCCTCCTCTTCCTCCACTGACTCCAGAACAGGTCTGGATAAGACAGAGCTACTGGATTTAGGCTACATATGCTCAGTTTGGTGTTTATTGCCAGAGAGGTTTTTATTTCTTGAGAGAGTGCATGTGATTAGCACAGGGCCAATCAGCACTGTCCAGACAGAGGGTCAGGGGTCCTTGATTGTGATAGGACATCTCAGTGCAGTATGAAAACTCCTCCTACAAGCTTTAAGCAGGAACTGACAGAAGTCACAAGACTGCTATATACTGCTATATACTGTTGATGAGAAAAAGTATTTATCAATTTACTAAAATAATTGCATTTCCATGTTTTGTGTAATGTGGGAGACCAGATATAGTGAATGCAGTGTCCTGGGTTTAGTAACACTTTAAGCTTAGATATGGCAATTTTGACATAGTTACATTGGTCCAGTGCAGTTCTAGGTGTAATCCTGGACTCTGAACTATGCTTTCAGCCCCACATCCAATCACTGTCCAAATTTTGCCACCTCAACCCACTGAACATCTGCAAAATACGCCCCTTCCTAACCAATGACACCACAAAGCTCCTAATCCACTCCATTGCCATCTCCCACCTCGACTACTGCAACTCCCTCCTTACTAGATTACCTTTACATAGGCTATCCCCCCTTCAGTCCATCATGAATGCAATACTAACAACAACTTACAAAGACATCCACAACTCTGCCCCCAGCTACATCACTTACCTTGTCTCAAAATACCAACCTAAGCGTTCTCTAGGTTACTCCCATGACCTCCTGCTCTCTAGTTCCCTCATCACCTCCTCCCATGCTCACCCCCGGGACTTTTCCCAAGCCTCTACCATCTTACAGAACTCCCTACCTGAATCTGTCTGACTATCTCCTACTCCAGGGGTGCCCAAACTATGGCCCTCCAGCTGTTCAGGAACTACATTTCCCATAAGGCATTGTAAATCTCTGACATTCACATATATAACTAGGTATGATGGGAATTGTAGTTTCTGAACAGCTGTAGGGGCAATGTTTGGACATAGCTGCCCTACTCTGTTCGCTTTTAGATGATCACTGAAAACCCTTCTCCTAGAGAAGCCTTTTCTATCCCCATCTAACAACTGTATTTTGTCCATCAGTTCATCTCCCACAGCCATTGCCTTTTGTATCACTTGACCCTCCCTCCTAGATTGTAAGCTCTAACAAGCAGTGCCCTCTGATTCCTCCTGTATTAAATTGTATTGTAACCGTACTGTCTGCCCCAGTGGCGGCTGGTGCTCAAAATGTTTAGGGGGGGGGCGCAAACAGAAAAATGTAATAGGCATTGCTTTGCGGCAAAAAACGCTGTAAAAAATTGCGTGACTTTGAGGTCACAAAAATGTTAAAGGCGCCTTCAGTAATTAAGGTATAGCTTGCCCCCTTTCAATGCACAGAGACCAGCGTGCCCCCTTTCAATGCACAGAGATCAGCGTGCCCCCTTTCAATGTACAATGTTTTTAATGAAAGTACAGCACTGCAGATTGAAGAGACAAGATTCTTTTCAATAACATTCAATTACAATATGACTTGTAGCAATTGTATATGCTATATTATTTTTTTTATTTGCTTTTTTTCCCCCCACGAAAGTGTAGTTACTCTGTACAGCGAGCAGATCAGAGGGATCGAATGGTTTTGTTTTCTTTTTAGAAGTCAGATATTACCTTTAAAATATATTCCACCAATGGGCAATACAGTTTACACTGGCAGTAATAAGACACATAATTATAGTTTTGGGAGCTACATTGTAATTTAGGGCACTGCTGCTTCCATGAAGGGGATACTTGTTGAACAGACAGTACAGAAATGGAAACAACATCAGATTAAATATGGTATGTGTAAAAAAAAAATGCACAATTTGCTGTTTTTCCTAGGTTCTATATTTCCTTCTACAGGCTCTGGTTTTCATTTAATTAAGTCAGTCAGTTTTCTTCTTCAAAGGTTGTCATTAAATATATCTGCTTTAACCAAAAGCCAAAGAAGAATGTTTCCATTCCAGTTATGCATAAAATACATGATACATGGAGCCTTGTGGGTCCAGGTCGTTTGAGCTTACAGTTTAATACACTGTACTTGAGGGGAGAGTGAGTGGAGCTGTTGGAAACAGCTTACAAAGTGAAATATTAACATGAGAACTGAACAGATTTCCTTCTGAAGCAGAAAACGTTTATCAACTCAAAAAAATCACTGTTAGCCCGAGCTATGGTATACCCCTTCGTGAAAACTGTGAACAATCAAGAAACTATTGTATAAATTATTAAATGCAAATGGGCTGTAGCTGCTACTAGGTATTAGCCCAAAATATATATAATAGAAATTCACAGTACTACCCCTAATATCTTCTCATCCTTGTATTAATCATAAACATTGTAAAACACACAATAAAAATTTAAATTAAAAATATATATTCTGTGACCCAATAATGCAGTCTCTGCAAAAAAGTGATGGTGCTTACATAAAGCCTGTCCCACTACACAGTCAATAAAATAAAGTGCTGGTGCTTATATCCTGTGGAATCTTTAAATCATCCATGCTGGTGTACTATTCATGCAACAATCTCAGTGTTGTGCCCCCCTCCGATGTTTCCGCACTCACCAAAACTTGTGGACTCTTATGCTAAAGCATAATGAGTCATATGCATTTCATTGGCACACATACTGTAGGTCCTTTGGATACAAACGCCTCTGTTCTCCTATTATCACTCCGATGTATGAGTTGGTCTCGGCATCTAATATATCTCTCACCATGTACAGGATAAAACAAAGAATATCCCCATAGGGTATTTACATTTTTATTAGAATTAGCGCAAAATAGGTTTACACTCCCTTTTAAAAACTGGGTTTGGCGTTTTCTTGCTGGTTTGAACAGTTTTTTAAAAGTGAGTGTCAACCTACTTTGTGTTAATTTAAAAAAGTAGAATTATGTTATGGGTATTGTGAGGGATTAGCTCGGTGGTAGGCGTGGATGACCCCTTTGGGGGTGCGTTTTCACAGAGAGATAGCCGAGCAGAGGTTGAAAACAAGACTGATTTATTCATGCAATTTACTTCACACAATTGCAAGCGTCAAAACAGCCAAAATAAAATAAAAGACAAAATAAATCCTTGCCTCTGTGGGCGGCTACCTTCTCACGCTGGAACCTACCTAAGAAGTCTTTCCAACCTACTGTTGGGCCGACACTGCTGATCCTACAGCAGACACTCAAATGTCCATTTGTTTGCTTTTCACACAGCACAAACATTGTCCATTGAACATGTCCCTTTGTTTCTTTCACATCAACACATGTTCATTTATAACAGGATCCTTTACTCTTCAGATTCTTCACATTGAACACAGTTCATTTAACAGGTCCCTTTACTCTTCACACTCTTCACATGGAACACTTTGTCTTCTCACCTTTGAGACGTCTTCACTCGTGGTTACCCTCCTTAGCTTCACATCGCTTTAGGGGGTCTTCTCCCATGCTCACCAGCTTGTCGGGAGGCACACATCCGACTGTCCCCCTCTCCCAGCCCACACGGCGACAGGCGGCAGCAGTCCTTCTCCCATGCCCACACGGCGTCGGGAGGTACACGTATGTCTGTCCTCCTCTCCCAGCCTACACGGCGACAGGAGGCAGCACTCAATAGATTTTCTCTGGACAAATTATAGAGGCCTTGATCTCCTCATTCTGAACAGCTGAATGGTTTTCAACTTCCTGCTGGCTCTTTTTGCAGCCAACACCCTATAGTATCAGTGAACTTTTCAAAGCAGGTGGGAATGTGTCTCCTCTCAGTGACTACATTCCCAGATTTACCTGACTTCCTGTCACATACCCCCCCCTCTTGTTTCAACCCTAGGGTTGGGACACATATTTCCAGGCACGCATGTGTCAGGCACTGCTGACTCACTGATAAGCCTCCTATTATCCTCAAGCTTCCGGATGAAACTGTTTCTGTCATCTTCACTGACAGATTTCTCATAAATGCCACACAGTTTGTCTCTCATCTCATATACACATTCTTCAACTGCATTTTTGGCATAATTTTGCTCCTTCTCGTTTCTGTCATCTTCATTGACAGCTTTCTCATAAATGTCAGACAGCTTGTCCCTCATAACCGTCTGTCCAATCCACCATGGAGGACCGTGATCCATAGGCAACTCAATTGGGCTAGTCTTAAGGTCTTCAACATTCTTAAGACGCCTCTCTCTGCAATCCATAAATGTTTTCCACAAAACTTTGAGAACCTTTGCTTCACTAAGCTTTGTTCCAAGTAGGGACTCTTGACATCCCTCTGTGACTTGAGTTGCCTCTCCATACAGCTGTACACAATCATTGACTTTTTGTTGTAAAAGGGAATGATCTTCCTTCTTGAGCTTTGCTTGCTCTAAGATGCTGTGCAGAGGATTTTCCAATTGAGACAACAGGCTGTCACACATTTCTTCAAAGTGACCCCTGTTCCTTTTCCCAGAGATATCAATATCATTCAAACATTTCATATTCATAGGCAGATCTGAAGCATTTGCACTCATCAACTTCTTAAACTTTTCGCCCTCCTGAGCGAGTCGCAGTAAAGGCCTACTATTTGATTTGATATTCAGTTTATATTTCTTGCCAAACTCTTCACAGAAGTAGCCAACCAGAACATCATCAACTTTCCTTCCACCAACATAGGGGTTAAAGGCAACAACACAGTTGAACCCAGCGATCTGGGTGGTATCCATTATAGACCTCCTCTCTGCATCAGTGAAGAAGCATGGAACTGCAACACATTCTTTTACAGGTTTCTTCAATGCACTTTCTGCTGAACTATTTGACCGCTCAAGGTCACCTAGTTCTTTTTCTCTATCTGAATTCCACATGGAATGCATCTCAAGATCACGATCAAACTTCTGCCACCCGTCTTTCACCAGTTCCATTTTGGAAACACTCCCTGAAAGGCACTTATTCATTTGCTTCACGTTTTCACCAACAGCCTTAGTTTTCCCCACTAGGTTTTCAGCCTGAACTGAGAAATCATCACATTTCTTACACAACTCTTTTGTTTGCTGAAGCTCTAATGATACATTTTCCAATGCTTGAAGTTTTTGAAGGAACGGTTTATTCCAAAGGGGTGATTCAAGCCACGTGTCATCACATTTCTGAGGCTCACTCAGGACAGACCCCAAAACACTGATCCTTTTAAAAACTGCATCAGGCACACTATCCCCTCTTTGGGACAGATCCTCTGTTGCCTGGAATTCCTCTTCCAGTTCCTGCAACGGAATATTCATCTCTTCTACTTGCTGTTCTAAGGCTCGCTTAGACTTTTCTAGCTCCTGAACGCTTTTCACAACATCATCCTTGGAGCTGACCAATTCTTCCATTTCTGTACGCAGCTGTTTGTTAACACTTTCTAGTTCAGCCTTACACTCTAGAGCTTCCTCCAAAGAGCGAGCCAAGAACAGGGCTTTGCTCTCGTTATCACGCACCTCCGTTTCTGCACGTGCGCGTTCTTCTGCATATTTTGCAGACACAGTCTTCTCTTCACCAAGCATCTGATCAAACTTCTTTTTCACATCTTCAACACACTGTAATGAACCAACGCTTTCTTCCATGCGTTTTTTCATATCCGCTATCTGAGCTTGCAATTTTGCGACTTGCTCTGATAGGTTTTTCTTTGCTTCCGCCTCCTCTTTTAATTGTTCCAGGAAGCCATTTTTCTCATCTTCCATTTGTTTGAGCTTTGTGCTAAAACTCAGCCTTTGACACCTCTCTTCCTGTAAGAGTTCCTGCGTGTCTTGCAGCTGCGATTCCAAGATAGAAAAATCTTCCGCAATTTCTCTAGATTTTCTGTCTGCTTGAGAAAGCTGATTTGTAACATTGTCCAACTCAACCTGCAGTCGGTTTGCCTTCTCTGACAGCTTAGCACACAATCGGTCACCTTCTGACACCTTGACTTGCGATTCCAGAAGCTGTGCCTCTACTTTTTCCCTCTTATGTTCACAATCTCCTTTTCCCTGCATAAGAGCCTTCACCTCATTGGCTAGTTTCTGGGAATGAGACTGTAATTCTGCCACACAGGCTTCTTTCTCCTTTAACTGCTGCTGGAAACGTTGGGCTTCACCTTTCCAACTTTCACAGTCTGCACGTAATTCATCTACCACATTGCTCAAAGTGGTGAGCTCATACACAGTACTCAGTAATTTAGCCTCTCTTTCACTTTTCTCGTTGTCGCTGAGAGACAATGTCGCTTTCAGAGCAACATTCTGTTCCTGCGACTCCTGCAGGTCTATTTTTGTAACTTCCAAACACTGTAGACTTTTTTCCAGCTGATTACGCAACTCCAACATATCAGCCATACTTTGCTTCTGCAAAGTCTGAATTTCACTTTCCTTTTCCATGAGGATGGTATCTTTCTCCATTATAGTCTCTCGACATTTTTGCAACTCGACCAAAAGAAGAGCAGTGGATTCTTCCCACTGTAACACATGAGACTTGAGTAGTTCATTCATTTCCTGCAAGTTTCTATGCTCCATTTTAAGCAATTCCAAGGCTTGTTCCTTTTCTTCCATTTTCCATTGCAAGGCATCCAACTCAGCCCTGCACACATACTCGGTTTCTTCCAAACCGATGGCCTCCATTGGCTGCTGGCGTCTCTGTTTCCAGCCTGCCATGCTCTCTTGGTGAGCCTTTTGCTGAGCTGCAAAGCTCCGCTGAAAATCCGCATTTGCCTGCTGTTGAGCTGCATTTGATATAATCAGATGTTTCAACATCTCCTCCATTTTGAGTTTACTTTTCATCTGAGCACACTGCGTCTCCATAGCAGTTTCATCAGTGTTGCTAGGGACAACAACCTTCCTCTTTAGTAGACTCTCTTTAGGCATGGATGGGGCTGGTTCAGACGGCAACATCCCCTCCATCCATAGAATCCGGTCTCTCATTTCATCTATCTTTGCATTTTTCAGGCGTTTGGACCGCCCCATCTTCAATAACTCCACAAACAAATTTTTCACAGTCCAGCAAACAATTTTCAGACCACTGTCTCTTCAACACATGTAGTTTTTCTCTCTCTTGCAAGATCTCTTTTCCTGCGCACACAGTTTGTGCAGTCACTTGCACCAGACACAACAAAGTTCATCAAAAAATTTTGAGACCGCTGTCTCTTTAAAACACTTTTTTTTTTTTTTTTTCTGTCAGGATCTTCTCTCCTGCACACATAGATTGTGCAATCTCATGCACCAGATAAAGTTCATCAAACATTTGCACTTCCTTGCAGGGATCTCTGCTTATGCCCACTGCATACCTCCACCATATGTGAGGGATTAGCTCGGTGGTAGGCGTGGATGACCCCTTTGGGGGTGCGTTTTCACAGAGAGATAGCCGAGCAGAGGTTGAAAACAAGACTGATTTATTCATGCAATTTACTTCACACAATTGCAAGCGTCAAAACAGCCAAAATAAAATAAAAGACAAAATAAATCCTTGCCTCTGTGGGCGGCTACCTTCTCACGCTGGAACCTACCTAAGAAGTCTTTCCAACCTACTGTTGGGCCGACACTGCTGATCCTACAGCAGACACTCAAATGTCCATTTGTTTGCTTTTCACACAGCACAAACATTGTCCATTGAACATGTCCCTTTGTTTCTTTCACATCAACACATGTTCATTTATAACAGGATCCTTTACTCTTCAGATTCTTCACATTGAACACAGTTCATTTAACAGGTCCCTTTACTCTTCACACTCTTCACATGGAACACTTTGTCTTCTCACCTTTGAGACGTCTTCACTCGTGGTTACCCTCCTTAGCTTCACATCGCTTTAGGGGGTCTTCTCCCATGCTCACCAGCTTGTCGGGAGGCACACATCCGACTGTCCCCCTCTCCCAGCCCACACGGCGACAGGCGGCAGCAGTCCTTCTCCCATGCCCACACGGCGTCGGGAGGTACACGTATGTCTGTCCTCCTCTCCCAGCCTACACGGCGACAGGAGGCAGCACTCAATAGATTTTCTCTGGACAAATTATAGAGGCCTTGATCTCCTCATTCTGAACAGCTGAATGGTTTTCAACTTCCTGCTGGCTCTTTTTGCAGCCAACACCCTATAGTATCAGTGAACTTTTCAAAGCAGGTGGGAATGTGTCTCCTCTCAGTGACTACATTCCCAGATTTACCTGACTTCCTGTCACAGTATTTTCTATCCTGTACATGGTGAGAGATATACAGTGGGTAAAGAAAATAATCTATCCCTTTAAAATAACTACATTTTGTTGTTTTGCAGTCTGAATTTAAGACAGACACGGTTTTTGTTTTATCCAGTTGTATTTACTAGTGCAATTTATAACATCCAAGTGAAAGATGTACAATGCATCCGGAAATTGTTCACAGCGCTTCACTTTTCCACATTTTGTTATGTTACAGCGTTATTCCAAAATTGATTACATTCATAATTTTCCTCAAAATTCTACAAACAATACCCCATAATGACAACGTGAAAGAAGTTTGTTTGAAATCTTTGCTAATTTATTAAAAATAAAAAAACATAAAAAAAAAAAAAACATGTACATAGGTATTCACAGCCTTTGCTCAATACTTTGTTGAAGCACCTTTGACACCAATTACAGCCTCAAGTCTTTTTGAGTATTTTTGGAATATTTGAGTATTATTCTTTGCAGGAACTCTCAAGCTGCATCAGGCTGGATGGGGAGCATCAGTGCACAGCCATTTTCAGATCTCTCAAGAGATGTTCAATCAGGGTCAAGTCTGGGCTCTGGCTGGGCAACTTAAGGACATTTATATAGTTGTCCCATAGCCACTTGTTTGTTATCTTGGCTGTGTGCTTAGGGTCGTTGTCCTGTTGGAAGATGAACCTTCGCCCCAATCTGAGGTCCAGAGCTCTCTGGAGCAGGTTTTCATCAAGGATGTCTCTGTATATTGCAGCATTCATCTTTCACTCAATCCTGACTAGTCTCCCAGTTCATGCCACTGAGAAACATCCCCACAGCATGATGCTGCCACCACCATGTTTTACTGTAGGTATGGTATGGGCCAGGTGATGAGCAGTGCCTGGCTTCCTCCAGACATGATGCTTACCATTCAGGCGAAAGAGTTCAATCTTTGTTTCATCAAACCAGAGAATTTTGTTTCTCATGGTCTGAGAGTCCTGCAGGTGCCTTTTGGTAAACTCCTGGTGCGCTGTCATGTGCCTTTTACTGAGGAGTGGCTTCCGTCTGCCCACACTACCATACAGGCCTGATTGGTGGAATGCTGCAGGGATGGTTGTTTTTCTGGAAGGTTCTCCTCTCTCCACAGAGAAATGCTGGAGCTCTGTCAGAGTGACCATCAGGTTCTTAGTCACCTCCCTGACTTATGCCCTTCTCCCCCAATCCCTCAGTTTGGCCAGGCGGCCCGCTCTAGGAAGAGTCCTGGTGGTTACAAACTTCTTTAACCACTTGCCGACTGCGCACAGTATATTTACTGCGGCAGTCGGCCCCGGCCAGGCAGAGTGACGTAGGTCTACGTCGCTACTTCCTGCCGGTCCTGTGCGCGCTCCCGCGCGTGCCCGCCGACACCGATGGCTCGATTGGGTTCAGAACCGATCAGTCATCAGGTCCAGGCCAATCATTTTTGGTCTGGACCTGTTGATCGGTCCTGCCCAATCAGATCTCCCTCTAAGCCTGTGAAATGTAAACACAGGCTTAGAGGAGATGTGCCCTCCCCCCACAACGGTCTTTTTGGATCCAGCGTGAGAGGAGAGCACATCTTACTGTGAGTACTGCACCAAGCACACCCACACACAGTTAGATAGGCACATTTCACCCCCGATCGCCCCCCCGATTAACCCCTACAGCACCTGACACAACACACACTATATACAGCATATAGCATATACCTATATACCTGTATAAGTGTGATTTGTGAACAGGTGTAACACTTGCGACCCCCCCTTTTCCACTTGAATTACCCCCCACCCCCCCCTAATAAAGATTTGAGCCCCTGATCTCCCCTGACCCCCCCCTGATCACCGCTAGTTAACCCCTACACCCTCTGTCACATCAGCACTAATACAAACGCAATATACGGTGTTATTGTATTTTTGTATTAGTGTGATTGTGATCAGAATTAGCGCAGGCGACTAAGTTTCTGTCCCAAGAAGGTTTAGGGTCCCCGCCACCCGCCCAATAAAGATTTAAGCCCCTGACCCCCCCCTGATCACCCCTACACCCCCTGCCATAACACACACCGTATACAGTATATAGCATTTTGCTATATACCCGTATAAGTGTGATTTGTGGTCAGGTCTAGCGCTTGCGACCCCCCTTTTTCCACTTGAATTACCCACCACCCCCCCCTAATAAAGATTTAAGCCCCTGATCCCCCCTGATCCCCTCCTGATCACCGCTAGTTAACCCCTACACCCTCTGTCACATCAGCACTAATACAAACGTAATATACAGTGTTTTTGTATTTTTGTATTAGTGTGATTGTGATCAGAATTAGCGCAGGCGACTAAGTTTGTGTCCCAAGGAGGTTTAGGGTCCCCGCCACCCGCCCAATAAAGATTTAATCCCCTGATCCCCCCCTGATCACCCCTACACCCCCTGCCATAACACACACTGTATACAGTATATAGCATTTTCTATATACCTGTATAAGTGTGACTTGTGACCAGGTTTAGCGCTTGCCACCGTTCCTTTTATCCTTAGGATACCCGCCAGCCCCTTCCAATAAAGATTTAAACCCCTGATCCCCCCCTGATCACATCCCGTTAACCCCTACACCCTCTGTCACATTAGCACTAATACACACATAATATACTGTTTTTACTGTATTTTGTATTGGTGTCATTGTGACTTGAGGTTGCGCTAGCTAGCTAGTTTCTTTCCCAAAGGAGGTTTAGGGTCCCCGCCACCCCCCCCAGATCCCCAGCGCATAGTTTAGAAGTAACCCCTTGATTGCCACACACGCACGCACGCACGCACCTACACTTCCCTTTCTAGTATAGTGTTTGAACAGATCAATATCTGATCTGATCAGAACTATACTAGCGCCCCCATAGTTTAGGGTTCCCAAAACGCGGTGTTTGCACGATCAGTACTGATTCCGGCCAGCACCTGCGTTTAACCCTTTCACCCAGGCAAGTGTAGTAATCAATAGATTACTGTCACTTGCAAAAAAACACAAGACACAAAACCGCTGTGTTAGCAGAGTCAGGCCTGATCCCTGCTAGCATTAGCAGTTTTTTTTGTAGCGCTTGAAATAATCTTCGACAACCAGGTGCTTTTATTACCTGTGAGTCGCATCACTGTACGAGTAAATTTAGTTGCCAAAATGACCAAACGTTCGTACAGGGATGAAGAGCTTCTCAGTTATATGCTGACCGAGTCATCTGATAGCGAAGGGGAAGCTACAATGACCGAATTAGTGTCAGTATATGAACCTGATGACGGCAGCGGCTCCCTGACAGATAGCTCCGACGACAGATGGGTCCCTGTTAGACCCAGGCGTACCCGACCCCATTCTGAAGTTGTTGAGATGCAGGAATCGCAGGGTGCTCGTATGGAGCAGAGTGTGGGTACTAGTGCCGCTCATTTTTCTGGCGACCTGGCAAGCGCCAGCGGCCTAGTACAACCTGGACCTAGTACAACCAGCACTGCAGTAAGACCTGGTGACGTGGCGAGTCCCCTAAGTGCAGTTGAAGCTGGTGCGGTGGCTAGCACAAGTAGTGGCCCGCAGCCACCGCGTATTCGTAGACAGGCCCGTAGAGCCCATAGTGCCCTCCCTGATGCGCTGGCATATCCTAATTGGCAACCCACCGATACTACAGCGCCAGTACTTCCCCCATTCACCGCCCAACCTGGAATCCACGTGGAGACAGCTGGTTTTACGCCCCTAAACTTTTATGAGCTGTTCTTCACGGAAGATCTTTACAGATCGATTGTGGATCAATCAAATTTGTATGCACAACAGTTCATCGCCGCCAACCCAAATTCACACCTTGCCAGACAATTCGGCTGGAAACCTATAACGGTTTCCGAATTTAAGATCTTTCTGGGCCTTTCCCTCCACATGGGCATAACTAAACAGAGTGAATTGCGGCTATATTGGTCCACTAGCCCAGTTCACCATATGCGCATGTACTCTGCCTCCATGTCCAGGGGGAGATACGAGCAAATTCTGCGATTCATGCATTTCAGCGACAATGAAATCTGTCGTCCTCGGGGAGACCCTGAATACGATCGGCTCCACAAAATTCGGCCCCTCATAGACCACTTCAATCAGCGGTTTGCAGCCTTGTTTACCCCCGAACAAGTTGTCTGCGTTGACGAGTCCCTGATTAAATTTACTGGCCGCCTTGCTATGAAACAGTACCTCCCCAGCAAGCGTGCCAAGTACGGGGTCAAACTGTATAAATTGTGTGACAGGGCCACAGGCTATACAGTTAGTTTCCGGGTCTATGAGGGAAAAGATAGCTGTGTGGAGCCCCCCAACTGCCCAGACTACATAGGGAGCAGCGGTAAGATCGTTTGGGACTTGGTGTCACCCTTATCCGGAAAGGGGTACCATTTGTACGTGGACAACTTTTATACAAGCGTGCCACTATTTAGTCACCTTCTCGATTTACAAATTGGCGCATGTGGCACCGTGCGACCTAATCGCCGGGGCTTCCCCCAACGGCTTGTAAATTCCCGTCTTAGTCGGGGGGCGAGAGCCTGCTTGAAAACGGACAAATTGCTTGCGGTGAAGTGGAAGGATACACGGGATGTTTATGTTCTGTCCTCCCTTCACGCAGACACGACGATCCAAATCACTACGGCAACTGGCGTTGTGGAGAAACCCCTCTGTGTCCACGAATATAACCTTAACATGGGAGGGGTGGACCTTAACGACCAGCTTTTGGCGCCGTATTTAGTTGCCCGTAAAGCCAGACGCTGGTACAAAAAAGTGTCTGTTTACCTTTACCAATTGGCTATGCTGAACGCCTTTGTCCTATACAGGGCGTCAGGACGAACTGGATCTTTCCGGGAATTCCAGGAAGAGATCATCCTTGCCTACCTGTACCCAGGAGGCATGCCTGCCCAACTTCCCCTTCCAGATGCAGTGAGCCGGCTGCATGAGAGGCATTTTCCTTATGTCCTCCCGAGTACCCCTACCCAAAGATACCCCCAAAAAAGATGTCGTGTCTGTAGCAGGCGCGGATTTAGGCGTGACACCCGTTATTATTGTCCCAAATGTCCTGACCAACCTGGTCTCTGCATCGGGGAATGTTTCGAGCGCTACCATACACTAGTGGAGTATTAGCGTAGGGTACAGCACGACACAGTGTAGGGCACATAAACACAGGGTCTCGAAAGATGTTGGATGTCCATCGACATTTTGAGAGACCCAAGCTGGAAGAGAAGATCGCAGAAGATCGCAGTCCCAAATCAAGAAACAGTTAGAAAAATAAAAGGATCCAAAAACTGTTGTGTCAGTAATTTTATATGTCCTTCTCCTTCCTACTGTACTTTTTTCAATGTCCTTAGTTTGTTTTTTCATTCTTTTGTGACCTGTTTCTCTTGCAGGTCCCTCGTCGGCTACCACGCATTGATTTTATATATTCTGACACAAACAGCGTTTGCGCTCAGCATATATGGATACCTTTGCTGATAGCAGCTGTGGTGATTTTCTGATTTCAGCACTGCAGTTAAAATCCTATTTTGGTATACGTGGATAGCGCCGTGTATACCCATCATTAAATTCAGTGGGTGGTTGTTTGGGCGGTTAATGATGAGAATCCAAAAACTTTTGTTGTGTCAGTCATTTTATATGTCCTACTCTTCCTACTGTACTTTTTTTTAATGTCCTTTGTTTTTTCATTCTTTTGTGACCTGTTTCTCTTGCAGGTCCCTCGTCGGCTACCACGCATTGATTTTATATATTCTGACACAAACAGTGTTTGCGCTCAGCATATATGGATACCTTTGCTGATAGCAGCTGTGGTGATTTTCTGATTTCAGCACTGCAGTTAAAATCCTATTTTGGTATACGTGGATAGCGCCGTGTATACCCATCATTAAATTCAGTGGGTGGTTGTTTGGGCGGTTAATGATGAGAATCCAAAAACTTTTGTTGTGTCAGTCATTTTATATGTCCTACTCTTCCTACTGTACTTTTTTTTAATGTCCTTTGTTTTTTCATTCTTTTGTGACCTGTTTCTCTAGCAGGTACTCGTCGGCTACCACGCATTGATTTTATATATTCTGACACAAACAGTGTTTGCGCTCAGCATATATGGATACCTTTGCTGATAGCAGCTGTGGTGATTTTCTGATTTCAGCACTGCAGTTAAAATCCTATTTTGGTATACGTGGATAGTGTCGTGTATACCCATCATTAAATTCAGTGGGTGGTTGTTTGGGCGGTTAATGATGAGTAATACTACGCATTATTCCTGTGCTGATTTCTGATAGGTTCTCTTTTTTTCCGTTCAGCCCACAGGCTGCATGAAAAAAAAAAAAACCTATATGCCAAACAAGGACCAGCAATGTACTGGTACGTTGCTGGACTTTGAGTGGTTATACCAGGATGATGCCTGCAGATTTAGGCATCATCTTGGTATCGTTTTTTACAGCCAGCGGTCGGCTTACATGTAAAAGCAATCCTAGCAGGTAATTGGCCGCTAGACTGCTTTTACATGCAGTGGGAGGGGCCTCCCCCCCCCCACCGCCGCCTTCCGCAGCCTTCCGTGGTTTTTCTCGGGCTCTCCTGTCCCACCGGTTAACCCGAGAGTGCAGTCGGTGGTTCAATTGTCTAACCATAGAGCTAATTGGAGATGAGAATGGCTCCAATCATCTCTATGGCCTAAGATGCCGGAGGCTACGAGCATTTCATGACTTCTGTTTCGCCAGAAATAAGCAGGGCCATTGGGAAATTGGGAAAGTATTTTATCACACCAATTTTGGTGTGGTCAGATGCGTTAAGGTCAGAGGAGAGATCTAGAGTCTAAAAGACCCCAATTTTTTTAAAAAAGAGTACCTGTCACCACAGATTGCTATCATGGGGGATATTTAAATTCACTGTGATAACAATAAAAATGATTTAAAAAAAAAAAATGAAAGGAAAGGTGTCAAAATAACATAAAAAAGCAAAAGAAAAAAGAAAAAAAAAAAAAAAAAATTGAGCCCCCCCCCTTTCCCCCGGTGCTTGCGCGCAATGGCGCACACAAGCGGTGGTCTAGTGTCATATGTAAACCGCAATTGCAGCATGCATGTGAGGTATCGCCGCGATCGCCAGATCGAGTGCAGTAATTCTTGCAGTAGACCTCCTCTGTAAGTCTAACGTGGTAACCTGTAGAGACTTTTAAAGGTTTTTAAAAATGTACGTATGTTTTTGCCGCTGCGCAGGCATGCGCAATTTTTAAAGCATGTCATGTTAGGTGTCTATGAACTCGGCATAAGATCATCTTTTAAATTTTACCAAAAAAATTGGAATTATATAGTGTATTTGTGCAATAAATTAAAAAAAAATGTATTTTTTTCACAAAAATTGCGTTTGGAAAATCTGTGCGCAAATACCGTGTGACAAAAAAATTTGCAACATCCACCATTTTATTCTATAGGGCCTCTGCTTTAAAAAAATATATAATGTTTGGGGGTTCAAAGTAATTTTCTAGTAAAAAAAAAATATTTTTTCATGTAAACAAAAAGGCACAGAAAAGGCTTGATTTTCAAGTGGTTAGAAGAGTGGGTGATGTGTGGCTAAGATTGAGCATAAAATGCCGGGACAGTTCAAACACCCCCCAAATGACCCCTTTTTGAAAAGTAGACACCCAAAGCTTTTTTCTGAGAGGCATGGTGAGTCCATGGAGTATTTTATATTTTGCCACAAGTTTCGGGAAAATTATTATTATTTTTTTTGTTGTTGTTTTTTTACAGAAAGTTGTCACTAAATGATATATTGCTCATGCATGCCATGGGAATATGTGAAATGACACCCCAAAATACATTCTTTTGCTTCTCCTGAGTACAGGGATACCCCATGTGTGAGACTTTTTGGGAGCCTAGCTGTGTACGCGACCCCGACAACCAGTCCACATCTTCAGGTTTTCTAATGGCGTAAATTGCTGATTTTACCCCTGACTACCTGTCAGAGTTTCAGAGGCCCTGAAATTTCAAGATAGCACAAAACCCCCCCAAATGACCCCATTTTGCAAAGTAGACACTCCAAGCTACTGGCTGAGAAGCATGGTGAGTCCATGGAATAGTTTATATTTTGCCACAAGTTTCGGGAAAAAAAATTTTTTTTATTTTTTTTTACACAAAGTTGTCAGTAAATGATATATTGCTCACACATGCCATGGGTTTATGTGAAATGACACCCCAAAATACATTCTGCTGCTTCTCCTGAGTACAATGATACCCCATGTGTGAGACTTTTTGCCAGTCTAGCCGCGTACAGGACCCGGAAAACCAATGCGCACCTTTTGGCTTTCCAAGGGCGTAAATTGTTGATCTCACTCCTTACTACCTATCACACTTTTGAAGTCCATAAAAAGCCAAGATGGCACAAAACCCCCCCAAATTACCCCATTTTGCAAAGTAGACACTCCAATCTATTTGCTGAGAGGCATGGTGAGTATTTTGCAGCTCTAATTTTTTTTGGAAAATGAAGAAAAAACAGAAAAATGCATTTTTTTTCCTCTTTTTTCAATTTCCAAAGCTTTGTGACAAAAAGTGAGATCTGCAAAATACTCAACATGCCTCTCTGCAAATAGCTCAGGTTGTCTACTTTCCGAAAAGGGGTCATTTGGGGGGGGGGTTGTGCTGTCTTGGCATTTCATGGCCTCCAAAACTGTGATAGGTAGTCAGGAGTGAAATCAACAATTTACGCCCTTGGAAAGCCTGAAAGTGGAGGTTGGTTTTCGGGGTCCTGTACTCGGCTAGACGGCAAAAAAGTCTCACACATGGGGTATCCCTGTACTCAGGAGAAGCAGCAGAATGTATTTTGGGGTGTCATTTCACATATACCCATGGCATGTGTGAGCAATATATCATTTACTGACAACTTTGTGTAAAAAAAACAAAAAAAAAATAATAATAATATATTTCCCGGAACTTGTGGCAAAATATAAAATATTCCATGGACTCACCATGCCTCTCAGCAAATAGCTTGGGGTGTCTACTTTCCAAAATGGGGTCATTTGGGGGGGTTTTGTGCTATCTTGGAATTTTAGGGCCTCCGAAACTGTGATAGGTAGTCAGGAGTGAAATCAACAATTTACGCCCTTGGAAAGCCTGAAAGTGGAGGTTGGTTTTCGGGGTCCTGTACTCGGCTAGACTGCAAAAAAGTCTCACACATGGGGTATCCCTGTACTCAGGAGAAGCAGCAGAATGTATTTTGGGGTGTCAGTTCACATATACCCATGGCATGTGTGAGCAATATATCATTTACTGACAACTTTGTGTAAAAAAAAAAAATATATATATATATATATATATTTCCCGGAACTTGTGGCAAAATATAAAATATTCCATGGACTCACCATGCCTCTCAGCAAATAGCTTGGGGTGTCTACTTTCCAAAATGGGGTCATTTGGGGGGGTTTTGTGCTATCTTGGAATTTTAGGGCCTCCGAAACTGTGATAGGTAGTCAGGAGTGAAATCAACAATTTACGCCCTTGGAAAGCCTGAAAGTGGAGGTTGGTTTTCGGGGTCCTGTACTCGGCTAGACTGCAAAAAAGTCTCACACATGGGGTATCCCTGTACTCAGGAGAAGCAGCAGAATGTATTTTGGGGTGTCAGTTCACATATACCCATGGCATGTGTGAGCAATATATCATTTACTGACAACTTTGTGTAAAAAAAAAAAAAATATATATATATATATATATTTCCCGGAACTTGTGGCAAAATATAAAATATTCCATGGACTCACCATGCCTCTCAGCAAATAGCTTGGGGTGTCTACTTTCCAAAATGGGGTCATTTGGGGGGGTTTTGTGCTATCTTGGAATTTTAGGGCCTGCGAAACTGTGACAGGTAGTGCAGAGATGACATGAACAATTTACGCCATTAGAAAACCTGAGAGTGTTGATTGGCTTTTGCGGTCCTGTACACAGCTAGGCTCCCAAAAAGTCTCACACATGGGGTATCCCCATACTCAGGAGAAGCAGCAGAATGTATTTTGGGGTGTCATTCCACATATACACATGTCATGTGTGAGAAATTTATCTTTTAGTGACAACGTTGTGTAAAAAAAAAAAATTAAAAAAAAAAATTGTAATTTTCACAAAACTTGTGGCAAAATATAAAATATTCCATGGACTCACCATGCCTCTCAGCAAACAGCTTGGGGTGTCTACTTTCCAAAATGGGGTCATTTGGGGGGGTTTTGTGGTATCTTGACATTTCAGGGCCTCCTAAACCGTTAGAGGTAGTGAGAAAATGCAATGAAAAATGTACGCCCTTTGAAATTCTGATGGTGGTGATTTGTTTTTGGGGACCCCTACACAGCTAGGCTCCCAAAAAGTCCCACATATGTGGTATCCCTGTACTCAGGAGAAGCAGCAGAATATATTTTGGGGTGTAATTACACATATACCCATGGCATGTGTGAGCAATATATCATTTCAATGACAACTTTGTGTAAAAAAAAAAAAAAATTTTTTTTAGTCATTTTTCAAACACCTGTGACAAAAAAATGAAATATTCAATGAGCTCAACATGCCTGTCAGGACATTCCTTAGGATGTCTACTTTCCAAAAAGTGGTAGTTTGGGGGGGTTTTGTACTGCCCCGCCATTTTAGCACTTCATGAAATGAGATTGGCAGTCAGAAATTAAAGCTGCGTAAATTTCACTATTTACACCATAGTTTGTAGACGCTATAACTTTTGCGCAAACCAATAAAAATACGCTCATTGATTTTTTTTTTGTCAAAGACATGTAGCTAAATATATTTTGGCAAAAAAAAATGACATAAATTGAGTATATTGGATATTTTTTAAAAGACAAAGTTGAAAATGTCATTTTTTTGCAAAATTTTCGCTCTTTTTTTATTAATATCGCAAAAAATAAAAAGCGCAGAGGCGATCAAATACCACCAAAAGAAAGCTCTGTTTGTGAGAAAAAAAGGACGTAAATTTCGTTTAGGTACAGCATTGCATGACCGAGCAATTATCAGTTAAAGTCACGAAGTGCCAAGTTGAAAAAAGGGGTCTGGTCTTTAAGCTGCAAAATCCTCCGGTGGGAAAGTGGTTAATTTACAGATGAGGGATGTCACTGTGCTCATTGGGACCTTCAATGTTCCAGAAATGTTTCTGTACCCTTCCCCAGATCTGTGCCTCCATACAATCCTGTCTCAGAGGTCTACAGACAATTCCTTGGACATCATGGCTTGGTTATTGCTCTGACGTGCACTGCTAACTGTAGGACCTTATATAGACAGGTGTGTGCCTTTCCAAATCATGTCCAGTCAACTGATCTTACCACAGGTTGACTCCAATCAAGTTGTAGAAACATCTCAAGCATGACCAGTGGAAACAGGATGCACCTGAGCTCAATTTTGAGTGTCATGGCAAAAGCTGTGAATACTTATGTACATTGAATTGCTTCCTTTCTTATTTTTAATAAATTTGCAAATATATTAAACAACCTTCTTTCATATTGTCACTATGGGCTATTGTTTGTAGAATTTTGAGGAAAATAATGAATTTAAATAATTGCGGAATAAAGCTGTAACATAACAAAATGTAAAAAAAGTGAAGCGCTGTGAATAATTTCCGGATGCACTGTAACACCAACATGTCAGAAAACATACAAAAAAAATTCAAAAACAGAATCACTGAGTTGGAAGAAGGATCACCCCCAATATGTCAGTATTTTTTTGGACCACATTTTGTTTTAAAAAAAAGCCTTTCGTCTGTTGGGATGTCTCTACTAACTTTGCACGTCTAGACTTTGCAATATTTGCCTACTCTTCTTTGCAGAACTGCTTAAGTTCAGTTAAACATGATGGTCACCGTTTGTGGGGCTGCAGTCCTTAAAGTCATTCCACTGATTTTCAATGGGGTTTAAGTCTGAACTCTGACTAAGCCATGCAAGGACATTCACCTTTTTCTCCTCCAACAACTTGACAATTTTCTGGCAGAGGGCAGCAGATTTTCCTCAAGAATATGACGGTATTTTGCCTCATCCATTTTTCTTCTATCCTGACAAGTGCCCCAGTCCCTGCTGCAGAGAGACACCCCCATAACAGGATATTTCCACCTCCATGCTTTTTTGTAGCAATGCTGTTATTTGGAAGGTTAGTATATCGTTTGGTGTTGAGGCCAAAAAATTTAATTTTAGTCTCATAGGCCATATGGAAAAAGGTGTTATGGTCAGATGAGACTAAAATTGAATTATTTGGCCTCAACAGCAAATGATATGTCTGGCGGAAATCCAGCCCCACTGCCTCAATGCAACCCCCATGTTGAGAGCATGTGGCCTGGTATGATTCGGGGGGGCACTCGCTCGTTGTCCCCCCTTTCCTGACCTGCTGGGTTGCTCGGATAGATGGATTATGGGGGGGACCACATGCCGTTTTCTTTTATTTTTTTATTTTGGCGTGAGGTTTCCCCTAAAATCCTTACCAGACCCAAAGGGTCTTGACTTCCCCTCTCTGTATGTTGTGCATTACTATCTCCTGACTCCCCCCCCCTCCCCCGTACACTCTGCTCCAAACCACATACTCCCTACCTCACCACTCTGTATAATGTGCTGTAAAATATATACAATTGACCCGCCCCATTCTGTATGTTATGTACTCTGTTACATATAGCAGAATGTCCTAGTCTGTACAGTTTGCTGTATTCTATATACTCCATGCAGGGCCGGTGCTAGACTATTTTACGCCCTAGGCAAGACCAGCTACATGCACCCCCCCCCCCCTAAAAACAATAAAATAAAATAAAAAGGGATGGGTTTAAAAACTCCTCTATGTCATATTCAGTGACCCTGATCTGATGGTTCCTCCATGTATGCTTTCATACCCAGTGACCCCCATATTCCTCCATGTCACACCTGGGGACCCTGATGTCCCCCTATGTCACACCCAGGGACCCTAATGTTTTCCCATGTCACATCCTGAGACCCCAATATTCCTCCATGTCGTGCTGTCATACCCAGTGACCCCAATGTTCCTCTATGTCACACCAGGTGCCCCTGATGCTCCTCCATGTCATACCCGGAGACCCTGATGTTTTTCCATGTCACACCTGGGGACCCTGATGTTGCTCCGTGTCACACCTGGGGACCATGATGTTCCTCCATGTCACACCTGGGGACCTAAATCCCCCATGACATACCAAGGGGGTCACAATTCCTAATTGCACACCTGGTGACCCCAAACTCCTGTTACACTCGTGACCCCTATCCCCCATGTCATACCTTTATGACTCCGATTCCCCATGGCACACCTGGTGACCCCAATTCTCTTTCACACCAGGGATCCTCCATGTCACACCCAGGGACCCTGATCCCCTGTTCTGGGAACACTCACTGGGCAGTATGAAGAAAGTGGCCCACACTCTGCCTTCCTTCACTGTGATCCTCATAAATTCCTTCTCCCAGGATGCTCCTCTCCTGGACCACAGTGCTCACCACAGCTCCAACTGGCTCCTGGTGGAGGGAGAAGCAGCAGTCAGAGAGCTCCGCACATCCTTCATCACCAACCTCCTCCGACCATTCCGGTACCTTGTGGCTTCCGCTCCAGTAAAGGTGCCGCCCTCCAGTGCCGAGCTCCGGCCCAGGTTCAGCTCTCCTCCGCTCCCTGCTTAACACTGACCCAGGGAAATGAACAGCTGCCCACCAGCTCAGTGTAGAGAGTCACGTCCTGCCCAAGGTTTAGGCCGCTCAGCTCCAGATGAAGAGGATCATTATGCAGGTAGCGGTGGGCTCCCTTTCTGCCTCTTGCGGCCCCCCCAACAATGGTGGAAATCCAGGGCCTGGTAGTTCCGCCATTGCCCCAGACACCTGGCATCTTCCTCTGTCCCGTCTTCCTCCCCTACTGCCGCACCTCCCCTCAGTTCACAAGGATCATTCATGATGGAGAGAGAATGCTGAATCTTGGCTGCGCCCCTAGGTGGCAATGCGCCCTAGGCGGCTACCTAGTTTGCCTAGTGGAAGCACCGGCCCTGACTCCATGCCACTTTGTACATACACTTTGCTGTACTTTATATATTCCATCACACTAATCATCATTGTATAATTTATTTATAGTAAACCACACTACTAGGATTTTTGTTTTTTTACGATTTAGCAATTGCACCCTATTCAAAGAACTGGCAAACATTTTCCTTTGTGTAAACTTACTATATCTGTTACTACTGAGGATTTGAATATCTTTTAAAACCAAGCTCCAAGCAGATATATCAAAACACCAGAAAATGTAGTTGTGTATTTTTTTAAAAGTAATAAAATGCACTTTACACACAACTAGCATAAGGACCTGAATCCATCTTGTTCAGTAGCATTGATTCTAGAAAGAGAAGGACCAAAGCAAGGAAAGAGTTGGGCATGCACATACTGTATTCTTATAAGAAACGTGTCACAGGGAGGAGAGAGCAGAGGGAAGAGGGTTAGTGGCTTATCAGTATACAGTAAACCCCCCTCCATTGCGGGGGTTACGTTCCGGACCCAGCTGCGAAAAGTGAAAATCCGCGAAATAGAAAAACCCTATTAAAATGCATTGTAGGCATGTTTTTTTACTGTCACCGTACGTGTAAAAGCATTTTAAGGTCTTTAAACACACTTTTAAAACAATAGAAACTCATTTAAACACATAAAAGATACTGAGAGACATAGCAAGAGCTATGGAAAACACAAAAATATTTAATCTTTAATGATTTATATAGTAAAATAACATTACAAAAAAAACCGCAATATACCGGGACCGCAAAAACTGAACCGCAATGGAGCGGGGGTTTACTGTAATGCTATTCTTACACTTTCCAAGGCTATACCACTGTATTCCTTTACTTTGACAGAGAAAGTGGTGTCATTGGCTTTATGGTGCCCTATGGCAGGGATGTACACATTGCAAAAGTGACTGGACAGAACTATACATTTTATGTATGTTTGTACTCAGGGGTGGCCCAAGACATTGTGCTGCCTGGGTCCAAGAATTAAATGCTGCCCCCCATCCCCCAAAAAAATAAAAAATCAGGCCCACCAAAAGGCTCCCCACATCCATTATTTTATATCATGATAAATAAAACTAATATTAAATTTATCAGGAAGTTAGATTTACATGCAACAGCTCCTTGTCTATATGCAAAATCATCTGACATACCATTATGTTCAATTCCAAACCACAAACTCTTTATTTTGTTTGTCTAAATGTCTGACGTCATTGCGCACACCAAAATCATGTGAGGGACATTCCCCGGAGGATACGCTCTGCCTCCTCATACTCATCAGATTGCACTACAGGCAGCAGTATGAGATGGGGAAATGCCGCCTGTAACGCGCCGCAAACTGATGACACACAAAACTGCTGGAAAAAAATCTTGGGTGTCAATTTGTTGCCCCTCTCAAAGTTCTGCCTGGGTCCAGCCCTGTTTGTACTGTTGTTCTTTGCTGATTTTGAACTCCAGGCAAGCACACTAGGGTGTCAACAGTACTGCCAATATATGAAACAATATTTTATTATCAACAGTACAGACTATGTTAAATGATGGTTTTTCAATGCTTGAAATCCTCTTATGTGGGCTGCATGTCCGTGATGACCTCTACAGCAGCTTTTAGGGAAAATAATTGTCAGTGTCTGATTACTTCTGCAGTCTCTGGCCCTCTTAGAAACAGATCCACCCTCAAGTCCCCTTGAGTTGAAGTTAATGTAATCTTCTTTTTGCTTACTACAACTGGGGATCAGTAATTCTTCCGTCTTATTTTTTATTGCCTTTATGTTTATAACAAACTGTTAGAGATTTAAAGTTCAGATGTTTTCGACCATCTGGATATTCTGTCAGAAGTAAATTGAAAATTGATGCTGTTGTCTTCACCAAGTTAGCATGTCTTCACCATGTTACCCAACGGAAAAAGGAGAACTATACAGTATGTTCGTTTTTGGAAACCTTCATTTACATTTGATATACAGTATCAATCACAACAGGAAGCTATCTTTGAAGTTGATGGATTAGTAGGAAAAAAAAGCCACAAGAAAGCATCAGATCTTAGGGGTGTTCTATTTAAGGCTTGACATAATATTGACATGGCCAAGATTGCTGATGTAGAGTTTCTGCAAGAAATAATTGTGTGTTATAGACGTTTTCAACATGTTTTTTTTTTTTTTACAGACCGTGTAGTTCTTCATGTCCTGTAGATTATATATAATGTCGTGACCTTTTAATATTTAAAGGGCAACTCCACTTTCGTAGGAACAAAATAGCAAATTAAAAAATAAATAATAATATAACATCAACAATTACAACACGGGTCATATTGTATTTTAATGTTACCTTAACCACTTGCCGACTGCCTAACGACGATTTACGTCGGCAGTCAGCCCCTCACAGGCAAAGTGACGTAGTACTACGTCGCTAGCCTGTGAGGCTCTAGAGAGCGAGCACGCTCACGGACCCCCCCCCCCCCCCGCGTGAGTGACCGGCGGACCCGATGTCCGCCGGTCACTCGCGATCGTCGGTTACACTGGGAGCAAGGAAGGCGGCTAATGTAAACAAAGCCGCCTGTCATTCTCCCCTGTGTAACAGCACAGATCATACGGTCCTGCTATGTAGAACCGTAGATCTGTGCTGTTACATCACAAGCCACATCCAATCACAGTTAGAATCACGCCCCTAGGGACACACTTAACCCCTTCTTCTCAAATAAAGTTAACCCCTTCCCTGCCAGTGTAATTTTTACAGTAACAGTGCATATGTATAGCACTGATTACTGTAGTAATGTCACTGGTACCCCCAAAAGTGTCAAAAATGTCAGTCAAGGGTCCGATCTGTCCGCCGCAATGTCGCAGTCCCGCAAAAAAATTCACAAATCGCCGACATTACTCGTAGAAAAAAAAAACAATAAAAATGACAAAAATCTTTCCCTTAGTTAGTAAGCGCAATAACTTTTGCGCAAACCAATCAAAATCCGCTTTTTGCGATTTTTTTTTTAACCAAACATATGTAGCAGAAAACAAATTGGCCTAAAATGTTAAAAAATTTAGATTTTTACATTTTTTTTGGGGAATTTCATATAAAAAAATGTGAAAAATATTGTTATTTTTGCAAAATTGTCGCTCTTTTTTTGTTTATAGCGCATGATCAAAAAATCGCACAGGTGATCAAATACCACCAAAAGAAAGCTCTGTTTGTGGGAAAAAAAGGACGTCAAATTCGTTTGGGTACAGCGTCGGACGACCGCGCAATTGTCCGGTAAAGTCACTCAGTGCCGAATCGCAAAATAGGCCCTGGTCAGGAAGGGGGTAAAATCTTCCAGGGCTTAAGTGGTTAATATGCAGCTCTGGAATTTTCTGTAGAATGCAGTGCAATATGGCAATTTGGAGGTGTTCTGCACGCAGATGGTAAAGGGGTTAATTCATACTGTCGGTCTCCAAAAGCAGAACTCGTTTGTCACATCATCCTAAGTATACAAAGACATATGGGTGGTAATATTTCTTTCCACCAATAAGGGGTACTTCCCCAAAACTATACATCCATAAGTGGACCCCCCCTGTATGTATACAAACTAATGCACAGCACATGATCAGGACATGACAATTAATACTTATATTGATACTCTTCTGTATGATAACTAAACAGGGAAGTAGCAGGGTAAGGGTTAGGGAGCAGTCTACCAATTATCACTCACTACTAGGATTCCTCCAGCTATCCTACAAGCTAGAACCCCTGTGTTAATCACTCTTCCCACTGTCCCCCACACCCACACCCACACACCACAAATGATAGCCTGCCACTACCCAACAGTTTGTCTGCAGACTGGTCTGCTGGGACACCACACACACGCAGATCTCCGTCTGGTTTACAATCTGCATGCAATCTGCTAACACACAGTGCAATTGCATACAGATTGGCATGTAGCATAGACCAAGCAATTAGGCACTAAAATGCAACAATCTCTCCAGAGATATGAGTCTTAGCTTAGTACACAGAAGTCACTTATTCATTTTATAATTTAATATCCTGAAAGTGGGCAGTGCATAAAATAAATATACAAAGCAAAAGGAGCTACAAAAATACAAAAAGATAAGAAGACACACAATTGGCAATTTGTTATGAAAATAAAAAGGGATAAAAACAGAAATAAACTTTACCGAAGCTTATCCCTTGTTAGAAGCATACCGGAAACCGTGTGGGGACTCCCCAGTTCAGAACTGGCTTCATGGAAGAACCCTATTCCAATGTTAACCAGCAGCAGGAATATCACACACTGAGATGCAAAATAATATTCTTAATTTATTAAAATAGCCAGCAAGAACAAGTCCTATTTTGAAAAGTTTTGCGCTACTCACAGTGCTCTTTTAAATAAATAGGAAAACTCAACCACCCATAGAATTATAGGGAAGGAAGAGAGAATTGGGTTGGGGATTTTTCAGGTGCCAATAATCAGATAAATGATTTAAAATATACAAAATGTAATAGTTGAATTGTATTAGAATGAAAAAACAAAAAAGGACAAAAAATTGAAAGACATACAATAATAAAATCAATTTCTGAGCTGCATGTATAATCAATTCATATGCAAAATATGTGTATTGATATCACGGAGTAGCAATCCCGACATGTTTCACCAAAATGGTTTCCTCAGGGGATAATCTCTGGGCTACTTCAGTGATGAGACAGGTAGAAAATCTTTTTCAATGTATTGTACCATACATTAGGTTAGTTATAAGCGGATCAAGGAGCACGTTCACAGGGTTAATAGGTCAACTATTTTATGCCTGAGTATCCTTCGGTATACAGTTTCGGAAGGAATACAGGAATATCAGCAAATCCAGAATATCTAGATTTGCAACTTAAAAATAGGAGGATTTATTCCCCAGGGTTGAGTATAACTTAGTTCACTGTATAAACTGAACTTCCGTACACGGATGTCCTGGCTGCAGCTCTCTGTCCCCTGATTTATACACTGAACTAAGTTATACCCAACCCTGGGGAATACTGTAAATCCTCCTATACTTAAGTTGCAAATCTAGATATTCTGGATTTGCTGATATTCCTGTATTCCTTCCGAAAATGTATACCGAAGGATACATTGGCATAAAATAGTTGACCTATTAACCCTGTGAACGCGCTCCTTGATCCGCTTATAACTAACCTAATGTATGGTACAATACATTGAAAAAGATTTTCTACCTGTTTCATCACCGAAGTATCCCAGAAATTATCCCCTGAGGAAGCTGTTTTGGTGATGAAACATGTCGGGATTGCTACTCCGTGATATCAATACACATATTTTGCATATGAATTGATTATACATGCAGCTCAGAAATTGATTTTAATATTGTATGTCTTTCAATTTTTTGTCCTTTTTTGTTTTTTCATTTTAATACAATTCATCAGTAAATTTTGTATATTTTAAATCATTTATCTGTTTATTGGCACCTGAAAAATCCCCCACGCAATTCTCTCTTCCTTCCCTCCAATTCTATGGGTGGTTGAGTTTTCCTATTTCTTCAATTGGGATGTGGTACCCTTGGGTCCTTTTTCCAGACAAAACTTCCTATATTCTTTCAAACTAAATTTTTTGAGAAAGCTTTGTGCTTAGCATAAAACATGTTAGAATAGAACTAACCTATTTTAAATATAGGAAGAATATTATTTTGCATCCTGCATTCCTGTTGCTGGTACAACCGATTGCATCGATGGAGAAAAGCCAAGCCGACACCTGATATAATTGCAGAGTGTGGAACCTGATCTTGCAAGGAGCATCACGTGAAATATACTGTATGCCAATGCTAATGTTATTGAAGAAAAACTAAACTCTCCCAGTCAAACAAAATAAAGCATGGAGGCATAGATGGATGGTTGAGTTTGCATTGAATATTAGAAATGAATTAAATAGCATTTTCAGTTTGTGGTTCTCAGGTACAGTTGAGTTCCACTTTAGGTCTAATGTAGGCATGCAGGAACATACAAAGCTCATCTCTACTTTTGTGTTTCAGCTGTCCAAGGTCCTTTTCAGGTGGGGCAGACTACGTCCCGATCAGCAAGGGATCCACTCACAGGTCCCCTGTTGATCGGAGCAGAGTAGGAGGATGACACGTCCATGTCAGTTTTTGCAGAGAGTACATGGTCAGAGCCCACTTTGCTCTATGGGCGGCCAAGTGTAAAGGGACTCTGCTGTCCGTTTACACCCGACTACCCTCTGATCCAATGCACCTAAACAGAAGAGGGCATCTCTCTCTCTGTTCTTACCCAGAGGTAGGTGGGTGTAAGTTCATTTACATCCGCAAAAGAAGATCTGGCGCCCACTAAGAAGATGGTGGTGAAATCGGACAGCCTGGATTGTCTCAGCTGCTCGTTAAAAACCTCCATGGGAAGGAGAGTCAATGGCCAAAAAACACACAGAGCAAAAGAGTGCTTAAAGACCGGCTTATAGGTGAAGAAAAACCCAATGGTCAACATTCACTGACTTTAGATGGCCGCCTGGATGGAAAACCTTGCTGTATCACTGTGGCTGCATCTGCGTCCTTGTCAAACAACGGAGAGGGATGACCATGGGTGCCGGTGGAAAGGCAGGGACCTGGATGGAACTCCACTTGGGGGAAACACTAGGTGTACCAAGGACGCCCGATTGGCAGATGGACTGAAGCTGGAGGCTGGAAGGGGAGATAAAAGCTATGTTCCGAGTCCGTGGAATGCACTGGACAGCCGGATGTTGACATGGCGCCCGGTGATGACGTCAATCACAGCGCCAGGAAGCCAGGCAGCAGTCAGAGGAATGAGCAAGCAATGGAGGGCAAGCCAAAACGAGTTGGTCCTGTCACTATTGCAACATGTTTCCCGCGCCTGCGCCTTATCAAGCCTTGTCTGTCTTTAAGTGCTCTTTTGTTCTGTGTGTTGTAAGTTCATTTACAACCGCCTGTCCATAGGGGTGAATGAGTCATCCAATCAGGTCCGTTTTTCAGGTGGACCTGCAATGTGAGATGGGTCCTAATCAATTTTCTTTATTATCATCACTTATTTAAGATAGTCTGGCATTTAAGAAAATAAATAATATTAGAGACAATGATAAAGATGATTACAGCAACAGACTACATATTCCATTCGTATAATTAAATACGCTCCATTTCGAGAGGTACACTGTGCATGTACAAGGCGATTGAAAAAATGGCATTCACATCTGGAGGCCAGATCACTCATTACTCACACTGCATTACAGTGCATTAAGAACATAAAGTACAGTTCCTGATTTGCGGGGTTCTCTGACAAAGGCATATGTGAATTGCAGGGAAGTGAGTTATGTCACTGGTTACTTTATTGAAGCCATATCGCTTCACTCTAATTTTTGCTCAAAATTGGTGATGTATGACATACCATGCTATTCCTTTCTTTTTTGTAACTTTCCACACCTTTTTAAAGATGCCACAATACCAGCCAGAGAGAAGTTTCGGGACTTGTGTGCAAATTTTATACATCGTTAGCTATAAAGACAGTATATAGAAAATAGACATCAGGTCTTAATTTACATTTTGCATCTGTTACAGCAATTAATATAACCACTGTGCTTCCATCCAGGGACTGACAGCCCTTGCAGTTCAAAGTAAAATAAAAGAACTTTCCATATCAGAATGCCTTGGGATTTCCGACATTGGAATTCAGGTAACATAAAACACAATTGTTCTGTGATGTGTTGTATTATCTTTGGTACATTAAAGTGAAACTGTGAGGACAGAACTTTGGGAGTTGCCATTGCGGACTTGAGACGGTCATCCTCATCCTGGGAGTCTCTGGCCAGGAACAAGCCCTGTGTCAGAACACAATATCACAGCAGGGGAGATTGCTTGTGTTAATACAGCGATCTATCAGTTTGAACGACCAAAAAAAAATGTATATTGTCTGCCAGGCTTTAGGGTGTCTTCACTACACTTGATAAGCAGTGGAGAAACCTTTAAGCAATATAATTGTTAATCTGGGGAGAGGCTAGTGTTAGATGCACTAGCAGGTTTACAGTGCCTTAAAAAAAGTATTCATACCCCTAGAAATTGTCCACATTTTGTCATTTTACAACCAAAAACATAAATGTATTTTCTTGGGATTTTTCGTGATAGACCAGCACAAAGTGGCACATAATTGTGAAGTGGAAGGAAAATGATAAATAGTTTTAATTTTCTTTTACAGAAAAATATGTGAAAAGTGTGGCATGCATTTGTATTCAACCCTCTGAGTCAATACTTTGTAGAACCACCTTTCGCTGCAATTATAGCTGCAAGTTTTTTGGGTATGTCTCTACCATATTTGCACATCTAGAGTGACATTTTTGCCCATTTTTCTTAGCAAAATAGCTCAAGCTCTGTCAGATTGGATGGAGAGTGTCTGTGAACAGAAAGTTTCAAGTCTTACCACAGATTATCAATTGGATTTTGGTCTGGACTTTGAATGGGCCATTCTAACACATGCATATGCTTTGATTTAAACCATTTCATTGTAGTTCTGGCTGTATGTTTGGGGTCGTTGTCCTGCTGGAAGGTGAACTTCCGCCCCTGTCTCAAGTCTTTTTCAGACTCTAACAGGTTTTCTTCTAAGATTGCCCTGTATTTGGCTCCATCCATCTTCCCAGTCCCTGCTGAAGAAAAACATCCCCACATCATGATGCTGATACCATCATGTTTCACAGCGGGGATGGTGTGTTCATGGGTGATGTGCAGTGTTGGTTTTCCACCACACAGCGTTTTGCTTTTAGGCCAAAAAGTTCATTTGTGGTCTCATCTGACCAGAGCACCTTCTTCCACATGTGTCCCTCACATGGCTTTTCACAAACTGCAAACGGGACTTCTTATGGGTTTCTTTCAACAATAGCTTTCTTCTTGACACTCTTCCATACAGGACAGATTTGTGGAGTGCACAACTAATAGTTGTCCCCTGGACAGATTCTCCCACCTGAGCTGTTGATCTCTGCAGCTCCTCCAGAGTTACCATAGACCTCTTGGCTGCTTCCCTGATTAATGCTCTCCATGCCCGGCCTGTCAGTTTAGGTGGACGATGAAGAGAGATAACACCGCTCAGGCCAGTCAAAGTCCACAATTCAAGGTGGGTGCTGAACCTCAGCTCGCCACCAGGAGAAGCATTAAAGAAGAAAATGGTCGCACACAACCAGGTAGTGAACAAGCACGTAGCAGTCATGTGAAACACATCTACTCTCCTACCCTGCTATACCTTGTACCACTTATGCGAATAAAGAACTTTTCTTCATTGGATTCCGTGTTGGTGTGCGACCATTTTCTTCTTTCATGCTTAGTTTAGGTGGACGGCCATGTCTTGGTAGCTTTGCAGCTGTGCCCTACTCTTTCCATTTTGAAATGATGGATTGAACAGTGCTCCGTGAGATGTTTAAAGCATGGGATATTTTTTTATAACCTAACCCTGCTTTAAACTTATCCACAGCTTTATCACTGACCTGTCTGGTGTGTTCCTTGGCCTTCGTGATGTTGTTTGTTCATGAAGGTTCTCAAACCTCTGAGGGCTTCACAGAACAGCTGCATTTATACTGAGATTAAATTACACACAGATGGACTTTATTTCCTAATTAGGCGACTTCTGAAGGCAATTGGTTCAACTATATTTTAATTAGGGTATCAGGGTAAAGGGGTGGGGATACAAATGCACACCACACTTTTCAAATATTTATTCGTAAAAAAAATTTGAAAACTATTTATTATTTTCCTTCCACTTCACACTTATGTGCCACTTTTTGTTGGTCGATTACATAAAATCCCAATAAAATATATGTGGAAAATTTCAAGGGGTGTGAATACTTTTTCAAGGCACTGTAGATGGACTTTACTAACATGGATTAAGAGCTGAAAAGGAACAGACTTACTGGCTGTATCACCACATTATAAACAAGGGAAAAGAGCCTAAAAAAACAAAAAAATGAATGCAGACACCACATTTAGGAATTTGTAAACTAAAATATATTACATTTACATTTTAGATAGACTAAAACCTTCCCAAAATGATATGCTGATAGTCGTTAACCACTTCCAGACCACCCTTCAGCGTACAATCACGTACCTGTACATCTTTTTTGTTTCCGGGTCTGGGGCATGCATGAGCATAACCTGCGACCTGCTCCTGCCGTGATTGGACACAGTGGGAGCCAATCATTGGGTTCCGTGGACTTGATGTTCGCTGGCTCCTGGCGATTGTTCCCAAGAGAGGCAAAAAGGCAGTCTGCCTATTTAAACAAGGCAGATCGTCATTCTTTCAGAGGGGAAGATGGGAATTCTGTGTTTCTGCTAAGTAGCAACACAGATCTCTGTCTTCCCCCAGTCAAAGCATCCCCCACACAGTTAGCAAACACTCCCAGGAAACACATTTAACCCTTTGATGGCCCCTGATGTTAACCCCTTCCCTGCCAGTGTCATTAGTACAGTGACAGTGCATTTTCTTTAGCACTGATCACTGTATTAGTGTCACTGGTCCCCAAAAAGTGTCACTAATGCCTCGTACACACGCAACGATTGTTGGCCGTGAATTTTCGGCCAACGTCCGATCGGCCGATTGTCGGCTTGTTAGTATGATGCTTCCGACAACCGACTGCGACTTTTCGGCCGAACAAAATCTGGCGTGCATGCTATAAAATTTTTGTTGGCCGTCAACAGAACGGCCGATTGTTCGTCAGTCAGTACAGTTTTCGGCAGACATAAATCAGATGAGCAAGACTGGGCATGCTCAGAGAAGAAAAAACACACGGAAAGTAAACCAGCACATGACATCACTTCTGAAGTTGGTTGTTGTTGGCCGAAAAAATTTGTGTGCAGTCTAGAGCACATTTCAACCAACACAACAACACTGGACAAAAGACGGCCGATCGGTCGGCCAACAATCGTTGCGTGTGTACGAGGCATTAGTGTCAGATTTGTCTGCCGCAATGTTGCAGTTCTGATAAAAATTGCTGAACGCCGCCATTACTAGTAAAAAAAAAAATTCCATAAATCTTTCCCCTAGTTTGTAGACGTGATAACTTTTGCGCAAACCAATCAATATACACTTATTGGGATTTTTTTTACCAAAAACATGAACCAGAATACATATTGGCCTAAATTGATGAAGAAATGTGATTTTTAAAAATTTTTATTGGGTATGTTTTATAGCAGAAAGTAAAAAATATTGTTTTTTTTTTTCAAAATTGTCGATATTTTTTTGTTTATAGCGCAAAAAATAAAAACGGCAGAGGTGGTCAAATACCACCAAAAGAAATTTCTATTTGTAGGAAAACAAGGATATCAATTTTATTTGGGTGCAGTGTCGCACGACCATGCAATTGTCAGTTAAAGTAACACAGTGCCATATTTAAAAAAAAAAAAGCTTGGTCATAGGGAGGGGAGGGGGGGTAATCCTTCCAGCGCTGAAGTGGTTAAGATGCTTATAAGTTAAATCACTAATTTGATTTTGCTTACTGGAATATTCTTGATGTATTTTACATAACAGAGAATGTGTTGGGGGTGGGGGGTTGTGGAGGGATGAGCAGATATCTCTAGTGGGAGATTTTGCTACTTGGTTCCTTGAGAGCTTTACACATGTGCACACAAAGATTAAATATTTGTTCTATAAACTGCATAGATCAAATGTACAAATGTTGGCCTTTTATGCCAAGCCTCAAGAAATGGGAAAGCAGTTGTACTATGTACACAAAAATGCTGGCAAATAGAAAAAGCTGTGCATTTTATACAATGGAAACATGTTTTTTCTTTGTAAAATTTAGCCTTCAAAATTAGTGGTGGTAATTTCATGGCATTTCACATGCCATACAGCAGTGAGTATAAGTGCAAGGCAAGTATGGAGGAGCCTGTATATACACTATATTACACAAAGTATTGAGACGCCTACCTTTATACGCACATGAACTTTAATGGCATCCCAGTCTTATGGGCCATACACACTATACAATTGACTTTAGATTTTTTTCTTTAGATTTACCAAAACCATATAATATGAGGTCAAATCTAAACACTTTCACTTTGTATGGAATCAGGCAGGCCCCTGCACTACATAGTTGAAGGTAAATCTACTAAAGGAAATCTAACCACAAAAGTTGTATAGTGTGTATCCAGCTTTACTGTACTAATGCCACTGGCAGGGAAGGGGTTAACACCAGGGGCGATCCTAGGGTTAAGTGTGTCCCTAGGGGATACTTTCTAAGGCCTCTTTCACACGAGCGCACTGCCCGACGGAGTCAGTTCTGCTCAGCGGGGGATCGATCTGCCGATTCCCGCTGAGCAGACGGATGACTGCTCTGTCTCCACTCTGTGTGCAGAGACGGAGCTGTCAGGTCCCCGCTGTCCTCTATGGGGAGATCAGATGAGAATGGACCGCCTGTCTGTTCTCATCCGATCCTCCAGACGAATGGGAAATAGGGTTTCAATCCATCCGGATTTCACGGACAGGATCGGATCGGATAGCAGCGGGTGTCAGCGGAGATGTCTCCGCTGACACCCGCTGCCCCATAGAGATGCATGGATCGCCAGTGTGAAAGGGGCCTAACTGTGTGGGATAGACTGACTAGTCACTAGATGAACATAGAGATCTGGGTTCCTGAATAGCAGGAAATTCCCTCCTCCTACCTAGCCTGCATACCCTGTATCAGAAAAGACCCGTGTATTTAACTTTTTTAATCTGTCCAGTCATGTGATTCAGCAGTTTCATCTCATCTCCTGTGTGAGGGATCACTTGACAATAGCTGTGAACTCGAAGAGCAGTGACTGAAGCCCCAACACAGCTCCCCCCTCTCCCATGCAGCAGCTGCTGACTGACACAGGAGCTGGAGCTACTGGATCACATGACCGGTCAGGATTTAAAAAAAAAGTAGGCACCTATTTTTTTTTAATGGGGTATGCAGGATAGGTTTGAGGAAAGATGAGGAATGTTTTTAAGAATAGTTACAGTTAGTCTTACCTTCCACTTTAAAGTAGGGCACAAAAGCAATTGAAAGGTGATTTTTTTTTACATAACTGCTTCCACTTTTTTTGAATCTCATTGCAGCTGATCATCAGCTTCTTTTAGCCACTTCTTGTCTACATGCACTCAATCCAAAGTGATTTAGCTCATGGCAGATTGTTGACTGGTGCTTCGTCACGCTTTTCCTGTCATCCAACAATGCAAACAGACAGCAACACCAATTATTCCTGTTTCTTTTTGAATCACTAAGCTTTATTGTTCACACTTTGTTCTTTTGCTGATCCCCCACTGAACAGGCGGACGGCAGCTCCGTCTCTGCTATGTGTGCAGAGACGAAAGTGTCAGATCCCCGCTGTCTTCTATGGGGGAATCGAATGAGAAGGGACTGCCTGTCCGTTCTCATCCAATGCGATCCACCACACAGATGGAAAATAGGGTTTCCATCCATCTGGATTTTACAGGATCGGATCGGATGGCAGCGGGTGTCAGCGGACATGTCTCCGCTGACATCTGCTGCCTCATAGAGATGCATCCACTCAGAACCGCCTGAAAAACTGACAGGCAGATCTAAACGGTCCGCATGTGTGAAAGAGGCCTTACTTTCTTGTCCCCTTATACAGTATACCGTGGAGTGTCACCGAGGCTCTGGTGAGCCGATCAGAGGGAGATTAAGGTGGAGAGGAGTCAGCAACATTCCAGTTTTAGTATATCCCCAGAAGGGAACTGCTTTGTCTGGCCCACTGGTAACACAGGGGTCAGATTATAAGGCACTATTATTTATTTCTTGCACTAGCACTTTTGTTCATATGCTAGCACTGCACAGTGGGATGTCTCATTGATGGAATTCGTTGTAAGACACATATGATATATGGACTGAATGCTTTATTTTCAATATCACTATGGACTGAATGCTTTATTTTCAATATCACTTTATTTAGTAATGTTGTATTATCAATTTATTTTTTATTGGCGCAACTCTTTATTTCTGTAGTATTGTCTGTTATTGTGTGTAGTGAAAACACTTTGTTAGTGTTAGCAGGCATTGGGTGGTTTTTATTTTTCATTATTTATGACACTATATGATTGCGCTGATTTCATTTTTTTACGGCACAGTTTCTCTTTTCGTAAGCCCCAGGTTGGAAGAATTGCTATGCTCAGGGAACAATAAAACTTGCTGATTCGAACAGTAATGTGGGATTCATCTGTGTTGCTGTAGGTTTACATTGTTAACATTTGAGTTTAGGTCCACAGTGAAAGCCAAACTAGAATGTTTCATGCAAGTAGTCATAACCCAATCCATGAAGAGCATAGTCAAATTCTTCTAAACTCTTGGTTTTGTGCCAGTCAGCAAAACTTGCAACAGTTAGAAAACCTGGATGGTTGTCAAAATGTTCAGTAATATGAAATATATTAAAAGTAATCCTTAGACACTTTCACATTTTTCCTTATTCCTAGCCACAAGGCCTGTGAGTCTTTGGTCAGATCAGATATAAAAATGCATTTTTTTTTCAATGGTTTGTTTTCTGTAACAGAAATTTTGCCATCAGTCAAAAGACCTGGAACTGCTGGATATTTCACACTGCTTGCAAGTAACCAACAACACAGTAAAAACTGTGGCATTCTGTTGTAAGATGCTTACATCCATCAATGTGGCTGGATGTCCTAAGGTACATGTGCATAACACATTCATATTTGTCAAGTTATCATGAATACACTGCATGACTATTGGTTGTGGTTTATTTTTTATTCAGAGCTTTTGCTATAAATCCCCTGCTATAGCCTAATGTCAGTATAGTAACCTAGTAACAGAAAAGAAAACAAGCACTATAATGTCACACAAAATGTAGACCAACCTTTTTAGCTCAAAAGAACCCCTAAACATTTTCAGGTTTCAAGGGAACCCTTACTACCATGAATTCACTGGCAAAAATGTCCCCCTACATCAGTGGTGAGTAGAAATAATGCCACCCTTGCAGATGGCTAAAAAGATCATTGGTGTCATGCCACCGTCGCTGGCAAGTAGTATTAAAGCCCAAAATTCTCCAAACACCATCAGGTGGGAGGCCAATCAGTCACAGCTCAGGAAACCCCTAGCAGCCTCTGGAGGAATCCCAGGATGCCAAGTAACCCTGATTGAGAATGGTTGGCCCTCCAGCTGTTGCAGAACTACAAGTCCCCCTCTGCCTTTGAGAGTCATGCTTTTTTAACTGACAGCCTTGTAATGTCTCATGGTACTTGTAGTTCCACAACAGTTGAAGGGCCACAGGCAAATTGTGGCCCTCCAGATGTTGCACAACTACAAGCCCCATAATGCATAATAAGACTGACAGCCACAAGCATGACACCCAGAGGCAGAGGCATGATGGGACGTGTAGTTTTGCAACATCTGGAGGGCCATAGTTTGCATATCCCTTGTGTAGACCATAGTTAATGTTAACTGATTCTGCTGAATACATTCTTTTGGGCTCAGGAGTCAGGGAGTGTTCTACACTGATCTGTAAAATATGGCACTGATTAATGATCCTTCTTTTATACAGATAACAGATATTAGCATCCAGTATCTTTCTGGTGGTTGCCGTTACCTTCATATTGTGGATATATCTGGCTGCATCCATCTCAGTGACAAGGCCCTGAAATATTTCCAGAAATGCTGCCGACAACTTCGTACTCTAAAAATGCTTTACTGCAGGAGTATTTCAAAGTAAGGTCATCAGTCAGCTATAACAAAATATGTGTTTATGGAAATATATATATATATATATATATATATTTCTTTTTTTTTTTTTACAAATATACTGTACATCTTTTTCAGAACATATTTTTGAAAATATACAAATACATATGTAAATTAAAAGATATGTATTTTTTTTTTTAAGAATCATACTCCCTAGGTGGCTGCAGCTTCAGTCCGATGCTGCATCTGTCCCCTAGCACCTCTAATACTGAGAACCCAGCGATTGAACACCGCCAATTGCTCAGTTCTCACAGATGCCTGAGCAGAGAGCTGCTGACTGTCAGTCAGCAGCTCTCTGCTCTGCCCCCTCGCGCTCACTGGAGCACTGGGCTGTTGGGGGTGTGGGAACGGCCAGCTGAGCCAGGTGACGGTCCAGGCATGTGGGCGGATCCCAACTTCATTCTTCATTGTCACCATCTTGCCCAAGCCTGGACCGGCTACATCAACGGGTTTCAGCGCACTGTCTGCTAAAAACGGGTCACAGGAGTGCAGAACGAACTGCACTCCTGTGATCCACATGAGAAGTACACCCAAACAAGCTTTGGCTGTGCTTCTCCTTTAATCAAGAACTCTGACTGTGTTGTGTGCCAGTTTATTCATAAAAAGATAGTAAACTCAGAATCGTTCAAATCCGCTAATAGGCAGGCTTTTAATAACAGAAGAGACCCTAGAGGTGCAGCTCAGACCACATTTGCGGCCCGCCCTGTGTGCCACAGCAATTTGACTCCTGCGTGCATGTGCGGGAGTGACATTACATCATCCCAGCCAATCCAGCGCCCAGAGATACGAAACCCGGAAAGAAGACCGGGTCAAAATGGAAGCGACAGGGTCCAGGGAGAGCCCTGACAGCGCATCGCTGGAGGGCTCTGTTTGTAGGTAAGTTTGTCATAATGTGCTAGTTTGCAGACTTTACAACCACTTTAAGGCTGTATCAACAGTAAAGCTAAAGTACAGATTTTAGTTTGCTTTTGTCGCCAAAAGTTGATGGCTGATTAGCTGCTGCGAATTACTGTATGGTTTCTGTCTTACAAAATGAGCTTGATATTCTGGAACACTTCTATTACAGTGGAAAGTTTACTCTTCAGATATCATTCATAGTACAACCAAAATGAAGGATATTTCAATGAAGATTTATTAAAACTGGAGCGTGCAAAACTGAAGTTAGAAACTGATTGGTTGCCATGCACAAGTGCACCAGATTCTGAGTGCTCCAGTTATAGTAAATCCTCCCCTTTTGTTAAAATTCTGCACAATTGTCAGGCTAGGGCTACATGGGGGACAGTCATGATACTAAAATCTAGTGTTATCATTTGCTTTCTTACATAACAACAATTTTCATGAGAGTTGATACACAAGAAATGAGCAGATTTATGTCAGAAAAATCTTTCTCCCACAATCGAAGAATGCTGCAATGTAATCACAAAAACTATTAAGGATCAATCTCTTCTCCTTTACATGCAGTTGCATGGGAGTAGAAAATTAGACGCTCAAATGATTCATAAAAGCCTTGCAATGATCTCGGTGTGGATTTCAAAATGTGCAACAAAATCAGTTAGTTTACTTTTACATTATGTCACGACTACGGCAAATTTAAATGGAAATACTACCATATTGTTAATTAAGGACAGAGGTGCTTAAAAAGACATGTTTACTATGGGGTAAATAAAAGTGACAGCAGGAATCTGCACTGGCCAGTGTAGTGAATGAGAGAAGCCCTGTAATTCGCTGCAACACAGTTTAGTAAAAATAGCTTTTTGGTTATTAACACACAGGTGAAACACCAATGTGCATTAAAAAAAAAAAAAAAGAAAAATCCATAAATCCATGCACCTATGTAGCAGTAGAATCATCTAGCAGTTGTCTGTGGTTAGCTGCGGGGCTGAGCACGGTCCCAGAACTCTGTCCTGCTCATCTAGAGATTGCAGTAGATCCCCCCGAGAAGGAAAAGCGCTGACACCTACTGAGTAAGTTCTAACAGTTTGACAAAAGAGGAGTACATCACCAAGACGTGTTGCCCTGGTTATCTTTTAATCCAGGAGTGTAACTACACTGCTCAAAAAAATTAAAGGAACACTTTTTAATCAGAGTATAGCACCAGGTCAATCAAACTGCTGGGATATTGATCTGATCAGTTAAGTAGCAGAGGGGGTTATTAATCAGTTTCAGATGCTTTGGTGTTAATGAAATTAATAACAGGTGCACTAGATGGGCAACAATGAGACAACCCCCAAAACAGGACCGGTTTTACAGGTGAAGGCCACAGACAGTTTTTTTTCCCTACTCATGTTTTCTGACTGTTTTTCACTAGTTTTGCATTTGGCTAGGGTCAGTGTCTCTACTGATAGCATGAGGCGATAACTGGACCCTATCGAGGTGGCACAGGCAGTCCAACTCCTCCAGGATGGCACTATGTGCAATATGTAGGTTCGCTTTGTCTCCCAGCACAGTTTCAAAATAATGGAGGAGATTTAAGAAGACAGGCAGTTACTCTTGGAGAGCTGGACGGGCCTGTAGAAGGTCCTTAACCCATCAGCAGGACTGTTTACTGTTTCTTTTGACACAGAGGAACAGGATGAGCACTGCCACAGGCCTGCAAAAAAACCTCCAGCAGGCCACTGGTCAGTGCTGGTCTGGGGCAACATATCCATAGAAGGATGCACAGACCTCTACAGGCTAGAGACAATGGCACCCTAATCTGCCATTAGGTATCTGGATGAAATCCTAGGAGCCATTGTCAAACCTTACGCTGGTGCAGTGGATCCTGGGTTCCTCCTGCTGCACGACAATGCTTGGCCTTATGTGGCAAAAGTATGCCGGAAGGGATACCATTAAATGGCCCCGATGCTCACCTGACCTAAATCCAATAGAACACCTCTTGGACATTGTGTTTCAGTCCATCAAACACTGCCAGGATGCACCTCAGTCTATTCAGGAGCTTAGTGATGCCCTGGTCCAGATCTAGGAGGAAATACCCCAGGACACCATCTGCCACCTCTTTAGGAGCATGCCTCGACGTTGCCAAGCATGTGGAGGCCATTCAAACTACTGAGTACCATTTTGAGTTGCTGCAATGAAATTTCAGCAAAATGGACTAGCCTGCTGCATCATTTTTTCACTTAGATTTTCAGGGTCTCTTTGAATTCAGCCCTCTATAGGTTGATAATTTTCATCCAACTATGTGGCATCTAATATATAGAGTTTCTAATATATTACCCAGTCCATATCAGTATAGATATCCAGCATGTTTTTCTCCATTGAGATTGGATATATTTCCAAAGTGTTCCTTTCAATTTTTTGAGCAGTGTATGTAACCACTTAAGGAACAAGCCCATTTCTGACATTTGTTGTTTACAAGTTAAAATCAGTATTTTTTTGCTAGAAAATTACTTAGAAACCCCAAACATTATATATATATATATATATATATATATATATATATATATATATATATATATATATATATTTTTTTTAGCAGAGATCCAAGAGAATAAAATAAAGATTGTTGCAATACTTTGTTACACCGTATTTGGGCAGCGGTCTTACAACCAATTTTTTTTTTTGTAAAGAAATGGAATTTGACTTCCTGTAAAATCTATTTCTCTGATGTTCATTGACGGACACAGCTCCTGGTATTCATAACTATTGGGACATCCCAAAGCAGTGTTAAATATGAGGGGTGGGAACAAACCAAACAATTCCCAAGGCTGAACATTAGCCAACCAGGCCACAGGGGCTCAATCAAACAACCAGAGCCCACCTGAAAAAACAATACACCTTCAAAGAGGATCAGGTCCTCAAACAGCAGCCTGCAAAACCTTGCGGCCACAGGAAGCATACACAGATGCCAACACATCCGCTTTATAAAACTTTGTAAAATCGTGCACAGACGACCAGGCCTTGCAAACCTGCGTCACTGATGCCTGATGACGGAAGGCCCAGGAGGCACTAAGCGCCCTAGCAGAGTGCGCCTTGATAGGGAAAGGAGGAACCTTACCCCTGATGGAATAGGCCTGAACCACCGTCTGTCTGACCCATCAGGAAATGGTCACAGAGGAAGTGGACAACTCTTTTCGAGTTCCATCCGTGAGCACAAAGAGTCTGACTTCCTGAAGGATTCCGTAGCAGCCAGGTACACCCTAATTGCCCAGACCTCATCCAAGGCATGCAAGAAGATCCTCCCTGAGAGGAAGCTTCCAAGGAATGTCGGGAACCAGTCGCACCAGATTGTGCCAAGCTGACCCCACAGGGCCACCAGCGCTTCTATGGTCGCGTCTGCCAGAGGATCCCTTACCGAGCCACAAAGCTCTGCACCTTCCTGTTGAGCTGAGACGCTAACAGATCAACCTCAGGAGTGCCCCACCTGGAGACACAGCTGATAAAACACCTCTGGATAAAAGGGACCACTCCCAAAGGTCCATGCCTGCTGACAGATAATCCGCCTGCCAATTTTCCACCCTGGGAATGTGTACAGCGGAGAGGGCTGGAACAAACTGTTCTGCCCACCTTAGAATGCCTGCTACCTCCAAAGCCGCCAGGACACTTCTTGTGCCCCCTTGATGATTGAAATAAGCCACGGCCGTGGCATTGTCCAATTGAATGCGCACTGGACAACCCTGAAGAAGACTGTCTGTCCAATGATCCAGGCACAGTCTGATCGCTGAGTTCTAAGACATTGATCGGCAGTCTGGACTCTTCCAGTGTCCTGATCTCCTGAGCAGAATGCTTGCCGAGGACGCCCCCCATCTGGATAGGCTGGCATCTGTGGTGACCACTGTCCAATACAAGGGGAGGAAGGATTTTCCCAGCCGAAGCACCGGAAAATGAAGCCACTATATCAAGGACTCCCTCATTCCCTAACTCAGCCAGGTCTGATATTCAAGAGACTGTGGAGTGTTGTCCCATTTGGTCAGAATCTCCCTTTGTAGAGACTTCGCATGGAACTGTGCAAATGGAAACCGCCTCGAAGGTCATCAGGCCCAGTACCCACATGCATGTCCAGAGGGATGACCATCTGTTGGACAGCAGGAGACAAATTGCAGCCTGCAATTTCTGGAGTTTGTCCAGAGGAAGGAACACTCTGGCAAAGGCCAAGTGCAGAGTCAGGCCCAGATAGTCCAGCTTCTTTGATGGAACCAGGGTAGACTTCTGAAAATTCAGAATCCAGCCGAACTCAAGCAGAATCCGTATTGTGATCTCCAGGTTGTCCACCAGAGCAGAGGGAGACTCCACTCACAGAAGGCGATCGTCCAATAGCCCAGTACCCCCGATCCCCTGTTGGCCTAGCAAGGCTAGCACCGGGGCTAACACTTTTGTGAAGACATGAGGAGCAGAGGCGAGACCAAGGGGTAATGCTACAAACTGATAATACTCTTCTCTCACAGCAAAGCGGAGAAAATGCTGGTGACTGGCACATATTGGAATGTGAAGGTAGGCATCCTTGATATCGATAGAGGTGAAAAAATCCCCCTGACGCAGGGATGCCGCCATTGTTCAAATGGACTCCATTGCGAACTTCTGTACCCGCACAAAGCAGTTTAGCGCCTTGAGGCCCAGGACTGGATGCACTTTGCCTTCCTTCCTGGGGACTGTGAACAGGTTTGAGTAAAAACGTCTTAAAGTCGGAACTGGAACAATCACCCCTTGAAAGAACAGGTCTTGTACCGCCCCAAACAGGCCCTGTAAGCGGTCTGGGGACAGGCGCAAGTTGGCAGGAAAAAAAACCTTGCCAGGGGGACAAGAGCTGACTGAATGACTTTGTGGTGCCACTTGTCTTGCACTAGAGAAGTCCACGGGTACGGAACCCAGTAAAGGCACAGTTATACGGGTGAGGGCGCACCTTCATGCTGAAGAAACCTTGTCCACGGGTCTGAAGAAGCCCGATCTTGGCTTGCCAGACCAGGTTCATTTGGTCCCTTCTGAAGAGGCCCTGAAATGCTTCGAGCCCTTGTCAGTCGACCCTGAGGGATGAAAAACTTCTTATGAGGTGAGAAGGAAGGCCCACGTCTATGACACAGTTCCTTGCCCTTAGTAGCCTGGGAAAGAAAAGTACTCTCCCCCCCCCCCCCGTGTGACCTTTAATGAGGTCATCCAGGGTAGCTCCAAACAGGCGATCTCCATGGAAAAGATCAGTCAAGCCTTTTATTTAAGTCTGATCCGCAGACCAGCACTTGAGCCAAAAGACAAGCCGAAGGACCACTGCCATCAGGGAGTCACATCCAAAGAGGCATCACAGATCAACTGCAGCCCCTGAACCAGCTGGTCCGCCAGCTCGGCAAAGGCAAGGGGGTAGCTGTTCCCCCTCCAGGTCACGGCGTAAGAGCTTAGCCCACTCGTTCAGAATTTGCAACACTAGGGCAATGGCGAATACTGTCCTCATTGTCGAACCAGCCAGTGTAAATGTGGCGGGCAACAGCCTTCCGGTCAGCCGGATCCCTAAAGGCTGGGGACTCTTCAACCGGAATCATGGTTGCCTTGTTTAATCTGGATACCGGAGGGTCCACCACCGGTGTCACAGTCCACTTCTTAAGAAGGGACTCCTCTTAGGGGTAATGCATAGTAAAGCGCTTAGGGACCCCATGGGGACACTTTGGTCGTCCCCACTCTTTAGCGACAATTCTGTCATAATAGGCAGGGAAAGGAAACGCCTTTGGCGCTCTGGATGGCTTGTGAGTGCCAAATGGTACCTGGGCCTCCATCTTCAGGGTCGAACGCACAGATACAATCAGTGCATCCACCAGCGCCTTTTCGTGCGCGGTCGCAAACGTGGAGCAATCATCCTCACTATCCGAGGATTCCAGGCGTGTGGTTGCAGACCCAGCAGGGTGACAAACGTCCACAGCGGCCAAAACAGATTCAGGATCTGATGAGACAAGGGAAGGCGCGAGGGCGCTTTTTGCTTGCCCATTGCCCGCAAGCCACCTCCACCCAGGACACAAGGGACTCCAGGACCCCAGTCAGTGCATGGATGGATAGTTGGGACCCGGAGGGACCCACAGCCTCAGAGAGGGCATCAGATGGGGAAATATGCTCCGAGGGTGAGTCACCAGGGGGAACCCAAAAAAAAGTGTAAGACACTGCCAAGGGACAACCCCCACCACGCTGGCAGCACCACTCAGTCGCCAGGCACAAAGCACCAAGCAATCCTGAGCAGAGAGGGAGAGGACCCCACCAGACTCACCACCCACAGAGATAAGCACCTACAGCCACCAGGATAATTTGCACAACACGTGTGGCGATCAGGAAGTAAAATGATCCAGGAGTCAGCACCAGGGGATGAGGAGGGGCTCCCACCGCCAAAATCGCCACCCAGAGGGCTTCACTGTCATGGCCGCTGCTATTTTCAATGGCAAACCACAGCAAAATGGCCACCAGACTACACAAACATGGCCGTCGTGTATAGAACACACAGGCTACAACAAAATTACGGCCCCACGCTGCACTACGAGGCATACAGGGACCTAGCATTGAGAGACTAGGCCTCAAGGACAGATTCAGGCACAACGGGGGGCCCTGGCAGAAGCTCCCACCAGGTACAACCCCCCCCCCCACGCAGTCAATTGTCTGGTCACCAGTGGTGAACCCCCCCACCCCTGCCCCCACCCCAGGAAAGTGGCCAGACCACCCAAACATCCCCAGCATATGTGGAAGTGAGGGCAGTGGCGGCTGGTGCATTGGGGGCGCAGGGACGGTGCCCCCCCCCATCCATACGTTCGCCCCCCTAATCTACATGCGGGGCGCCAGATGCATGGAGTTTAATGGGATTTTTTTTTCTAAAGCACGTGATTAGAGCCAGAGGCTCCAATAGGCTTCAGAAAAGGGTGGGTCCTGGGCGCAGAGCACTGTGCCCTGAGCCCACCCATTTGTGTGACAATAGCACTTGGCAAGAGGGCTGCCTGCGGGAGGGAGGGGAACCTGGGGGTCCGACTCTTCCAAGGAGGGGCCCATGTCCACCCCAAAACCCTCCAGGGGGGACAGCTACTCCCCATACCAGAAACCAGGCGGGCAAAGGAGGAACACTGCGACTTGGGCCGAAACCCGGTCGTATGCGACCTCGCAAGGCATTTAACTCGCAGGCTAGTGACCGACCCAGCGCGGAGCTGAGGTCTATGCGTGCTCGCTGGCCAGACTGGGGTGACCACTGGATCTAGATTATCCAGCCTGTCACCCAGTTTGGCAGTTGATTGTAGATCTCACAGGAAAAATCCAGGAGGAAAAAATGTATCTAAAAATTTTTTACCAGGACCAAAAGGTCTCCGCAAGGAACTAGGTCCCTTACTCCTGACTAGGCATTAAAAAACTGGAGTGGCTATAGCAGAAAGAGGGAGTATACCCCCTGGGACTGCCCGTGGGTGAAGCCAGAATTTTTTTCTGCCTAGTGTCCTACTCCTGTAGGGGGCAGTATAACCCAATAGTTATTAACACCAGGAGTTGTGTCAATGACCAAAAGAGAAACACTTTTTTTTAATTAAGAAAAATAAGAAAGCAGTAGAGTTAGCCCAATTTTTTCCTATAATGTGAAAGATAATGTTACGCCGAGTAAATGGATATCCAACATGTCACGCTTCAAAATTGTACACGCTCGTGGAATTGCGTCAAATTTTGGTACTAAAAAAAACTCCGTAGGCGATGCTTTAAAAATTTCTACAGATTACCAGTTTAGCGTTACAGAGGAGGTCTAGTGCTAGAATCTTTGCTCTTGCTCTCAATCGCCTCACGTGTGGTTTGAACACCGTTTACATATGAGGGTGCGACTTGCGTACGCATTTGCCTCTGCGTGTGAGCTCAGACTCTTTATTTTTACACTGTTCCTTTAAAAAAATGTTTTTGATCTCTTATTGTAAACATCCCTTGTAATAGAAAAAAAGTATTACAGGTCCTCTTTAATGTGAGCTCTGGGGTCAAAAAGACCTCAGATCTCACATTTTTTTTTTTTTGCTTTTAAAGGTAAAAGGAAGGTTGGCCTTTTAAGGACTTTGGGCGGAAGTGACGTTTGACGTCTCTCAGGTCCTCTGAGGGCTTAGAGCGTCGAGTGGGGGCCATCTTGCCCTCACTCGACTTCCTGCCCAGTAACACAGGGGTTGGATCATTTTCCCTGCTTCCAACAGCTCCAGTAAGCGGGGAAAATGACTGGGAAGCAGCGGGAGGAGGGTGGGCACCTCTCCCGCCAACCATAAAAATGATCCTGTGGCGTATCCGCCGCTGGGACCACTTTTATGTGAAAGAGAACTGGCTATGTAAGAAAATACTATCTGCTGCCATAACTCCTGTATTTAACATCAAAGTAGCAATGTAAATACACGGTGGGCGGTCCGTAAGTTGATAACTGGGTACTAACATTTATTGGTAAAGTTGATCCAGGGAATATCCGATTGCCTCTTGGGGATCAGGAAGGAATTTTTTCCCCTGCTGGAGCAAATTGGATCATGCTTTGCTGGGGTTTTTGTCTCCCTCTTGACCAACTTTGGGTATAGGATTGTGTATATGGGATTATATGGGATTGTATGGTTGGGTTTTCTTTTTTGTTTTTTTATTGGTTGAGCCAGAAGGACTTGTGTCTTTTTTTTTTCAACCCGACTGTCTATGTAACTATGGGGGTTGCCCAGGAGCCGCAAGGTTGCCACCGCTCTTGTCCTTTCACTGGGCTTGCTGCAATCACTCAGTAGGTGTGCAGAACAGCATTAACTAGCTATTTTGCAGCTGGTTCATAAGAGCACCAGCTTGTATTTGTAAGAATAAACAGAATGACATATGTAATATTTTTTTACAGGGCTGCTGTTCTGAAGGTTGAATCAAAGTATCCAAATTTGGAGTATAGTACAGATGATCCACCACCATGGTTTGGCTATGATCGTCATGGTAACCTGTTCAACGGCATGTCACATCTGGAGGAAACAGATATGATTGATGAACCAATGGATGTATAAATCATCTCCAGTGGCATTTTCTAAAGAAATAAATGAACATGAAGAAATATTTATCTCAATTGAATGCATACCTTATTTGTAATAATGTCGTTTGAGTGCCACTGTCATACTGTTGGGAAAGAAGTACACCTGATATTCTGTATGCCAATTTTGGTGTCCTTTGAGAAGCATTAAAGCACTTTTTAGTGGCAAATCATTTAGAAAACACATGGAATCATTATTTATGAAAAATGGAATCCTTCTAAGAAGCTAAAGATTTAAAAGACAGTGTTGATATAAAAAGTATAGTTGAAAATATCGAAAATGAATATAAAGAATCCATTTAAAAAAAAAAAAATGTTCACACCCGTGTAAAAATGCCAGTTTATAGATGTATAAAAAAAAAAAAAAAAAAAATTAGACCAAAATAAATCACTTCTGAATTTTGTCCAACTGAAGTCTTTAAACATGGGAAAAAAGAAAAAACTTTCAATAATGTGCTTGCGTAAAATTGCACACCCCTTAACTTGAAGACCAGGCCTTTTTCTGACACTTTTTGTTTACAAGTAAAAGTCAGTATTTTTTGCTAGAAAATTACTTAGAATACCCAAACATTCTACATATATACAGTATGCGGATATATAATTTTTTTTAGGTTTTTTTTTTTTTTTATTTCTTTAAGCAGAGACCCTAGTAAAAAAAAAATGGTGGGGTTTTACTATTTTTTATGTCACACGGTATTTGCGCAGTGGTTTTTCTAATGCAATTTTCTTTGGAAAAATTACACATTAAGGAATTTCCATTGTAACAGCAATAGGCAGCAACAGGTACTGTTTATGGAGAGATCTGGGACACCTCTAAACACACCAATCTTTTAGGGGAAGATGCTTTGCCCATTTAAAAATGGTGCTATTTACAACTGTTTCCTGTACCACATTGCTTCCTGTACCACAGAGATCATGGGGGACCTTCCAATCTTCCATGATCTCGGTGGTAAGCCAGCTTTCATTCTGGGCTCGCCGCCGGGACATGAGCTCCCAGAGAAGCACCGGCAGGTGGGGGAAGGTGGTCCCTCCTGGTGCCTGTAAAAGCAATCCAGTGACTAATTAGCCACTGGCATTGCCTTTACATAAAAGCCAAGCATCCAGGCCCTTATCTAACATTTGTTGTTTACAAGTAAGAAAAAACTATTTTTTTTTCTAATAGAAATTTACTTGGAACCCCCCAATATATATTCTACACACATATACTTTATTTTTAGCAGAGACCCTAGAAAATAAAATGGCAGTCATTGCAATATTTTATGTCACACTGTATTTGGAAATAAAGTTACAGAATAGTAAAACTATGCTAAAAATATTACAAGTAGTCTACACTGAAAAATACGTCCGGAAATGGCTGTATAGTGTATAATATAGCTGGCTGTATAGTGTATAACAATCTCCTAAACACAGGGCAAACATTTGCAATATATTCATTAAAGTCCAAGTTAATCTTTTCCAGAATATAGCCTATGCAGTTAAGGGGCTCCAGCAGATCTTTTCAACACTGTGCACTTTGGAAAATCATTAAAGTGGTTGTAAACCCTTAAATATATACCCAGTGAAGTGACTGGCCTCAGATGATACACAGAGATGAAACAAATCCTCCTACATAAGTTGTACCAGTTTATCTGCAATGTTTTCTACGTCTGTTTAAAGTGCAGAATTTATTAAGCTTGTCTGAGCGGTCAGAAAAAAGGGGGCAGAGAGCTGAAGTTACACTCTGGAGAGCTCAGTGAGGAGAGTTCTGAGAGCTGTTTGGAGGGAAGGGGGGACACCCCCCTTAACACAGGAACAGAGCTGAGGCTGTCAATCACAAGCTGTGTGCTGGATCTCCCTACTGTCACCTTTTTTCTTTTGGTGTCAGGAGAACTTGGCAGAAGTGATTCATGTTGATATCAGAAGAATGAAGCAGCAGACAGAAATTACACCAAGTGCTCCTAATTGATACATGTACAGGCTTTGTACATATTTCACATATGAACCATGCGATCCAGTGTGGGCAAACGCGCTGCATTTGTGACCTGTGTTTGGGGTGCGTTAACTTTGTACTGACACCTGCTGTGAATAACAAATGTAATGTAATTTGCATGTGGCGTTAATTGCACAGGAATGCACAGTGCATTCCTGTGCGATTCAGGGTGTGCATGGTGTGAGCCAGCCCTAATGAATAGACCAACAATGCAAGTCCACTAGTGTATAAATGTTCCCACCTCTCAATAGGGAGAGTCCTGTATCTGGTAGGATAGATAAAGTTTTATAAAGCCAAGTTAAATGTGCAGACTATTTTCTTCATTACCAGGATCAAGTAGCCTTTTTTATATCCCCCTAGGATCAGCTTTTAACCACTTGCCGACTGCCGCACGACTATTTACGTCGGCAGTCAGCCCCTCACAGGCAGAGCGACGTAGTACTATGTCGCTAGCCTGTGAGGGTCTAGGGAGCGAGCGCGCACCCCCGTCCTCCCACGTGGTCACGGACCCCCCCCCGCGCGTGTGACCGGTGGACCCGATGTCCGCCGGTCACTCGCCGATCGTCGGTGCAGAGCAGAGATGTATAGTAACGAAGTAGAACTACTTAAGTACTGTACTTAAGTACCGAAATGCGGTATCTGTACTTTCCTAAAGTAGAATTTTTTTCTCCTACTTCTACTTTTACTTCACTACATTTTTCCGATGATTTCGATACTTCTACTCCGATATTTTTTTTTTGTGCTGCATCGTTACTCGTTACTTTTAAAAAAATTACCACTGCCAGAACAGTAGATGGCAGGTTGCATAAAGCTCCAAAAATGTGTATAATGTCATTCATTTGTAATCAGCACATACGAAAATAAAGGCAGTGTATAATAAAAGCTGCTATACCAAATCTTTCCAATAAAAAGAAAATATGAAACAAACAAAGGTGCTACAGCGGCAGCGCTTAAAGTGCATCAAGAAACAAACTACTAACAAACACAACTTGGCTGTGCGAATAAAGTGCCTGTGCAATCGATATAATATCATCGTTGCCCCCAGTGTGCCCTGCCCACACTTCGAGTCCACACAGTATCAAAAAAACAACAGTGCTAAAGCCTAAATGCATTGAAAATAATTATTCCCACAATGTAATAACAGTAAATTCAATTCATATAAAAATAAAATATGAAAATAAAATCACAATAAAATAAGTTATGAAATAATAAGTTAGGTGACTTAGGGTCAGGTCAGGTGCGTGCAACAAGTTGAAGTGTGTAAGATAAGATTACTTTAGGTGATGAACTTCTTGGCGGCCCTGGCAGGATGACGGGGACACCCGCCATTTCTGGAGCCGAGCCACTGTGATTTCCCAACATGTGACAAAGTGACAGCCAGGAGATCTAGTGTAGTGCTCAGCTCAACAATACCGGTCCGCTTTTATATATAAAAATGAAATAAATATACATACTGACTCACAATTTAGTAGTAGTAGTAGTAGTAGGTAGTAGCGTGTAGCAGGCAGCACAACTCAATTCAATCAATCCCACAGCTTCGCTCGCGCCGCGGCCCGCGGAATCACTGTCGTCATCATGATCATCAAGTTAAGAGACCGCACTGGAGGAGCCGTGCTGCCACTTCCCGCTTGAGGTCTCTCCACCTCTAAACGTGATGTGTCACTCAGACTCCACCCCTTAGGGCCCTTACTGAGTCTGAGAGGAGTTGTGACGCGGGAGCAGGACTCGGAGCATTTTCTTTGGCATCTCTCTCATCTTCTTCTTCTATGAGGTGAGGTGAGTGAGGTGGACCGTGGAGAGACTGAGAGGGCCTAATCCTTGCCATCTGCCACCATGGCAATGTGCCATTTGAGAATCAAATATCAATATAAAATATATATATTATATTAATATACACACACACACGGGCACGGCCTGGGCCGGCCCGGGTCATGGGCGGCTGGGTGGCTTTTTTGAACCAAGATGACGGTGATGGCTATGATGATTATTTATCCGATCATCCATGGTCCATGGACTCACCTGGACCATAAGTGTTGTTGTGTGTGTGGGTGAGGTGGACTGGTGCCTGTGCTTCCTGCAGCCTGCCTCTGCCTGTGCGGCTGTGCCCGCACTGCAGTGGCCACTGGCAGTGGCACAGGCACTTGACTTGAGCAAAGCAAATGGGCACTAGTGTGAAGGAGTCAGGACTCAGGACAGGTGGTGGAAGCATGTTCTGACAAGTTCTTATAATGAAAATAATATATATAGACAGGTTTTTGAACCAGTGCAGTGCCAGTGCTGCTCCTAAGGTGAGACTGAGAGAGGCTATCCAGTCCACCACTTTACTTGAGCAGATCACAGAAGAAAGGTGGAAGCATCTGACAGCAAGTGACAAGCACTTCTTAGATTGCACACTGGAATTCAGTTATGGACTTTTCGTTATAAAGTTTAGTTTACACACTTAATCTTGCACCTAACTTATTCACAATCACAACTTATTTTATTGTGGTATTGTCATATAATATATTTTATATGAATTAAATTTACATTGTGGGAATAATTTGCACTGCATTTAGCACAGACATGTCACTTTATTTTTGATACTGTGGACGATTAATCTGATTTTGAATACAAGAAGAATATATATTATTATTATAGAATTGCATTTGCAGGTACTTTATTAGCATTTTTAGCACAGCCACTTTGTTAGTAGTTTTTGATGCATTTTTCACTTTTTAAGCGTTGTAGGTTAAGGTTTGTGATTGTGAAGCTGGCCTGGCACATCATCATCAATCATCAAGCGAATCAAATCAATCCGCGGATTCCGTGATTAGACTGCGCATGCTCATTCTGCCTCAGCTGAAAAGATGGACGAACCAAAAACACCACCTTCCACCCCTGGCCCTTCAACTTCAAGTGATCTGCCTGGCTGTGAGAGTGAGGAAGCTCATGAAGGAGACCACCCCTGGCCCTACTTAGAGTCGATGTTCTCATATGTCGGTGTGAAAGACAAGTCATATAGAATGAGGTGCTTACTCTGCCGCCCGAAAGGTTGTGAAATACTGGCCTTCAAAAATTCACCGTCGAATTTGAAGAAACATATCAAGGTAAGTTACAATTTTTTACAAATATCAAAATCACACCAGCTTGAGCTATCAGCTGTAACTGTAAGCCCTTTAGCGTAGCGATTAGCGAGTTAGCGACATGCTTAACGTTAACGCGTTAACTAGCTGTCATAAATTTCATAAAGGCTATGACGCAGCGTTGAATCGTGTTTTTGACCCATCCAGTAAGATTTAATCTTACATTATGTTAAAAAAATCATACAAGTTTTTTTGGTCACATTAAAAAAGTTCATATATAAAGACACAAACAACAAGGCGTCTAAAAACAACACAGATAAATGAAGGAATGGAATACTTTCATCATGACTACCACAAAGGGACACACAGTGGAGTGCCTATGTGTAGATTTCTTGCCCTGTTGCTGCCTATTGGCATTGGCATTGCCCAACATGTTTCGCGGTATCTTCTCCGCTTCCGCTTCGTAAGGGCCAAGGGGTCTTATCATGTTAACAGAGACTTTTTCCTCCTACGTCCTTCCTAAACATCTAAACAGAGAGCTTGCATTCAAAGCAAAGATCTATCAAAGGAATATAGATAAGTTAGAAAAATAATATAAGAGAGCAATATATCAAAAAAGCCACTGACCAAAAAGAAGGTCAGAGCCGTTCAGCCTGGTAATGTAAAGTAAAGCATAGCATAACATCATTTATTTTATTTATACTGTCATCATTATAGCTTGATGGTCCTATGTATGTTGGACTGAAATGGACGGTACAGTAACTAAAGCATAATATTGGAAATGTGTTGCATTTAATGATTTAATAATTAAAACACCTATATTAAAGTGTATCAAACTTGTAATGTTAAGGGATCATAGGACCAGTCCAGGACCAGGAGAGAAAGAGAACTTTCCTCCAAAATAGAAAGATATGTTCATGATATATATTCATATTCAATTCATTTGCCTCTATTTGCAGTTGATCATCCCTTGTTAAACAAAACAGGTGCAAGCAGAAAAATATATGTTAAGTAACTAGTTATTAAGTTAAGTACTGTCTTGTGTCTTGTTTCCCCTTTCCATCATGGCTGCTATATGGTTACGTTACGCAGCGCTGGTGAGTGTGACTGGTCAGATGCGCCCATAACCATAATAACCCGGCCGGAATGGCTCTCCATTCCGAATTTCCGGGTGCTGATTGGCTGGGCGGGGGGTGTGGAGATGTCCATCATCTGCCTCCCCGCCTGCCGTCGTACAGACAGTCAGCTGCGCTAGCCATCTGCGCATGCGCATTATGGGTCCGGCCGCGTCACACGCCGATGGGCGTGAGCGGCCGGACAGGACTCGGAGTCCTATAAAATGTCGGCAGATGCCTGTCAGCCAGCCTCGGCCACGACTACACAGACATTAGCACAGCAGGCTCCACGGACGGCCCAGGACGGGACGGAGGAGGTTAAACTACTTGGTAAAAAATGCATTCGGGGTGACGGGGTCCACACTCTTGCTATCCTATCTATCATGATGTCAGGCACTCTCTTTCTTGTGGCTCATTTAATTAACTTTTATATGACTCTCTTTTCTTTGCAGTGAGCCCAGCATGGTAGTCTGACCATGTGGTCCCGTCCGGGCCGTCCGTGGCTTCCACAGTGTGTGTTTCTGTTTGTGACCTGCTGCTGGTCTTCCTTTTCTAATTGACCAGTTTTTTTTTGAGGCACCTCTCTTTGGCTCTCTTTACCATCCCTCCTTCCTTCCCTGCCCTGGTGAGTCTTTGTCTGCAGTGTGCTGAGCCTGAGTCTGACTGAGTGCTGCTGACTGGACTGTCTGCTGATATTATTATATAACAGTACTTTTTTACTGTGTGTGTAAAAATAATATATATATACATATATTTTTCTGCTTGCACCTGCTTTTGTTTAGCAAGGGATGCGAGGCAAACATAATGATCATGATGAACATATCTTTCTATTTATTTTTACAATATGGAGGAAAGTTCTCTCTCTCCTGGTCCTGGTCCTTATATCCCTTATTCCCTTTTAATTTTACAATTGTTTGATGTCTGCAGAGTGCAGACTGTGCAGCACTGCACATTTTAATATATATGTTTTGAATCGATTAAATGCATATTTAGTAACACTTTTCCAATATGCTTAGTTACTTTCTGACTGCCATTTGTCCATTTCTTACTCCAACATAGGACTCCCATGTCCGTCTAGGAGGCGTTTCCGCTCAGTTTTGGTGGTTGCCTCCCCCTCCTTCCCGGCCTGGACCATCTTCTTGGCTAAGTCGTCGTCGTGGGGCCACCTTCCTTCGCAGGAATGTCATCACCAGCTATGTATGTATAAATGATGTCATGTTATTGCTGCTATAAATAAATCTATCTATCAAAGAAATAGATAAGTTAGAAAAATAATATAAGAACAAATCAAAAAGCCACTGACCAAAAGAAGGTCAGAGAGGTAATGTAAAGGCGTCAAGCATAGCAGTGCTATGCATGCTTGATGCCTGACCTTCTTTTGGTGAGTGGCTTTTTGATATATTGTTGTTATATTATTTTTCTCTAACTTATCTATTTCTTTGATAGATTTATTTGAATGCATTATGAAACTAGCTCTCTCTTTAGATGTTTAGGAACTCTCTGTTAACATAAGACCCCTATACGAAGTGGACAAGATACCGCGAAACATGTTGGGCAAGAAATCTACACATTAGGCACTGTGTCCTTGTGGTATCATGAGAGTATTCCTTCATATGTGTTGTTTTTAGACACCTTGTTTGTGTCTTACTTACTCTTTCTGAACTTTCTTAATATATTGTTGTGAGTGAGAGTGACCAAATAAACTTATATGATTTTTTAACATAATGTAGCCTTAGTGTACCCAGAAAGTCCTCATGCCTCCTCCTCCCTTTTCCTTTCTACAATTGATTTTAGGACCTAGGTACTTCTTTATTGGGTATTTGTCATTATGACACCCCAATTAGTACTAGGATTTAACTTGGTGTACTGCAGTAATTTCAGGTTATTTATAAAATTATATATAAAATTATATATGACAATGTGTAGAAAAATTCCCTAAAAAATATTTTAGCCTAGTTTAGACTGGAGTGAGGTGAAAACAGGAAAAAAAGTGCAAAGTAAGTTGGCTAGCTGTTAATTTTATTCAATTATATGGTAGAAAATTAGACTATTAGTCAAAATAAACTTTTGGTGATGAAATCAAAGTGCTGAGTGCTGACTGACAACAAACAAAGCATCTCAACTTGTCTGCTCTGCATGCATCTCAAGTGGTCTTCTTCGCGCACTCATGTTTCTCATCATGAACCATGCTTGTTGTATCAAGTGTTAGGCCTACAGGGTTTTGCAGCAAGAATGCAGAGAAGTACTAAAGCAGAATCCATGAAGGATCTTTGCTTATGGGGGTTTCTTGCTTAGTTTTTTGTATATAGAATTATGGTGGATAAGTATAACTGACTTTAATTGAATTATTTTTGCTTTTTATTAATAGTGTGGGTTATACACTCACCTAGCTATGTTGCTCAGTCACGTAAAACTTTATAATTCTGTGAAGGTAAAACAATATATTTTTTGGTCTCTTTTCAGAGCAAGCATGACTGCCACTTGAATAGATACGAGGAACTCACATCTGCAAAGCGAAAGAAGAAGACTGTGATTCCCTCCCCTTCCATCAAGCAGCCGACATTAATGGGTAGCTGGAGCACAATGCCTCAGAGATCCATTGACAAGGCAATCATGAAGTATGTTGTCCGAGGACTTCAGCCTTTCAACATTGTAGAGCAAGCAGCTTTCCGCGATTTTGTGTTAGACCTGGTACCAAATACCAAAATAATGACAAGAATCACACTCACATCTATGATTGATGATGCTGCCAAACAGATGAAGATCAAGATTATTGAGGCCATGCAAACTGTTGACCACATCGCGACAACCACTGACTGCTGGTCAGCCAGGCGGCGTAGTTTCATTGGGGTCACAGCTCACTGGCTGGACCCGGAAAGTTTAAAAAGGTGCTCAGTGGCCCTGGCCTGTAAAAGATTAAGAGGCTCTCACACTTTCGACCTTCTGGCAAATGCACTTAATGATATCCATGCTGAGTATGACATTCGAGGGAAGATAGTCAGAACAACCACGGACAATGGCTCCAACTTCATTAAAGCCTTCAAACTCTTCGGTGAAGATGGAAATGCTGGTGCTCTAGTTGAGGTGGAGGAGGAGGAGGAGGAAGAAGCAGACAAAGATGAGGAGGAGGTTGAGTTTGTCGATGTATCTTCACTTTTGGATGAGGATGATGGTTTTGAGTTCCAGCTCCCGAAGCACCAGCGGTGTGCATGCCACATTCTTAACCTGATAGCCACTGCCGATGCCAGCAAAGCAGTGTCCAATGAGGCGTACAAGAAATTATACTACTCAACATTTGCCAAGTGCAATGCACTTTGGAATAAGTGTTCAAGATCCTCAACAGCAGCTGAAATTGTGGAAGATGCTTGCTCCCTCCAGCTCGTGCGACCAAATGCAACAAGGTGGAACTCTGTCTTCATGGCTGTGGAGAGACTGCTCAGGATAGTGAAAGAAAAGGGAGAGGCAACAATGAGAGTTTTCTGCACAGATTTGAAGGTTCCAATGTAAGTTTAAAAATGGTTTATGGTACTCTTTCTGTTCAAACTCAATTCTGGTCCATATTGTCTACTTGTACAACATTTAATTGAATGGTTAACATTGAACGATGTACCAAATTCATTGCATGATAATCACCACATCCAATCATGTAGCAATGCTGTTTTTTGTTTCTTATTGTTTATATGTTCTTGTCTTCTTCATAGGTTTAATCCAGCTGAACTCGCATTCTTGTCTGAGTATTCTGCTGTCATGTCTCCAGTCGCCCAAGCAACTAACATTTTGCAAGCTGAAACCAATGTCCAGATGGGGTGGCTGCTCCCAACCGTCAAGCTCCTGAAAATCAAGCTGAACAGGATCAAGATGCCTCTGAAGTATTGCAAGCCGCTTGTGGATGCCTTGCAGGTGGGCATTCAGAATCGCTTTGGCCCTATGATGGAAGACCCAGAGCTGGTGGCCGCTGCTATTCTGCTTCCAAAATTCAGGACAAATTGGACACAGGAGGATGAGACTATCAAAATGGGTAAGATATATAGTGTAGTATGGGTGAATTATTGTGTATTTTTTGTGCAATCACAAATTCACATACCATACAGCAGTACAGCTCAAATATTGCGGGATTACTTTTAATTTTTTTTTTATATGAAAACAAACACACATGAGCTTGTCCTGCATAGAAGATATTGCAAACATACCAGGGCATTATGATGTTAGAGTGAGAAATGATGTGGTAGTATGGGAGACTTCCTCTTTAGCATAGCAGTATCATGGCACTGGCAGCCAAGCCTTCCTGTCTAAGGTCTGCCACCAGGCTGTAAATGCTGCAAAAGGCTTTTTGTTTAAGGGAATTTGAATTATAAAGTCGCCACTATTATTTCCATTAAAATCATCTACCGACAATGTCATCATGTCAAATCTGTGTTTACTTTCATGGGTTGAAACTCTTATTATTGTATAAGTTCCACAATAATTCTATATAAATCAAACTTAAGCAAGAAACCCCATAACCAAAGATCCTTCATGTATTCTGCTTTAGTACTTCTCTGCAATTACTTGCAAAACCCCTTAGGCCTAACTTCATACAACCAACCATGCATCTCATTCATGAGGAGGAGTGCGCGAAGAGTAGACCACTTGATGCAGACAAGTTGAGATGCTTTGTTGTCAGCACTTTGATTTTATTATTTTGACTAATAGTCTAATTTTCTACCATATACAATTGAATAAAATGAACAGCTAGCTAAGCTAACACACTCTTATATTTCAGGAATGGAATATATCAAACGAAGTATTGAAGACCCCTCGTTGCACTGTACAGAGGTCAACAGGTCCAGCTCATCTGATGAAGACAACTTCTTTTCTGGCATGCAGGGTTCGAAGGCACAAGACAGTGCCAAACAGCTAGATGCGTACTTGTCATGTTCAGCAGATAACATGGACTTGCTCAAGTCTTTTCCAGCTGTGTGCAAGTTGTCTGTTAAGTTAAACACACCTCTTCCAGCATCAGCAGCCTGCGAGAGGCTTTTTAGTATTGCAGGATTAGTCTTTAGCCCTAGAAGAGCGAGACTGACTAGTTCCAATTTTGAAAACCAACTACTTTTGAGGATAAACCAAAGATTTCTAACTTAAACTGGTATGCATTAAGCAGTCATATAAATATATTTAAGAAGGGAATAAGCTGTGGAGAAAAAAAACACAAGCAGGGAAGAGAGGGTAGGGATGCTTTAAAGGGGCATATTTGATCTGCTTTTGTTTAAGCTCAATGTTTTGCTCTAATCACTTTTGTTGTTGCATAAGAAATACTTGAATGTGGCCTACTGGCCTTTGAGATCTTTTAGTTGCCCTAACAAGTTGAGGATGAAAAGAAAATGCGTAACTTCCAAAAATGACTGCTTTATGCACACTGCAGGGAATAAGCTGTGGAGAAATAAATGTGAATATTAAGGGTGCGCTGCTGGCTGCTGATGCTGATATGTAAAAAAGCTGCAACCAGGACAAAAATAAATGAATCTGTGATAAATTAAATATATGGTGCACTAAATCGTATATAAAGCAATATACAATATATTCCAATAATGGAACAGTGTATGAAATGAAAGTCCAAAATATTGTGAATCTTGAAATACGTGACAAAACAAGATGAATATATTTTCAAAGGTGCAGGAATCAAACAGGACCTATTCCAAATAGGTGCAGACTCCCACCACCTTGTGGATTTCCCCCTTACCCGGCAGATGAAGGTAAGTGCAAAATAATATCCAAAATAGATCCAGTGAAACAAAATTGCAAAACCTGTGCTCTTAACTTTCAGTGAAAAAAACAAAATCAGCCTCTTACCAGAAAAAATGTCTATGTACGCTTGTGACTCTCCTTGGTTGGGAGCAGGGCCGGCCTTTGGGGTGTGCGAGCTGTGCGGCCGCACAGGGCGCCATGGGCAAAAGGGGCGCCGTGCGGCCATCGCAGCTCGTACATGATCAGGCAGCACAGTGGGAGGTAAGCGGCGACCGCGGCATGGAGAGAGTTAACACAGGCCACGACCGCCGCTTACCTTCCACTGTGCGGCTGTGCCTGTGTCTTCTATAGCTGCAGGGCTGAGTGCCCGCCACTGACAGATCCCCTCCTCTCCAGGCCAGGGACGCCAGAGGAGAGATCGTCGGCTCCCCCTCCTCCCGCCCCTTCTCCTCCTCCCGCCCCTTCTCGTGGTAAGCCTCCATACTAAGGTAAGTAAACTCTCTCCTGCATCAAATGTAAGGGGGGGCTCTGTGTGGGGGTCTCGGATGTAAAGGGGGCTTTGTGTGGGGGGGTCTTTGGTGTGGGGGGTCTCTGATGTAAGGGGGCTCTGTGTGGGGGGTCTCTGATGTAAGGGGGGCTCTGTGTGGGGGGTCTCTGATGTAAAGGGGGCTTTGTGTGGGGGGTCTCTGATGTGTGGGGGTCTCTGATGTAAGGGGGCTCTGTGTGGTGGGTCTCTGATGTGGGGGGTCTCTGATGTAAAGGGGGCTTTGTGTGGGGGGTCTCTGATGTAAGGGGGCGCTGTGTGGGGGGGTCTTTGATGTAAGGGGGCTCTGTGTGGGGGCCTGGGGTCTCTGGTGTAAGGGGGCTCTGTGTGGGGGTCTCTGATGTAAGGGGGCTCTGTGTGGGGGTCTCTGATGTAAGGGGGCTCTGTGTGGGGGGTCTCTGATGTAAGGGGGACTCTGTGTGGTAGAGCTCTGATGTGGGGGGCTCTGATGTAAGGGGAGCTCTGTGGGGGGCTCTGATGTGGGGGGCTCTGATGTAAGGGGAGCTCTGTGTGGAGGGGCTCTGATGTAAGGGGAGCTCTGTGGGGGGCTCTATGGGGGGCTCTGATGTAAGGGTGGCTCTGTGGGGATGGTCTCTGATGTAAAGGGGCTCTGTATTGGGGTCTCTGATGTAAGGGGGGCTTTGTGTGAGGGGTCTCTAAAGTTAGGGGCTTTGTGTGGGGATGGTCTCTGATGTAAGGGGGCTCTGTGTTGGGGTCTCTGATGTAAAGGGGGCTCTTTGTGTGGGCTGGGGGGTCTCTGCTGTAAGGGCGATCTGTGTGGGGGGTCTCTGATGTAAGTGGGGCCTCTATGGGGGGGTTTCTGAACTCTCTGTTGTAAGGGGGCTCCGTTGGGGGGTTTCTGTTGTAAGGGGGGCTCCGTTGGGGGGTCTCTGATGTAAGGGGGGTCTCTAATGTAAGGGGGGCCAACTTTGTAGTGATCATAAAAAAGAAAAGTCAAATGAAGTGCAAGAAAAAATGTGCAGGGCGCTGGTGGGGGCGCCACAGGATCAGCTCGCACAGGCCGCTTGAACACCTAAGGCCGGCCCTGGTTGGGAGGTTCACTTCTTTCTTTCCCATTAACAGCAGATATGAAATTATATTCATCTTTTGTCACATATGAATATGATATATATATATTTGAAGATTCACAATATTTTGAACTTTTTATTGACTTAGATTTCATACACTCTTCCTTTATTTCATTATTGGAATATATTGTTGTATATCACATTGGTTTATATATGATTTTGTGCACCAATAAGCTGTGGAGAAAAAAAAAACAGGCAGGGAAGAGAAGGAGGGATGCTTTAAAAGGGGAAGGGAGGGACTTTATCTGTTTTTGTTTATAAAAAGTTACAGCCTAAGGAATTGTGATTGTCCTTTAGGTTAATCATTTGAATAAATCATTTGAAGTAATAAAAACAAATATTATGTTCAAACTTTTGACTTCTTTCTTTAATAACTACATAACACAGTACTTCTACTTCTACTTTCAGTACTTGAGTAGAATTTTTTTTTCAAAACTACTGGTACTTTTACTACTTAACCACTTAAGCCCCGGAGGATTTGGCTGCTAAAGGACCAGGGGTTTTTTTGCGATTTTTTACTGCGTGACTTTAACGGACAATTGCGCGGTCGTGCGACGCTGTACCTAAACGAATTTGACGTCCTTTTTTTCCCACAAACAGAGCTTTCTTTTGGTGGTATTTGATCACCTGTGCGATTTTTTGATCACGCGCTATAAACAAAAAAAGAGCGTAAATTTTGCAAAAATAACAATATTTTTCACATTTTTTTATATGAAATTCCCCAAAAAAAAAAAGTAAAAATCAAAATTTTTTAACATTTTTCGGCCAATTTGTTTTATGCTACCTATGTTTGGTAAAAAAAATCGCAAAAAGCGTATTTTGATTGGTTTGCGCAAAAGTTATCGCGTTTACTAACAAAGAGAAAGATTTTTGTCATTTTTGGTGTTTTTTTTTTTAACGCATAATGGCGGCGATCTGCGATTTTTTTTTCGGTACTGCGACATTGCGGCGGACAGATCGGACCCTTGACTGACATTTTTGACACTTTTGGGGTTACCAGTGACATTACTGCAGTAATCAGTGCTATACATATGCACTGTTACTGCAAAAATGACACTGGCAGGGAAGGGGTTAACTTTATTGGACAGGGAGGGGTTAAGTGTGTCCTAGGGGCGTGCTTTCTACTGTGTAGGGACATGGCTATTGGTGTAAAAGCAAAGATCAACCGTTCTACATAGTAGAACGGTCAGATCTTCACTTTTACACAGGGAGAACTGACAGGCAGCTTGTTTACACAAGCTGCTCTGTCTTTCTCCCTTCACAGGAGCGATCGTAGTGTGGCCGGCGGACATCGAGTCCGCCGGTCACACGCACTGACTTGCCTGTGAACGAGCCGCGGCGGGCGCGCGCCTCGGCGGGCGCGCGCCCGCCCGCTATAGGCTCGCAAGTCAGTGACAGGCGAGTGACGTACCGATACGTCACTCTGCCTGGCCGGGGCTGACCGCCGCAGTATATAGTCGTGCGGCGGTCGGCAACCGGTTAAGTAGCAATTTTTTTGAAAAAACTACTTGCAATACTTAAGTAAAAAAAATGTTGAATACTTTTGTACTTCCACTTAAGTAACTTTTTCTGTGAGCACTTCCACTTCTACTTAAGTAACTTTTTGATCGAGTACTTGTACTTTTACTCAAGTAGAAATTTTGAGTACTTTATACAAGTCTGGTGCAGAGGGAGAAAGGCAGGCGGCTGATGTAAACAAGCCGCCTGTCATTCTCCCCTGTG